>NC_079212.1:109825253-110140253 GCF_029633865.1 Lampris incognitus
CAATTTCATCAAACAAAATTGTGATAAATCTGACATGATCATCATCGGTCCCAAATCCCTTACCAAACCATTCACAACTTCTGCCTTACCATCAATAACTCCATTCTGTCTCCCTCCCCACACATCCCCAACCGAGGAATCATTTTTGACAGTAACCTCTACTTTGAACAACATGCCAATCAAATCACTAGAACTGCATTTTTCCACCTAAAAAACATAGCTTGTCTCCACCCATCACTCTCTTTCTCTGTTGCCGAAACCTTGATCGTTGCTTCATCACATCCAGAATTGGCTACTGCAACAGCATTATCTATGGCTCATCACCCAAAGTCCTTAACAAACTCGAGCACATCCAGAACTCTGCCGATTGCCTGCTCACCAACTCCCACTCCCATGACCACATCACCCCACTCCACCAGAAACTCCACTGGCTCTCTGTCCCATAATGGATGCAATTCAAAGTCCTTCTCTTCACTCATAAAACCCTCCATAACCAGCCCCCCTCCTACCTCACTGACCTGCTCCACTACCATACTCTCTATCGCAGCCTCCGCTCCTCTGATGCCGACCTCCTGTCTCCACCACGCAGGACCAAGCACCAGACCTGGGGTGAGAGAGCCTTCTCCATAGCTGCCCCCTCCCTCTGGAACTCTCTCCCATAGCACATTAGAGACTGCACTGATATGTCCAAAGCTCACCTCTTAAGAATTGCTTTTAATGTGTGATTAATGTTGTGTGTTTTATGCTTTTGGCTGTATTGCTTTTATGTTTATTTAACTTATATAAAGTGCCTTTGCATACTTTGAAAAGTACTCTACAAATAAAATGTATTATGATAATTATTATTAAGCCACTTTTACATTTTGCAATCCTCCTGAAAATTCAGGGCATTAATGCAGGTATGGGCCCTGCATTACTTGGACTAGAGACTGAAAAGAAAGATCTTGCATTTCATCAGGAAAATAAGCTTCAGAGTAGGTCAAAATTACTAATTTGGTTCTATTGTAAGATTGACTGGACCGTAACAGCAGGGCTGGCCCTACACATGCCGTTGAGTGCCTGAGTGACTTAGTGAGTTTAACCACTGGTCGTTGCTCTTTCCAAATGAATTGGTACTATTTTCCATTACATCATCAAATGTTCACGGAACCGATGTCAAAAAACACTCACTTTTTGAATGTAGTTGCGCAAAAAGAGCCATTTAATAAATGTAGTCCGCAGTCCAGCCATATACTAGGTCTTAATGTGGTCTTGTTTTTGTCACTAGTTCCAGAGAAACAGACAATTAAAGACCTTTCATTTTCATTTTGTGTGTTGGGCCTCAGAAAAGGCTCTCTGAAACTAAGCCTGGGCAGAGGCTGTGTCCATGAAATGTTAAAATTAAATCATTGTTGTAGGACTAAACCAAATACATCGTTGGAAAGATCTCAACCTGTAGCATAACATTATGTCAGCCTGAAGATTGTAAATGGCTCCTGCTTTTAACTATTAACCTCTTAACCTTGACCTTAGTGCATATTGGAAGGCTTCTCATTCAACAACAGAGGGGGCTACAGACATGGGACCAACTGTTATACAATGCTCTTGACTTCAGCTATGTGACTATAGCCAGCACTGTGAATTATGATAAAAATTAAATTTTCACCCATTTAACAATTATATATTCAAAATCTGATAAAATAAATGTGTTCCCCATTTCCCTAAACCCCACAGTGTACTCTCAATTCGGTATTTACAACTTACAATTCTAGGAACTACACTAATATTTTTAAAAACTGCAATTTCCTTGAGCTGTGCCACACAGCTTAATACAATTCAGCACCATAGTTGTATTTCTTCCGGTTTGCAAAATTGGGTTGTAAATAGTGTTGTAAAAATATATATCCTACAGAATATATAAACTATTTACTGCAGCTGAAACTTGTATAACACAGCATTTAAGTGATTTATTTTTTTAAAAACGTATACAAATTTTGATTTATTTAGGATATTTTAGCAAGTGTTGTAGAAACACGTTTTGGGGTTGTGTTCAATGTCGACGGGATGTAATGATTCAAAGCTTATTTAAGGAACTTTGGGTCGATATGCATTTTTTTATAACAATCTGCAAATGTTTAGCCCCCTCGTGCTTTACTAAACTGCCCCTCTGTGCTTAGAAACCCAAAGAAGAAGGAATACTTTATCCCTGGGTCCTCTAGTCTACGTTTGTTTTTGTTTTTGTTTTTATTTTTTATTGAAAGAACATCATCGAACATTTACATAAAATAACACAAATAACATAACTGCTTAGATAACGACACAATGCAAAGAAAATGATTCAAACTGCATGCAAGCTATATAAACTTAGCACAAAAAGTAAGGAAATGTGTGGTTTGGTAGATTATTTCTTTGTTGTAACAATGCTTCTTGGCAATAAATCTTATATCAGGCACCTGATTGTCAGCACCTGGGGTACCAGAAGCTCAAAACAAGAGTCAATAGCAACAGCAAAATAAGCTGTTTGGCATGGCAGAGAAGATTTGGCAAATTTTTCATGGGCGCAACCCACATACTCAGCTCTGCTGCTCATCCCACAAATGCATGTTCCTTACAAATATGGCACCATTTAAAAGGGAAATAAAGAGGCTTTCCAATGGTATAAGATTTATTGCCAAGAAGCATTGTTACAACAAAGAAATAATCTACCAAACACAAATGTCCTTACTTTTTGTGCTAAGTATAGTTTCAATGAAACCAGCATCCATCGCAATCACCATAGCAATGATGGAAAACGTTGCGTTCCAACAATTTTTTGGCGAGACCTGAAAGAATCTTCGTAATAAACTAACAAACTAAAGATCCACTGAACAAAGATTATGAAATTAAAATGCAAATTTCACACTAGAAATTTTATCAAAACAATTGTAACACTAGAATGACCGGGATTTCACTCCTACCTAAAATGACCCGGTTTTTAAACTCTATACTCTCTCAAGATAAATACCCAATTGAAATGTTAATACATTGCATACATTAGTATGTCAGTTGGGAAACGATTGACGCCAAAATTAACATTTTGTCAATTATAATACTATTCTTGAAATGTAAACTTCAGAGAGACGTGGTCGAACTTGAACAGCAAAATTGAAAACCCGAAAAACAAAACGGAAAACACATAAACACGTATTGTTAATCTAACAAACGTAACAAAGCATATAAAACGTGAAATGTAAAATAAATAATAATAATAATAATAATAATAACAACAACAACTGAAAACTAAGTATTGAAACACTGGATGGATGAATAAAAGGAATAAAGTATTCTGATTTTGTTTTTGCAGAAAGAATCGTGTCAGTCACATGACGTGACGCCAGTCAATAGAAACGTGTATGCTAAAAAAAAAAGTGGCAAAACGTGACACTGATACGGTTATTCTCTAGTCGACTGGCCTGTGTGTTACGTGCTTTGGCACGATTCTGGGTGGCACTAAAAAAAAAAGTTTATTGATCCGTCCACCTTACTAGAAGCCAACATTACTAGTACACATAACACATGAAAACGGCATTACACATGAGCTTCCAGAAGACAGAAGGCCCCTTTCTGCTCATGGGTTACATGCCATATGGACAGGAACACGTTCAGCTCTGTTGCCTCAATAAATTGTTGTTGACACTGCCCCCTAGAGATGTGTGATAGTGCATTAGTACCGCAGACCTTATCAGCGAAAGCATCCTTTATCCTCTGACTTCGCCGGGGGCTCTTCGTCCCAGGCACTGCAATTGGATGCTCTTAAGGGATTGACATTTCATGTTTACATCACCTTTTACCGTTCACTCTCCATTTGTAAGCAACGGCTTGCTGTAATCGCCGCTTCACTGACTGGGGTGTAATGTGAAGAGAAATGTATCGAAATATAACCCCTCACCCTTATTCTGCCCATTTTGGGAAGCTGATGTCCTGAGGGTCTCCATCCAGTTGGTAGAGGTTTTGGCGGTTCAGTGCCACACAGGTCAAGGTTTACAACCATGAAGTATTGAGTCAGCTTTAGTGCAAACAGGAAACCTGTGGCCCTACTCAACTGAATTCATGTTTTTTTGGAAAAAAAAAGATTTGGCATGCTGGTGGTTTTCTTGCTGAATAACTTATTGCCTAGATATGAAAAAGAGCCCAGCGGACCATTTCACACAAAAAAAGGGCTAGTAACACCGCAGACATCATTATACAGTTAAAGAACAGCACCAAGACTTGGCTAACTTCATGAAGGTGATGCTGTTTTAAAGGAAATATCCTGAGGCAACTGTCAAAATGTAGAAAGTCTTGACAAGTGCATGGCCCCATCCTCTTTTAAAAATTGGCTCTGACTGCAGGGTCGATGGTTAATATGGGGCAGGAGGGAAAAAAAAACCCTCAAATGAACTCTGCTTTTGCCTGAAGAGCAAACAGCAATCAGTTCTTACGTGCGTTTGGCTTGTCTCTCTGACACCAGAGAGGTCATTGTAATTAAGCTATTTGTTTACACATGTCTTGGAATGAATAACAATCTGTGTCAGGTCAGCTTTGGATCTTTGCAACACAAAAAAATACACACATGCAGAGAGAGAGAGGGGGGGGAGATATCTAATTTAGAGGTCTCTGACTGCTGGTGACCCACGTTTTTTTTTTTTTTTTTTAAGTGGCATTGGACTTTCAAAACATTGCAGCGCCAGCAATATTTATAATAATAAGCGTGTTGGGTGTCTAGAAAAGCGCTATATAAATTTAAGGATTATTAATATTATTATTATTACCATTATTATTATCATCGAAGTGTTACACATGTCAATCATTCCAGAAAAGAAATGTTCGGTTAGGGTGAGTCTTCTCAAGTACCTTCTGTGTCTACATGATGCTCTTATGTGAGACAAAGGGACCGAGTCTATAAAACCAGAACAATGACGTCAACCTGCCCCTCTCAGGACCTCAGCACTAAGTGTTAATAGCCCTTAACATTGTTCCACCTAGCAAACCTTAAGTATTGATTATCTTTGGTTTGAGATGGCTTTTATGGACTCAAATTGAATAGATGATCCTGTAGCAGTGAAGGTGCCATGATTGAGCATTTTGGTGTTTCTTTGGGTGTGTGTGGGGGGGGGGGTGAATATACAGCTCCTACTGAGTAGGCTGTATCTGGGGTCACGACACATCTATAGGCTATAATGTCGAGGGTACACAGATCTTTAAAAAACCCTTTCACGAGGGGAAAAAAAAAAGAAAAAGCAAAATCCCGCAGGAATAAATCGGCTTAATGGACGGAATTAGAGGGGTTTGAATCCAGGGTGGGATTAAGGAAAATTGTGTGAAATAAAGAGCGAGTGATCAGGAAATGACTGTGTGCGTCTGTGTGGAGGGCGGGAATAGGAAAGACCGAGCCGGAGAAGGGGGGGGCGAGAGAGAGCGAGCGAGCTAGGGAGAGAGAGAGAGAGAGAGAGAGAGAGAGAGAGAGAGAGAGAGAGAGAGAGAGAGAGAGAGAGAGAGAGAGAGAGAGAGAGAGAGAGAGAGAGAGAGAGAGAGAGAGAGAGAGAGAGAGAGAGAGAGAGAGAGAGAGAGAGAGAGAGAGAGAGAGAGAGAGAGAGAGAGAGAGAGAGAGAGAGAGAGAGAGCGCGTTGACTGAGGAAACAGATTTTCCTCCAAACCTATCCGATTTTCAGAATTGTCGACTGCACGGCCGAGCGCAGCTCCTTGTTGTCTTACTGGAAAATATCCGTTTTCAATCGCAGCTGTACTGTGTCGGGGTTTTTTGTGTGGGTTTTGTGTGTGTGTGTGTGTGTGTTTTTTGTGGTCAGATGTGTCCTCTCTCCGCTCTGAATGCTCACATTCACAGCGAACTTGTCATATTTCCCACTTGCACTTGAGCCGCATCATGAGTATTTGTGGGCACCTCTCCATCGCATACCTTTGGAATGGTGGGGATTACGCAGCCGAACACCAGAGAGCATGTAAACGCAGATGGAGTTTGGGATTTATTGCAAAATAAGGGAAAGATGACCGTCTTCTCTTTGTGCTTGCTCCTGTGCGCCGATCTATTGGATTTAGCCGTTGGTAAGTCTGTCCTGCATGGCACAGTCTCTGTATGGATTTCTACGAGGAACCTTTTTTTTTTGTTTCCTTTGCAACCTTCACTGTGTGAGGACTAGCAGACACACACTTAGACATGAGTTAATGACGGATGTTTGACATGTTACACATCAACTGTTTTGTAAAAAAAAAAATCGGGGTAACCTAATAGAGGCGTAGCTGTCACGCCATTCCTGCCAACTTTAGCCCATGCCAACCAAGTCATGGAAGAGAGACCCATGATCAGTATTCTGGTTCAGTTACGCCTCCACTGTTTAAACCTGCCTTTTGGACGGAGGCGGTGTCGGCTGAACTAAACGTATACTTTATGTGTTTCAGGCGTCAATTCATCCGCATTTTCCTTCAAAACCTGACAGCGCGCGCGCACACACACACACACACACACACTCCGGAGCTCCATACAAACTACTACACGTTGCAGCACATTGGCTGGCATTGCGATATCTGCGATCTCGCCATGTGATGAGTTGTATGAAAATGCTAAAGTTGTTATCTTGGAAACAGTATGTGAGCGGTGTCTTTTGATATGTCGGTGCCTTCAGCCTTGCCTGGTCGGCGTGTCAGACTGGCGACATCCATGCCTTACGTTGCCTGTCTCCTCCGAAACGGTCCGATAGATAATCGATGTTTTGGTGCTATAGTACTGATCGGGTGTTGTGTAAACGTTTCCGTGAATACGGACGTAAGACACGCGTACATTATGACTAATAAGAGGGATGAGCATTGTTTGTAGAGATAGTGTATAGGGATGCAGATCCGGTGGCCAAGATTCCCTGTACCGCATTTCACACCTGAATTTGGATATGGTCCTTGTTATTAAAACTTTTAACAAGGATGAGTAGGCTGCCCAGTGAATGATATTAGAGTGTATAGGCAGTTATAATACTGGTTTGATCATACTACATATGTCAATCATGTATTATGAGATATACACAATGACTTAAGCAGAGGAAATGTGAATGTGCCCTGCGGCTCTGTGATTTGAAGACACCACCACTGGTACTAAATTAGTGCCTATAGCTCATTGAGAGCATGGCCAGACCCTGCATGAGACAGGTTAATGTGAGGCGCCTGCTCATCTCCAGGAGTTCGCCTGGGCTGAAGTCTGCTGGTCAGCTGACCTTGTTGGAAAGTTCACATTTTGTTCCTGCTGTTAAAACCTTGCAGCCTAGCCTCTAAACTGAGGTTCATGGCCCCTCAGTAAAACCAGCGAGCACATGTCAGCACTGCTTTGTAAACCCATGATAACCCGTATATAAAGGCTTAAATCCTTCTGTATTTTTTTTTACATGATGCAAAGCATTGGTTTGCCTCCATAGATCTGTCTCGATGCAGATGATACAGACCCACAGACAAGATCTGCTATAGTAATAGTGCGCTGGCCTAACCACAAACGCCAGCTAATTCAATGGCAGTCTTAGTCAAAATAAACATTTACTTCCTGAAAAAAGCATTTTAGACCATGATTTAATCTATTTGCCCCTATGCTTATATTGATGGTTTGCACCATCAAGGTTAAGTTTAAGGCCCACATGACTTGTTATGACATTGAAGGACAGCTTTTCCAAACCACTGAAAAATCTGATCAATGTATAGACAACGAGGCAAGAATTCAACTAATGAATTGACTGCGAGGACTTTGTTTTTTTAACATGGCCAGACCACATGGTTAACGGGTCGTTGTTGTCTTTGTGAGTTCAGTGCTGTTTGATGAAAAAGGAGGTAATGGGTTTCTGCTATTTGAAGAGATCTACAAGTATTTGAAGTGTAATTCAAGGCTTGTTTTGCACTTGCTGTTGAAGGCCACTGAACTACTATACAAGCTTGCTTAAAGAACATCCAGTCTACTACAAAAATGTCATGTTCTTTGTTTTGCATTCAAGATGTCCCTACTTCTTCAAATACTCCAGCGTATTTGAGGTGGTGTTATTTGTGCATGTGCTTGAAGATGCATTGACCATCACACATGCCAATGGGGATTCATCCTTAACCCTTGGTGACAATATTTATCCATCCAGAGAAAAGATGTTTACTTTTTCTCTACTCATTAATCAATAAGTCACAAGTGTCCAGGTATTCTATTTTCTGTTGCCACAAATTTGGTGTCAGATCTGACAGGATTTAATATATGCAACATTTGCCACAAGCTAGCGTCAGGGACATATTCATTTACTCATCTGCACCCCATGAAAGTCAACCATCTACTGTATATACAAAGCTTTAATTCACCTCACCATAATGCTAACCCTGTCCTGAGGTTTGGTGGGAAAACAGTTAGAAATGGCTGTAATTTATGGCCGGATCCATTCAGATCTTTATTTTGAAAAAAAAAAAACAATTGGAAGGTCATTTACATCATGCATACATGCAACCCAAGGTGAACTCTTTGTCGATATGCTTTCATGTTGTCACGTATGAAGGCACTCTGAGTTTAATTCATTCAAAAATGATTAAATGGAAAGTTCTAAAAGAGAGAGGTTACTCTCACGGAAGCCTTTTCTTTATAGGCCTTTGCCATATAAATATTAACTAGCAGTGGTGGTGGGAACATCACATTCAATCCTGGATACAAACCAAACAACTGTCATGTGGTCCTTCTGATAAAAGTCATCTGGGGAACATTTACAAGAGATCCCTTGGATATTTTGAGATTGAATGCTTGAAAACACTAAGTTTTAATATCAAGTTAGTGCTGCTTACAACTGTGCAATTCTGCAATTAAACTATCTGGTAACCTCCAAGCACAGAGGTCGTTGGTAAGATGTTTGCTTATTAGTGTAATAAAAAAAATAATGTTGGACTCCTCCCAATGGATTTTTGTTCTAACCAATACTTTAGGAACCAAATTGAGGGGTGGGTACTGGGGTAACAAACATTGCCACCAGTTAGTGATAGTTTGCCGTCACAATAAACATGAACATTATGATTAAAAATGGAGGAACATTGCACAATATAAGCGTAATTTATATTCACAACTCTCACCATATCTATTTACATACACTATTTTTCACCCATCTAAAACCACATAACTTTCCAAATGACCTATCTTTCTGAAACACACTCAACAAATGGTGTTACTGGGCAGCACAGTGTCCCAGTGGTTAGCACTATTGCTTCACAGCAAGAAAATCAAGGTTTTGAACCCCAGGCTGTCCCAGATCCTTTCTGTGTGGAGTTTGCATGTTCTCCCTGTGTCTGCGTTCCTCCCACCATCAAAAACACGTGCATGTTAGGGTCAATACTCTTGTCTGCCCCCTGACCAAGGCAATGGAAAGAAGAACTGGAGTTGCTCCCTGGGCGCTGCATGGCGGCTGCCCACTGCTCTTAGCTACACAGCTGCCCACTGCTTCCAGTGTGTATTGAGATGGGTTAAAAGCAGAGGATGAATTTCCCCATGGGCATTAATAAAAAGTACATAAAAAAATCCAATGCTATATATATATATATATATATATATATATATATATATATATATATAATAAAGCCTCCCTCTCATGCTCAGGTCCTCTACCAGAGGCCTGGAAGGTTGAGAGTTATGCGCAGTATCTTAGCTCTTCCTAGGACTTAATTCTTCTGGACAGAGACCTCAGATGTTGTTCTTGGAATCTGCTGGAGCCACTCTCCCAGTTTGGGGGTCACAGCTTCTAGTATTGCTATTACCAATAGGACTACTGTGCATTTCACCTTCCACATCCTATCTATTTCGTCCTTCAGCCCTTGGTATTGTTCTAGCTTCGCATGCTCTTTCTTCCTGATGTTGCCATCGCTCGGGATGCTACATCGATCACTACTGCTGTCATCTGTTCCCTGTCGACCACCACAATGTCTGCTTGGTTAGCCAGCACCAGATTGTCAGTGTGGAACTTGAAGTCCCACAGGATCTTAGCTCTGCCATTCTCAAACACCTTTGGTGGTGTCTCCCATTTGGACTTGGGGACTTCTAGTCTGTATTCAGTACAGACACTCCTGTACACTATCCCTGCCACTTGGTTATGCCTTTCAGTGAACACTTTCCCAGCTAGCATTTTACACCCTGCTACTAAGTGCTGGACTGCCTCAGGGGCATATTTTTGTCCATTATATATATATATATATATATATATATATATATAGAGAGAGAGAGAGAGAGAGAGAGAGAGAGAGAGAGAGAGAGAGAGAGAGCGATAACAATATACATATACGATGTGACAATATTTATTATAACAAAGGACACATTAAACCAATCAAGACAATCAAGATAGTTAAATTTTCCAGATTGCGGTATTATCAGATGGGTCGTACATATATTGTGTAGACTGCTTTGCACATCACACCCACATAACTTGAGAAACATCAGAGTATCCTGAGTTTTGCACAGCTGCAATGTATTTTAGTTGTGACAAAGCTTGCATCAGCCAAGACAATACTATTTGGTCAAAAAGAAAAGAAAAGAAAAAAGACTTTAAAAGAAAGTTAATATGGTGGGGTTGTGTCCAAGGACTTCTGTCGATGATGTAATTTATAGATGCAGAGGAGCTGAATGTAACTTGCTGTATTTTAATTTGGTGCCTTTTAAAACCATTTCGGGCCATGCATCATCTTAGCCAAGGCTATTTCTTGTTATTCTGAAGAATTCTACTACAGTCTATACAAACTCTAAAAAGAAGTTGCTAATCCTGTATCTCATTTCACCTTCTTCCCTTTCACTTTTCTTCTGCAAGCTGTAGTGCTGAACCAAATAAATGAAATGTCACACACAGCAGCATTTGATATGTCCTTCAGAATGTAGCTTTTTTTTTGTTGTAAAGATTATAAATTTGATTTGAACGCTTTGTCAATTACATTCCTTCTTGTATAACCTTATCTCTAGGTAAAATTCATTGGCATGTAAAATAAATTACTCACCTCTCCTCATGTACTCCTGTTTAAATATTTTGTATTCGTGTTCTCTCAGAGGGCTTCATAGAGGAAAAAATTCCAGTCCATTACAGGGATAAAGACCATAATGATCAGGGTTCATGAGCTCTTCCTTAGTGTCAGTGGTCAGGGATACTCGGCATTATGGAGTTTAGTACAGACTCCAACAGTAACGCATTGCAATGGCTTTAACAACACACTAGCAAAGAAACACAGGATGGTTGAATTGGAATACAAATTCCAATGAAGGGCGTAGCAGTCTATTCCGTTGCCTACCAACACAGGGATCGCCAGTTCGAATCCCCGTGCTACCTCCGGCTTGGTCGGGTGTCCCTACAGACACAACTGGCCGTGTCAGCGGGTGGGAAGCTGGATGTGGGTATGTGTCGTGGTCGCTGCACTAGTGCCTCCTCTGGTCGGTCGGGGTGCCTGTTTGGGGGGGATCCTCCCATGCGCTACATCTCTCTGGCGAAACTCCTCACTGTCAGGTGAAAAGAAGCGGCTGGCGACTCCACATGTATTGGAGGAGGCATTTGGTAGTTTTCAGCCCTCCTCTGATCGGCAGAGGGGGTGGAGCAGGGACTGGGATGGCTCGAAAGAGTTGGATAATTGGCCGGATACAATTAGGAGAAAAAGGGGGGGGATCCAAAAAAAAAAGGGTTAAGAAATTATCAACAGTAATGTTGTAGCAGCAAGATTATTCATCCCAAGTATCAAAAACCCAATCTGTCATATGCGTTGTGACAGAGAACTACAATGCCCTACACTTTACTGCTATTGATTATGTCAGGTTGCTAAATAGTCTGTTATGTTACTTAAATGAAATATGGTGCTGAAATCTTTTTTTTTTTTTTTTTGCTATCTTTTAATTTGCTTACTTTTTCGATTTGTCAGTTTATCCAACGGCTTTGTTCCGTATGCTGAACATGATATCCTTCGATGAGAGCTGCAGTTTGATGGCTTGCTTCACATCATGATAGGTTGGCCTGTTGGTTTTGGATTGTACCAGTAACTGATATATTTAATAAGTGTTACATTTACATTTTTATGTTAGATTTTTTTTTTCTTGTATACCATCCTCGTGTGCTGGTGACGACTGTGTTTGACTCGCAGGAAATAAAAATAGAGATTGGCAGAGAAAATGGGCTGTGGTTATGCCGCTATCTAACAATCACAAGGCTTTATTTCAAAGCTGCTTTGAACAGTTATATAAAATGATTACACTCCATTCAGCATCTTTCTCTCTTTGTTTTTCTTGTCTGTTTTCTTTTGTTTATTTACATTTTGTTCTGTTGTCTGGTCAGTCACTGCAGTTGTCTGAATAATTTGATATGTTCACCTTCTTTTTCTTATTGAATGCTCTGATGTGCTCCCGTGGGCGAGTTTAGAACTGAAACAGAAAATCAATGGAAGGACATACTAGTATTATTGATTTGATGGCCATTTCTATAATTTCTAAGCTTTTGCAGAGCTGCCTGGACCACAGTTCAATACATATAGTATGTCATGAGATATATATACGACACAGCACTGAATTGCATCACCCTCTGCTGCTAATCCTGTTTGGCTTGAAACTCTGTCATACATCCCACTGACATCGCTGTCAATCTGAGGCTTTAATCCACCATTTTAAACACTGCAGTGTTCACATTGTTTAGTAAAAAAAAAAAAATCATAAATACATACATAAATAAAAATAAAAACATTTTTGTTCCTTTTAGGAATAAGCACACTGAATCAAAGACACAAAAGTGTGCTTTTCACTGACACTTATACTTTTATCTTCCTCACAACAATGGATGCGCTGTGTTGAATTGTAGATTACACACACCAATAGCTGATCAATGACATTATTGCCCTGTAAATTGACGGTACTCTGAAATCCAAGTAGTAAAGCCCAGAAGGGATGTAGGGCCCAAGTGTAATAGTGACCCAATCAAACAAAGATCTCAAACATCAAAGAAGGTTGAATCAGTTCATCTGGATTCTTACCTAGATTTTCTTACCTGGATTATTGAGCATGCATCAAGACAAGATCCCAAACAGTTAAAAAAAACTCACACACAGGGAGCTTGCTGTAAGGGATCTATCTATTATAACTATTGTCCTACCTGTGACCACCTTCATGAATGGACAGCTGTGGGTATATAATTATAGTGGTTACAGTTACCAGGTTGGATCTTTTGGAATTTAAAATTCAACTTAACTTCATAAAAGGGTCAAGAAAATCTTGAAAGAGGATTATGGCATGTCCATGACATGTCCAAATCCCTTGTTGGCCTATCGTCCTGCCATTGCATGACCTTTACAATGATTGAATGTAGACTAGCTATGTGTGTCTTGTCTTCTGATACAAGTAGAGTCAATGTCCATTTCTTTTCACCTCCCAGCTGTAGTTTCTCTGGGGGCAAGGTGTGGATGACCATGCTTTTACTCACTGAGCCCCCTTTCGCTTTAGGGGCACCCAACCACCAATATCAGTCAGACGTTGCAATGACACAATGCATTAGCCTAGCCAGCTCCCCAGCTAGCAGCATTGCCAATTGCACTCCCTGTGAAGCCTGGCCGAGCCACATGCAACACCTGGATTTGAACAGTTGGATTTGAGTCTGCTGCGCCTCCTGAGTACCAGAAATGACAGATTTAAAATGGCTTCAGAGAGTTCTGTTCACGTAAACCAATGAACCAGAATCTAGATGGATTTTTTTTTGGAGAGTCAAAGGCACCGCCATTGGCTATGTTAAGGCCGAGTCACCCCTGTAGTTTTGATTGTGGTTGTATGATGGGTTGTGAGGAAAACTATAAATGGTCCTGGTCATACAAATATTCTGTTAAAATCAAAATACCATGTTGCTTCACAAAGCTGAATAACTGCATTGTGCGATCATTAAAATACATTAAGACACAACACCACAACTGCAGCACTACCAGTTATTGAGCCATTAAGTAAAGAGTACAGACACAGAGCAGAAACATCTCAATTATGCATGTGTTTACCCTTCACATTGAGGTGCCAGTGATGATCCTGAGGGAAATGCTCTATCTTTCAGTTTCTTCAAAGGCAAGTCATGTCAGTAGGCTGACATACTGACATGTCTGACATGGTGATAAGCCAAATGTGAGTACATAACACAGATCACAAGCATTAGAATGCATGCCATACTTATTTGCCTTTCAGATAAATGTGTGAATCCAAATCATCCCTTTGATGTCTAGGGACATGTAAAAGTGCTCTGTTTGTTAAAAAGCAGTCAGTGGAAAGCCATTAACATATTTTATTAACAGCAAGGCCCTCATCTATGGTCTTTCCATCCAAGATGGCTTGTTGCCTGGTAGCCAAGGGCCCTAGGGGAAGACTGGAGGACTTATGTCTCCAACAATGCAAATAATGCAAAAGAATCTGTAGCCATTATGCCAAATCTGTCTTCCCCTGCTGCCATCACATCAACCTCTTGCATGGGATGTGGTGAAGATGAAATCAAAGAAAATGTCCTGGCAGATGAACTTTCCTTGTCCTGTAAAACTGAAATGCAGCCTGCCATCTCAGGCAATGGCGTAGGAAATGATGAGGGCTGTGATTAGTGGAGACAAGTAACTTCTCGGGACAAAGGAGTTCAAACAACCCAGTAACTTCCCCTTCTACCCCTGAAGCCCTGCGCTACACAGATGAGGGCTTGCTTGCTGCGGTCTTTGGCTTGTGTGGGAATTTGAAGCAACTCTGATTCCCCCAGCAGCTGGCAGTGCAGAGATAGGCAAAAGAGTAGAGAATATTTGCTCTAAAGGATCTCCCAAGATGGGTCAGTTTGAAAATGTGTAACACTCCTTCCTGTGATGTTCATTGAGTATAAGGTACTGCTAAATAGTGTCAAATGTTCTCTTGACCAATAGTTACCCTCTTAATATTTGTCCTTTTAAGCATTTTTTATTTTTAAATTCCAACCTCTTCCCTGAAATTAGCAACAAGAATGGCAGGGGGCTTCTTCACAGGCTTTATCAGCAGTTTTAGTGTATTCTCTATCCACTGCTTCCTCCATGCTAATATGGATTATGTGATTTTGCTTATCGTGTTCAAACATGGCTGCTGAGTAATAACTTGCTTTGCTACTCTGTCTCCACATTAAACTCGTTCTTAGAGACCTTGGTAAGTGCTTTGTGCACAATACAGAATGCCACTTAACTTTGCACTTGTGCCTTCATACAACTCTTAAACGTCTAAGAATAGCACCTTCCGTAGATAAAATTTCGCTGATGCAATTTAGTTTTGAGTCTTCTGGTCTGCCATGTGCATTTTGCAGAGCAGCTGGAAAGGTTGACACAAGGGTGAAGACACCACAAAATGAAAAATGTCTGTTCTTCTATTTTACCCCTTTTTTTCCGCCGACTTCTTATTTGTGTATCATTATATGCTAGAAAATTATGCCCTTTTTAATTTGCATCTAGAGAATGTGTTTTGTTTCCCTGGAAAAAAAGCATCCAAGTTACATCTCTTTGTATGTGTGGGCAGGCATCAAGAAAAATGTCCAGTAGCAATTTGATATGCATTTCCCCTCCTTATGAAAATTAAAATGCACTCTTGCATCTTCAACTGTTCGCTTTCAGAAATTATTTCCCCTCCCATAAACTCTGTGGCTATTAAAACAATGGTTGGAGTTCATTCAGTTTGAGGAGGGAGACATTTTTGAAACTTTTTACCTGTGTGATAGTCATTTTGGTGTGGACTGCTTTACCAACTATGGTACATAACAGTATCAGTCATGGCGGGTGTCGTTAAGAGATTTTTTTCTCTGAAGGAAATGGCTGTACCTTCAGTGTACTCAGTAGAACATCTGAACGTCAATCATATGGACTGCCTAGCCCTTATTAAATCTCACCCCGACAGTCTGTTTCTTTCAGAAATGCATCACATCTTGGAAGCCTGTGACGCCTTAAATGCCATTTCATGTGGTCTTTAAAATGGAGCACAAGGACAACTGTCCTTGTGCTTTTACTGGAAGACTCAACATGATTGTGACAGCCTTAAAATATACAAAACTGGAGATGATAAGAGGCAGATAATTTGTCTTATTTCCTTTTCCTCAAATCAGTAAAGTCTCTGGCAAGCAACATTTTGGACCTTCTAATTTTTAAAGATATTTTTTGTTGCTTTTATAAGACTTTACAGCCCAAAGTCTTCCATTACATTAAGTACAGCACCCTATAATTATATCTGACAATGTATTCAAGCCCTCTGTTGTCTTTATCACTGCCCTTATAGAATAATGCCCTCCATAACTTCCTCTCATATAAAAAAGCAATGCCCCTTTCTCAAAGCTTAGAAATCATTCTTTTGGATCCACTTTGGTCATTTCCTTTGGTAAATACCTCTGTCCCAGATCAACAATATCCAATGACTGTAAATGTTCCAAACCACCCCTTTAACTTTGAAGTCAGACACTCCAGTTTTATATGTTTACAGCTATTCAGAGCCATCTTCCAGGCAGTGAACGCAGCATCACAGAGGTTTCATGAAAGTCCAGATTAGACATGAAAAAAGGAAAGAGACGAGAAAGGAGAGGGGAAAAAATGCTCTAATCTGCACACTGACGTCAGTCTGGGTGGCTGAAACTGTGCAGATGGGAGCAAGGGAGGATTGTGTGAGCTATACATTTTATGACAACAGATTATTTCCCTTTATGCACACATGACTTCCTGCAAATGAGCCACAGAGGGACTTTCTTCCCCCAGGGATAGGATTCCTGCATTTATATATCACCAAAAAATCATAAAGACATCAATCCTGAACCCTAGGAACGGGTCTTAGCGAGATTTCAAAGAACGAGTCTCTCTATAGGTGGACTAGTCTCAGTGATCATCTCATAACATCTGCCATTTGTGATAACATTTTTCAGCTCTCGCAAACCCTTGATCCGCTTCAGGACTTTTCATGCAAGTTTTGTGAGTTAATCGCCCAGACATGTGACAGGTGGTGTACATTAATGGAATCTGCTGTGGAATATGGATTTAACATGATGTACACTCTAGCATTGCTCCTATTAGACACTGCTGTTACTATTACACCTACATTTCACTGTATTTCAAGAAGAAAACAGTAGGTAAAGGGAAAATATTGTTGCCAGCTGGCATTATTTTACCTGGCTCTTGTCTGTGGTACTTGCTGGACAAAATTTCAAGGGAGACAAATGGCAATTAGATCGATTACAGTTGTTTTGACCCTGGCATTCCTAGTTGCCTTTAATGTTGATGATACACAGACGTATACAAATGCAATAGTTGGATGGAAGAATGAGGCTGTGTGATGGGGTGTGGTGGTGTTCTCGGACTCTATGCAAAGTGCAATGCAAAGTCATCTTTTTTCATCGCATACACATGGTACACATGCAGTGACATTTGTTTGTCCCACATCATGCACTCAAGCTTGTTCAAATAGCTGATTTGAAATATCTGATTTGAAAATGAAAATCAACACAGTAAAAAATTGAAAAACAGCAAAGTTAAAAAACTACTGCTGACCTTACAAATACATCTTTGTAGAGAACACTGCAAAGTGTGGTATGTTATACACCTTTGTTTCCCTTGCTTGTCATAATGAATAAAAACCTAGCACAAGCATAACGAGAGGTTGGCAGTTTGATTACACAGCCACACCAATTCATAAATTGTACTTGGTAGCTCGTTTCCCCCCTCATCCACAACTGCTGCACTCAACTAACTGCCTCTTTATGCCTTCATCAGTAAAGGTGAAGATAAGGCAAGGCAAGGCAAATGTATTTGTAT
The DNA here is from genome assembly GCF_029633865.1 of Lampris incognitus. NCBI lineage: Eukaryota > Metazoa > Chordata > Actinopteri > Lampriformes > Lampridae > Lampris > Lampris incognitus. The sequence continues at coordinate 109,843,020 of NC_079212.1, forward strand.
AGCACATTTCAGCACCAAGGCAGTTCAAAGTGCTTTACATTAAACATAAAAGCCATTAAGAAAAGCAACATAAGGCAATAAAAAGACATTTAAAAATATTCAAATAAAAACAGAGTAGAAGTTACAGTGTAGTGTAAGATGATAATCAAAAGCTTCAAGTTTTATTTAATAAAAGGCAGCGAGCGGCAAACAGCCTCGATTTAAAAGAACTGAGAGTTGCAGTGGACCTGCAGTTTTCCAGGAGTTGGTTCCAGATATGTGGTGCATAAATAAATAAATATGTATCTATGTAGCGTATACATAACAAAAGGGAAAGGTCCCCTAATACCTTAAAATTCTTTTCCCATAAATTTTTTTTTTGCTCACTGCTGAGAGCGAGTTCATTTGGAGAATTGTGGAGCAGATGTGTTAGAAAGAGAATTTACCAAAGCCTTCTGGTCAAGGATTTAGTTGAGGGTGGACTGCTTGTGATAGTACAAATCCTTTTACAAGTTTACATGTCAGTTTCCACAGTTTAGCTTGGACAAATACACAGCGTTGCTTTATGGCCCTTGTTTTGAACTGCATCTGTGGACAACTGTGTAAAAAACAGAAAAAAAATGTCTTTTTTGGCAGGCTTCAGCTTGTGATTGGTGCATCGGTATGTATCGGAACTGTTGTTTTATTCTCTCTGATCTTTTGCTTTCGCTGGTCTTTTGTTTGGCTGGGAATCACCCACTGACTGAGCGATTCTTACTGCGGTTCCTTTTCGAATCAAATTGGCTTAATTTGCTGTGGGAGGGAATGAAACTCGGGGATTTTTTGCCGTATTACCTTTTTCATTGTTTCAACATAAAAAGATAATTGAGATTATATCAGTACATTAACATAATCAGCGCATGGTGAATGTTTACTGTTATTCTAAGTGGCTTTCCCCCCATGTTGTATTATACATTCAGTGGCCAAGGAGTAGTTTTGGAATAGGAATTATCCTTTAACGAGGCTGGCCTTTCAGCAAAGACTTAACAGAGCAGCACTGATAGTATTTTTTGTTCAACATTAAACATATTAATTAGAGTTGGAGTATGTTTTTTTTTTTGGTCTTCTGAACAGTTATCATGGTTGAGTGTTTTTAGCAGTTAAGATCCTGTGGAGGCGTTTGATCTGCACACTGTTATTTCAGAACATCATAACGATTTGCTTTTGACTGAACCAAGCTGTCTTTGGTTTGAGTTTATCAAAGCATTGTATACCCAACAGTGTTTTTCTTTACAAAGGAATATTGTGAAACACAGCAGTCTTTAAACCTGTCTATACTTGAGCTTGTCTGTTTATGAAAATCCTTGACGCAAATTAAGAAGAATATAGTGTGGAGAGACCATGTTACACAAGAGATTTTTGCTCCTTGCAATTGAACTGCAGCTGATTTGCCTTGTCTCACACAAGCCACACTTTGCTTGCATCACAGTTACAATTTAGTTGCAACCAGCTAAGAGCTGTTCAGCTTAACGCAACCAATTTGTGCAACAGCCAATCAGAATACTGAAAATGATGACATTTATCAACATGCATACATTTCATTCATTAAATAAAAATTAATGAATAATTAAATAGATGGATGGGTGGATGGGTGGATACATTCGACTCTGTACTAGGGGTAGTGCCAAATCTGAATATGGTATTCAGCAAAGCACAAACAGTGGGTTTATTATTATATAGTTTATCAATCCATCCACCCATCCATCCATTATCCAAACTGCTTATCCTGCTCTCAGGGTTGCGGGGATGCTGGAGTCTATCCCAGCAATCATTGGGCAGCAGGCGGGGAGACACCCTGGACAGGCCGCCAGCCCATCACAGGGCCAATATAGTTCATCATTATATAATATTATTATAATAATTTATTAAAGAACATTTATTTAAACACTTTCATATATAAGCGTAATAAAAACAAAAACAACATTGTTACACCTATTTCCACTTTTATTCGAATACCAACACAAAAAAAAAATCCTGCCTCAACAAATAGAAATACAGATACAAATACAAATACTGGGCTCTCAGCACATCCCTACTATGTATGGTATTCAGATGTTGGTTTGCTAGTTAACACATTTTTGTCTATTGTTTCATTAAGCTAGCTAAATTCTGCCCAAGTAAATCTATAGAAAATAGGCAAAGAGGCTCTACTCATTGAATTTTGGATTTCTATGCCACAGATAACTCTAAATATGTATTTGTTGTGATGTTAAACTGCTTCTATCCAATGTTAATTGATAATATTAAATTTCATTAGCTAACTAGATGGCATTAAACATTTGCTCTTCCAAATTTGCATTAGCTATGTTGTTTTTAATCTTAAACATTTTTTGTGCTAACTGGTTAACAATATAACCATATCAAACATGTTTTCTGAAAGTTGATAAGTCATCGAGTGCAACAAAGTGGCTTAATAGTTTAAAGGTAAAGCTGCATAATATGATTTCACACACAACTTGTTGAAATTAAATTTTCTTTGAACATTACTTTGTGTAATCTGGTCTTTAAGGCCAAAACCATATATTATACATAAAAAACTTGCATATTTTCATGATCAGATAGGGTTTTCAAGATGAAATACTAAGATTGCTTGTGAATTATCTACAGATAAGTCTTTTAATGGCACTGCAGCTATTTCATTTGTGGGGAAAGTGCTGTGAATCATGTAATCTCATGATATTCCCACTTTTTTTTGTCTACTTACAAACATCAGCTGGGACCAAAAGGCCCAGAAACAACTTGTTTATCCTGTATTAATAGCCCGCCCATTGCTATAAGGTACAAAATATTCACATCAGAAAAAGTGATGAAAATCGATGGTAAAGATAAAAATCAATGCATGTGCAACATCTTAGGGTTCTGATGCAGCAGGGTAGAATAGGCCCTCAATCTTGGATCAAGCTTGTGCTGACACACCCTGGCTGGACTGAATTTAATCAGCTTTAAGAGAACAGACTCAGAGGTGTATGGTGATTGGAGAGTGTGAGGGGATATGTTTTCAGAGAGGTGTGCATTAAGCCTAAAACAATTCAGGCAACATATTAACCATAGACTGAATAAACGTCTACCTCCAATCTTGAGATGTGAACACCCAAAAAAACGACTTCAGCAATGGCTGAAAACTGATTATGTTCAAATTGACTCAAAATGAGACATTTTGATGTAGTGCTTCATGGATTTTGAATCTATGCCTTTTTATTACATGAGGACAATGTGGGTGCAGTGAATCTGGTTTTAGACTGTTAGTAACCACCAAATTAAGCAACCATCTTGAAATTTCCAATCCATAAATTTGTTTTAATGGATCATTATGATTCTACATATAATGTCTCTTTTTCCACTGGATCAATGATTCCTGAGAGTGACGTACCAAAATGAAAAACAAAAATCAACAAGGGGGTAACAAGTAATAGTCCAAAAAGGGACTCTTTTGACCACAACCCAATTTTAACATTCAATAATGTCTGTATTAGCTTGCAATTCTTGTCAGTTATAGGCCTATATCCTAAAATTCATTTGTAATAGCAAGATTTTGTTCTGGGGGCCCTTTCCACATTTCCATAGTCTAGAAATAGGAACAAATAATAATTTGAAAATTGATTTATAGACCAATGATTCATGACATTAGACAGTATATCAATAGTAGCATGATGATGTGAATGATGCGAGCAAGGCCATGAATAAAATGGGAGGGGGTTTCGGGAAAACGAGTTTACTTACACTTTGGCAAGGAGTACAAAAGCTTTTGCATTATTTTGTGAAGACATTTTGTGAAGAAATGTTTAATAATTGTGCTTGGTTTTCTCGTTGAAATCCATTTTCTAGTTCTGGTTTTTAAAAAAACTGAAATGAGGTGATCCATTATTTTTCCTTAGTAACAATATTCACCAAAATGTGATGCTGCATGAACCTATTTTTGTCAGTGTGCTCATGCATTGAGCTAACATCACAGAGCTGCAGAAATACTAACACATTCAAGGGCCATCAAAGAAGGTTGAATCGGTTCATCTGGATACAGCGTTTATTGACAGATACGTTTGTTTCATCACTCAACTAAGTAGCATCTTCAGTCTAAACTGACTGCAGGTATCCCCACCCTTTAGAAACAATACAGTTGCATAACAACCAAAACCAATGACCAGTTTTATATGCAAACATGAACGCGACCATTGATCATGTGTACTAGTCACAAAGGATTAGGGATTGTTGCAATCACATCATTGTAAAATGGCGACAGATGTACAACGACCAAAACCAACGACCAGTTTCATGATCAAATATGTATGTGCCCATTACTTAACATCTTACAATGCTGTGATTGCAACTATTCCCCAACCCTCTGTGAATAGTATACACATGGCCATCAAAACTAATTAATGGGCACACACATATTTGATCATGAAACTGGTCATTGGTTTTGGTTGTTATACGTCCGTCTCCATTTTACAATGCTGTTATTGCGACAATCCCTAATCCTATGTGAATAGTACACATTATCAATAGTCACACCTATATGTGTATATGAAACTGGTCATTGGTTTCGGTCGTTAGGCATTCTGTTGTACTGTTTTGTTTATAAGGGTGGGGATACCTGTAGTCAGCTTAGACTGAAGATGTCACTTAGTTGAGTGATGAAACGTGTCTGTCAATAAACGTTGTATCCAGATGAGCTGATTCAGCCAACTTTTATTTTCTTACCTGGAATATTGAGCATGCATCAAGACATTCAAAGGCCCACTTAAGTCTGAGAAATTATGTGAAAATTAGGTTTCACATCTGATTTCCTCACTCAGAAATGACAGCAAAACCAGAAATATTCTTTTGACGGCTCTCACCCTTGAGATTTCATTTTACATATAGCCCATCTGTGGGTCTAGAATTGTGATTTTGCAGTTATTCAAAATCTCAGCCCCATGGTCCTTCAATAGGTCCATAAGTGCCGCAAACATGGCATTCCAACATTATTCAATGGGCAGTGCTGTTGGTAGTGGCCTCCAGTTTTTCTTATATTGAAGCTGCACAGGGAGCGACAAAATTGCCTGGCACCACTCCCACCTACTAATATCTGCTGACCCTGGGCGTGCCATCCTGCCTGTAGACATAGCCATTGTATATTTTGGCTCCCAGGTAAATGAAATATATCAAAAAAGCCTATGTCAGATCACCAACTGAGATTTAAAAAAGACATTCATGTCATGTAGCTAACCTCGTTGTTGCGCATCATTTCTACACACCAGACACACTATTTCTGCCACTTTTATCCAACCACCATTTCTTTTGTCTGTGTCCAAGGGCGGATATTTAATTTCAACGCTGGGGGGGAGGGGGCAATAAACAGAATAAGTTCTCAAGAGCATTTCCTGAAGGGGACACCAAGGTTTCTGCCAAAATTACTGTTGTATTAAATGTATATGGAGGAAACCCTTATTATAGACACCATTTTGAAACATTTCTATTAGCATTTCATTCCTTTCTAATTAAGATTTTATCAAGCAGCCTTTGATATTACTGGGGTCTTTCTACTTATTTGGCGTTTTATTGCACAGGAAAATGTTTGGATGTTTGTTTTTCTTTTCTCTGCCATTTTTACTTACCTGGCTGGTTGACAAATACACACACACACACACACACACACACACACACACACACAGCATGCAGGTTATTTACAGTAGCAGCAGAGAAACAACACCCATTACCTGAACTAAAGTGAATAAATGCCTAATTAGATTTAGTTTTCATGTCTTGCTGTCAGTGTGTGAGAGTCCAGAACGCTATGAAGCCTGCCAGAAACTTACTTAATATTTTAAGATAATGTTTGTTATAATTATGTCTTTTTTATGAATTAAGTTCTTTTATTTCCAAAATTATAAATAAAACTAGAAGAACCCCGCTACAATGTAGCGGTTTGGTTATCCACCCGTCTAAATCTCCCTCCTCTTCATCCTGCCAGCTAACCGCCTTACCCTTGCCCCTAAACCCCCCCCACTCCAACTCCCTCCCCCCAAATGCTCAGAATCATCTGAAATGCTGAGAAAAGTGGTTTACCTCCCCCCCACTCCAACCCCCTCCCCCCAAATGCTCAGAATCATCTGAAATGCTGAGAAAAGTGATTTTTAGCCATTTTTAGAAAATTGCATATTTTGCATATTTATGCATAATTATGCATAATTTTAATTTTATGGGATTTTTCCCTTACTCTCTGAGACAATACCTACCACTTCCAAAAAGAATTAGGATCATAAGTGCTTTAGTTTGCGGTCCCGCTATCTACACTAACACCACACACACACACACATTACGAAAATATATGAGTAGATTACATCATGACAAGCTATTTTGCTCTAAGAAAGAAATATATGCTTAGAATCTAATTACATAGGGTAAATTAATCTTAACCATCTACAAAAGATAAAGTATTTTGGTATGAAAACCCATTTTTAATTTAACCAAATATTCTGTATCGTAAATACACGTCCAACCGCTTGTAAATTGATCAAAAATCCAGCAAGTTATGATGATTTGAATTGTGGATACCCAATGTCCCTTCAGGGATGAATAAAGAATTCTGATTCTGATTCGGATAGACCTTCTGCCTCCGTGGCAATACAGGCATTAGGAGTAGTGGCTGCCCCGTACAAATATGGCGACCACGCTGACGCACAAGATTCAACTGAGAGGTAATGGAGCGAACAAAACACAGTCTGGTTACAATTGTAAATGTCCATCCATCCATTATCCGAACGCCTGTCCTGCTCTCAGGGCTGCAGGGGATGCTGGAGCCCATCGCAGCAGTCATTGGGCGGCAGGCGGGGAGACACCCTGGACAGGCCACCAGACCATCACACACACACACACACACACACACACACACAGAGTCTGGTTTCACTATCCTTGTGTGGACCCCTCATTGACTTCATTCATTTCCTAGCCCCTAACCTTAACCACGCAAACTACATGCCTAACCCTAACCCTTACCCTAACCTTAACCTAACCCTAATTCTAACCATAACCCTAAAACCAAGTCCTAACCCTAAAATAGACCCTTTTCCTTGTGAGGACCTCTGAAATGTCCACACAGGTAGGTGCTGTCAGGTTTTGCTATCCTAATGAGGACATTTGGTCCACACAAGGATAGTTAAACATGTGTACACACACACACACACACACACGCGCACACACATTCATACCCAGGCACAATTTAGTACTGACCTACATGTCTTTGGACTGTGGGAGGAAACTCACGCAGACACGGGGAGTACATGCAAACTCCACATAGAGGACAAACCGGGACGAACCCCAAGGTTGGACTACCCCCGGGGCTCAAAGCCAGGACCTTCTTGCTGTGAAGAGACCGCGCTAACCACTGTGCCACTGTACCGCCCAATTGTAAATGTGTTTTATTCTGTTACGTGCCTGACACATCATTTCCTTTGTTTTAAGTTAACCTTTGCAAAGTAGCTACTTACTGGATGTCAGCCAGCACTGACAAACTTCCAGAAACCGCTCTGCCGGCACTCGTACTGAGGGCTAACATGTGTGAGGGTTTGGGGTGGTACGTAGTGGACTAAACCACTGTGAGGCATATGTGGGTAGGACACAATGTTTTGAAAATTAAAACTGCATTTTTTTACATCTATAATTAGCACAAGTACGCTTAATGTGTATTATTATCTTATTTAAATTTATATAGTTATGTTAACAATGATATATTGAGGGGGACAATGCTCTGTTTTTCCCGGGGGGGGGTCAGACCCCCCGTAACTTCCGCCTATGTCTGTGTCAAAGGCCGGCAGACAGCTTGGAAAACCTGACACGTCAATTCAGCTTCATCACCATGTTGCTGGAAAACAGCGAGCTAATGCAAGAATGGACTTTTCAAGGCAGACCTTTATCTGAAATTTGACTGGCTGCCACAACCCAAATTTCAACTTTATCTTGATGTGCCATCCGCTTGCACCGTGCAACCAGGTGTCCCATTGTACTCTGCATAAGAATAGCATGATGAGATACCTGCATTACAGTGAGGCCTCAGCCTTACAGTTCCCCGCTTTTTTCACAATGTGTTGAAGTTGGTACCTTATAGGGCTTGTGTGTCGGTTTTTGCCTTTGATATTTCTTATGTACTTGCCTGGACAAAGAATTAGTCATTCCAGACAATTAAGTTCAATTGCTCCATTGCAACAGTTTGATTTATGTATCCTTCCATTTTTGTGGTTTCCTCCTGTAGCCGTGTTTTTGAAGGCTAGTGGAATGAAACCTCACATTAGTTCTGGTAGGTGGCATTCGGCAGGGTACTAAGACCTCCCTCATGTTATTGCAACACAGAGGGATGGAAAACCCCATTCAAAGGATGCATTCGGATTGCAGCTCAGCAGCCTTATTTGCTGTTTTATCCTAACCCTTGCTACATATACCTCTCATGAATATTAAAACCCACACAGTACAGTATTAGCATGAAAGAACAAAATCAGCCGGTTCCTACATATCTGTGCTTTGGCTTTTGTGAAATTTTGGGAGATTTTCATGACGTCAGATGCTGGATATAATATTTAATAACAATAACATCGATGTTTTCTAAGAGATAAAAACCATGTTTGTATTTTGATTTAATTAAACTGGCTGTTGCTGCAGTGCGATTAATGTTGGTGAACTGGGCATGAATCACAGATTCCCCTGTTCAGCTGACACTCATTCATTTAGTCGGACTAAGAGCAAGACCAAAGGTCACTGCAAATTTTTATCATGTCATGGTTGACTCAATGAATGGTATTCAAATAATTAGAAATATAAAATAGAAATATCAATAGCCTTTTTTTCAGGGTGAGGGGGATAAAAGTTTAAAAGGTAAACTGAAGACAGAAAAATTTGTTTTGTTGATTTGCATGTGAAAAGCAGACATACACACCCATCCATCCATCCACCCTCCTTCACGTAAGCACAAACAGACAGACTTATTGAGAAATGCACGTGCACACACTCTCTCTCTCTCTCTCTCTCTCTCTCTCTCTCTCTCTCTCTCTCTCTCTCTCTCTCTCTCTCTCTCTCTCTCTCTCTCTCTCTCTCTCTCTCTCTCTCTCTCACACACGCACACACGGAATTAATTGATCAATTCTGTCTGCTATGATAGGTCCTCTGAAATCGGGCAATGACTGCATTTATTTAATGCTTCCTTCCTAGAATCAGAGCTTATTGTGGAGGGCACCAGCAGACATCTGTCACCTCTGAGAGCCGGAGTCTGCAGAAGCATTTCTTATCCCCCTCCAGTCCCCCTTCCCCATCCCTTCCAACAGCACTCCTGATGGTGCTAGCTGCTGTCAGTGTTCAGCGGGTATGATAATCTCGGAATAAATCATGAAACTAAATGTGTCAGTAGTGGGCTTGGACTATCCATAATCCCTCCTCTTTACCCATGCCATGTGAGAGTACACTACTTGACATTAATCCCATTGTCCAAGCTCCACCCACATGGAATGACACATCGGCCTTCGAGGAGATTTAACTATATTTAACTTGGAAAATATTGGACAGGACTAAAGAAATACATAAATAAATCGAATAATTAATTCGAAAAAAAAAATTTCACTTAATATAAATGTTTTATGGACTCCTGTTTAGGAGGAATTTTCATTTGTCCTCTCTTTCTTCATATGGATGCGTTGATTTGCATTTTTCATAAAGGGTGAGCAGCGAATTTTAGGTAAGCATTGTAACAGAAATGTATTCTGTATTAATCTACAATACCTCGTAAATCTTGTTTTGCACTCATATGCAAAATATTAAAGACAAATGGCATATTGGAATCAGCTTTTACTGGTTCAAAATATTTTATGGCTCAAATTTTTGGCAATTATGAGAATGTAGGCTCTGACACAACAGCCCCCTGGACTATCTAACTAAGCTTTGTGCCAACACATAAATACAGACACATATGGATGGTAGACGGGAAAGAATAATGAGTGAGGTTACATGGATATGTACATGTCCTCGACGTGTTCATCCTGAGCTAAATTTTACTGTGGTTAGTATGGACATTTTGCATAATAATGTATTTGAGCCTAAAATATCAATTGAGCACATTCACAGTTTCCTGGCTGGAATAACAGCAGGCGAATCCTCCTGTAGAGCAAAATTACAGTTGCCATATAGACGGAATGGACTGAAATGAAATGACTATGAAAATCACGATGCACTGCTTCGCCAGCATTTTACATTGATAAAATACTAAAGCTGCATGTGCATTGGGCACCTTTTCATACTGTCTTGATGCATGCTCAGTAATCCAGGTAAGAAAATCAAAGAAAGGTGGATCAGTTCATCTGGACACAACGTTTATTGACAGAAATGTTTCATCACTCACCTAAGTGACCTCTTGAGTCTCAACTAACTGCAGGTATCCCCACCCTTTATAAACAATACAGTGGCATAACGACTGAAACCAACGATCGCTGGACATGGACGTGGCCATTAACTAGAGTTGCAATGGCCATGTGTACTATTCACAGAGGATTTGGGAATGTTTGCAATCACAGCATTGTAAGATGGCAACAGATGTACTCTTAGCCCCCTGGTTCAGGTTTGTAAGGGTAGGGATACCTGCAGTTAGTTGAGACCGAAGAGGTCATTTAGGTGAGTGATGAAACGTTTCTCTCAATAAACATTGTCTCCAGATGAACTGATTCAACCTTCTTTGACCTTTTCATGCTATGTGTTGAGCCTGCTGGTGGTGAATAGATATATGTTGTTTGCAACATAGTTTTTAGTCAGAATGATTTTTATTAGCTAAATAAGTTTGCTCATACCTGGAATTTAACTTGGTGGGTTGCTTGTTACAAATGAAAAGGCATTTCCTGAAAGAACGAAAAAAATGTTAGTTTTGCATTTACTTGCAAAATCTTTGCATTCTCTCACACATAGTTTTCCATTCTCTTGCAGAAAATTATTTTTTTCCTTTCAGGAAATGCCTTTTCATTTCAGGACCACTCTGCCAAACAACATTATTGGAGACAATAATGCTAGTAACACAGGCATTGCTGCCGCTGGAGATAAGATTGTATCAACATTTGTAGCAAATTAACATACATTTATGGAAGTTGGTATTAGCTAAGAAACTGCATTCACAGAAGTTGCAGGTTAAATGAAATAACCACTGATGTGTTTTTGAAACATAGCAGTATCAGTTATAAAATCCCTTAAATGGCTGTTGTGATGGCAACAGGGAAAGGGCCCCCCTCCATTCTAATCCTCTTCACCTCCTCCACAAAAAGAGTGTTTGCTTGTTTGTTGAGTGCATTACGCATCTGTTATGAGACACCACCCACGGTTTATGGGGAGCTCATTTAGGAATCTGGTCAGCCCAGCTCTTAGACATACAAAACTCTTGTTTCTAAAGCAACCACAAAATGACTTTAAAAACAGTGCAGAGACTGGCGGCATGGTGGCGCAGTGGTTAGCGTGGTCGCCTCATGACAGCCCTGTGTGATGGCCTGGCGGCCTGTCCAGGGTGTCTCCCCGCCTGCTGCCCAATGACTGCTGGGATAGGCTCCAGCATCCCCGCGACCCTTAAAGCAGGATAAGCGGTTCGGATAATGGATGGATGGAGTGCGGAAACCTTTCACTTCGTTCAATGGTGTTGAATTGACCCTGTTGTTAAATCAAATCAAATCAAATCAATTTTATTTGTATAGCCCAATATCACTAATTACAAATTTACCTCAGTGGGCTTAACAGCAACACAACATCCTATCCTTAGACCCTCTCATCAGATAAGGAACAACTACCTAAAATAAAATAAAAAAAAAACCTTTAACAGGGAGACAAAATAGGAAGAAACCTCAGGGAGAGCAACAGAGGAGGGATCTCTCTCCCAAGACTGACAGCGTGCAATAGATGTTGTGTTTACGCAGTTTACACAACACAACATTGAAAGAGGAAAACAGAATTATAATGGACTTATAGAATGTATGAAGAATATCATGCACAGGATGCCAAGCAGTGACCAGTGTTACAGGCCATCCAACTTGTAAATAAGTTCACTGCTCATACAGCTAGCTTAACTGTGCTTTTCTAGGGTGTCCGGGTAGTGTAGCAGTCTATTCCGTTGCCTACCAACACGGGGATTGCCGGTTCGATTCCCCATGTTACCTCCGGCTTGGTTGGGCATCCCTACAGACACAATTGGCAGTGTCTGCGGGTGGGAAGCCACATGTGGGGTATGTGTCCTGGTTGCTGCACTAGCGCCTCCTCTGGTCGGTTGGGGTGCCTGTTCAGGGGGGAGGGGGAACTGGGGGGAATAGCATGATCCTCTGATGCGCTATGTCCACCTGGTGAAACTCACTGTTTGGTGAAAAGAAGCGGCTGGTGACTCCACATGTATTGGAGGAGGCATGTGATAGTCTGCAGCCCTACCCAGATCAGCAGAGGGGGTGGAGCAGCAACCGGGACAGCTTGGAGGAGTGGGGTAATTGGACAGGTGCAATTTACAATTGGGGAAAAAAAGGGGGAAAATACAAAAAACAAAAAATGCTTTTCTTCCCATCTCCAGTCCATCCATCCATCTGCTCATCATTGGCTAAAGCATTGAGTAGTCCTATTTGGGACAACTGCAGATTGGTTCTGATGGTCAAAGTGTTTGATTTTTTTTTCTTGCTGTTGTTTCGGAGACTTCAGTCTTTAAAAAGTGAAGACAATCATTTTTTTTTAATTACACAAGGAAAATTAACCAAGGTAATAAATATGGTGGTTGCAGAATGGTGTAATTATGCACTTATTGGGCCTAATTATATGGAGACTAGTGATGGTAACCTTGAGAGGTTGTGACTTGGTCTCAGGCACTCCATGGTTTAATGAAAGAAAGAGTGCTTCCTTATTTGTTTCACGTATGATGAGCTCCCTCTCAATGGCCTCTTCTTCAATAGCACTACAATTCTGAGTCAAAGTCAATAAGTGGCTGTCTCATCCAAAAACCACCTATCCAAATCCCTTGTGAGCAATTGTCTTTGAATACTCATAAAATTACATAGCATGCAAACTTTTTATAACAAGAAGCCACATCTGACTGGTGTTCCACCCACTGTAAGGGAAAATAAAACAAGAAAATGTTCTATATTTTTATGAAGACATCTGAAATTGAACTTGAAAACTGAACTATGTATTGCCACCAACTAGTCACTGGTATGATTTATTTATCTAAACTGTTTCACGGTAAAATTGATAAATGCATTTACGTTAACAAAATGATGTCAAAATTTTGTACCGTATGCTCAGTTCAGCTAAATTAATTTCAGGACAAGGTGGATAAAACTGCTCAGGCCTGTGATTTCTGGACTTGTAGATTTAAAGAGCTAAATATATCTGCATGTGCTGTTTTTACATTAACAATAGATTGCTCATCTCACACCTGATGCATTGCATAGCTGTGCGAATGTGAACAAGTATGATGTCTAATACATATTGACTTGAAGCCACAGTTCACCATAACAAGTTCATTTACTACTTTTGCCCATTCAACCTTTAAATTCTCATTCAATGCATGCATTAATCATAAGGGTAGAGTGAAAACAAATACTAAACAGGTGTGCTTTCACCAAAAAGGTACTCTATCTTTATGGGTCAACTAACTCATGAAGGTGTGTGGAGGTTATTGAATGTGATTGGAAAAATGCATAAATGAAGTGTGCCAAATGCTAAGTGATGGCAGATGTTGCAAAGGAAAGTTTTGTAGCACACACATCATTAACTGCCAGAAGTCATTATGATGCTCAAATAAATTTTCTCCAAAAAGCCCAGTGTCATTGTCTTCCAACTGAGTAACAAACCAACTGCACATTTATTACAGTCAAACTGTAATAAATGTGCAGTTGGTTTGTTACAGTCAAAATTATTACTGTCAAAAAAAATGGCAATAGTTATTACAGTCAAAAATAATGGCAACAATTACCACAAACACTGGGGCTCAATTCATTTGGATAAAGGAGGACAGTCATAATATTTTTTCACATTTTTTTCAAAGCTTCTTTACGAATCAGGAATGAGACATAATTTTATATATATTTATATTTTTTACACTTATTGAATTTGATGATTTTTTTTAATTTATGCATTTTGCAACATTTCTGCTTGTAGTGTGAATTGCCATTATTATACACTTAACATTATGTGGACAACATTCACATGTGGACCAACTCGAATAACACTGCAGCTGCAGACTCGCTAAGTGATGTATGCCTCCTTTTAAATCAGTCTCATTACGACTGGTCAAAGGGAAGGTTTGAGATTATTTTAAGCCTGTTCCATTGATCACTAATAAAGACCCGAAGACAGATGTTTTCATGCAAGCATTTATGTGGACAAACCGTCATTTGAAGTCCTTTAGGCATTTGTTAGCATTCATTGGCATTTGCTTATGCTAGTGCAAGATGAGGGGTAGCTTGTCTTAAAATCACAGCGAGTAATTCCAAACATTCTGTCACATATTTCTAACAATCCTGCAGTTTATGGTAGTAAATAGAGATGCTTGCATGTGCTGTTGAGAGACACTGTCTTGGAGAAGGCATCCACAGGGTCTGTGGTTAGTTTTGCCTAGTATGTGCACATTTTCTACATCAGGACATAGAAGTCTGAGGTTTCAATGCTCGAGAGCCTGTAGCTGTGCAATAAGCTGTAGAACATACTTTATCAGGGAATTTCTTACGGTATTAACAGAGAGTGACAGGGAAGATGAAAGAGAGAGTGTGAGCGCATGAGTCTGACATAAAAAGCACTAAGCCATGACTGCATAATATGTCTAACCCACCAAATGAAGATGCATCCCAAAACCTTCAAAAATTGGAATATATTTTGGATTTATCACAGTACATTTGTAAATGAACAGTTGTGATTTACAACTCACAAGTGTTACTCAGTGTGCATGCAAAGGGGGGTTTAAATGTATGAAGTATATTTTAGCTTTAAACTGAAACACCTGAGGACCCCAGGTTACATCTCTGAGGATGTGTCCAGGTGCATCGCAAGATATATTTTAGAAAAAAAAATAACTTGTGCAATACGCAAGCTCAAGGTTTGCAAAATGTGTTGAAAACTGCAGCTGTTTTTAAAAGGGGATCCTACACACAAGTGTATCTTTCTTTCTTTTTTGTATTTTTTTACCTTTCTAAATCCACCAGAATCTCACACAGCTCAGGTTTAGTCTGAGCTGAGGGCAACAGGCCAAGCACTAATACTCAAGCTTCTTCTGCCTTGATGTGAAAATGCAAGGACAGGATACAGGCAGGTATATCACAGAAGTTACAGAAAACATGGTTTTCACAGGAATGTTCCCAGTGTGATACCTTCAAATCGGCTGGGGGAATTTAGGTTGGAGAGGAGAAAGAGAAACACTTTAGCGTCCCTTCAGAACAAACACTGAGGTGCCCTCAAGCAAGACACTCAACCGCCTGACTGTTCCTGCTGCAGCTGCTGTGTCAAAGAGAAGATGCAGCGGTAGTACTTAGCACTTCCCAGATCTGACTTTGCAGTAATATGAATAGAGATCAGGGTGTTGCTGAGAAAGAGAGTGTACGTGTGTGAGTGGGATCAAAAAAAATTAGCATTGACACTGTCATATTCACCCAGAGGATTTGCGATCCTGAAGCGCTCAGAATTGATCTTACATTGCATTTACTAGCTTGTTCCCTGAGAAATGAAGTGTACCTGTGCAAGGAGTGATGAAAACACTAACTGCATACAAGAGTAAAAATTTACCCCTCTTTATGCTGTCATTATAACAGGCAGCTGGTTCTACAGTTGCATGATGTGATAAAGTTGACCATCCCATCTGAAATTACAATGCAATGCCAACATCAGTGTGACAGTTGGCCCACAGCTGGTTTTATACTCATTTGGATTAACTGAATTTAGCAGATTTTTTCACTCTCAAATGGATTGTTGGATCATATGTTTAAATATTGTTTGAGGCTGACAATGGTTTATTTTGATATTATTTGTACTGTAAATGTTTGAGCAATGTTAAAATGGAATTTAAACGTTTTTTGTTTTGTTTTGTTTTTTGGTTTTTTTGAGAGCCATTTGTTCTGTCTTATATTGCAAGCCTTCCCCACAATGCAGCCATATAGGCAATAACAAAAAAACAAAAACAAAACATGATTTGCAAATAATACTTGACCCAAGTCTATCATATAAGTGTAACTGCTAAACCAGACTGGGGCTGTTAGATGGGAAACAACACAGGACAATGAAAGGATAGTGTATTCAGCCTTTTATCCAACCCAACTCATACCCAACCCAATTTAGCAACCACCAAGGCGTCATGTGCTTTGGGCTGGCCCTATGGTCAGAAATAGTTATCTTGTGTAAACAAGTAGGGATAATTAGTCTGAAACCCATTGGACTTTCATCTTAATTGATTTTGAAGCAGTTAGCTCCACAGTTTACCTAGCATGAGGCAAGTTACAGAGTACTTAATTTGAATCATACATATTAAACTAGGAGCACTGAGGGACATTGGGATCCTTGCAGATTTCCTTTTTAAAGAGGCACACCATGAACCATAGTTGCTTTTTATAATGTTGTCCTTTATTTTTAATTTATCTCGAGGGAAATGTAGGCTTTTTTTTTTTTTGCATTAACCCAAATGTTTATATTGATGTGCAGTTCCATCATGATCATAACTCCATAACTGTTGCTAAGTGCTCAGTTGCACAGTCCTGGTGAAAAGTAACAAAGGTCCCTACAACATCTGTATCATCTTTTATGTATATTGTATTTTACCAAGGCATCAGTCCCTTGACAGCTCTCCTGACCCTGACAAAACAGTCTAAGATTGTAAAATTGTAATTGCATATAAATGTGGTGTTCCAAGGGGCTCTGCCTAGACACTGTGATATATGGAGCTCGTGACATAGAAAAGGGCAGGAGACCAAGCTGTTGACTCTTTGATATTCAGAAGGTTATGCTGTCTTTGGCTGACCTGAGGAAGTAGTAAATGCCCTTGTTGCAGTCAGTAAGGAAACGATGTCTGAAAACAGACTGATGATTGATGATTTCCAATTGAATGTTTTTAGGTAACACTTTACGATACTGTACACAAAATTATGTAGTGAACAAATCAGGAATTAATTGTTCAATTCAATTCAGTTCAATTCAGTTTATTGTCATTAAAAACAATGTGCAGGCACATGTTAAAAATGAAATGATCGGTTAACAATTACTTAAGAAGTAGTTCACAAATAACGCTGAATCAAGTGATAGATAATAGATCATCAGAATCATGTTTATTTGCCATGAAGGTTTGCACAAACATGGAATTAATTAATTAATTTTCTAAATTAAAGTTTGATTAATTAATTAAAACTATTGATAAACTAATTAATTAATCAAATAATTAAGCCCATATATAGGGCAAAATTCTTCTAGAGCTGTGTCTCACCTTCCCGATTTTTAGCCCTCTCGCTCAAAATGTTCTATTCCTGCTCTCATTAGTCTTTTGCTGGCTACACCTGAGGAACCTGCCATGCTCCTCATCTACCTGGCTGCTTTTGGGGATTGGAGTTCTTCATGGCAGCCATCTCAAAATCAGAATCGGAATCATGTTTATTGGCCATGTAGGTTTGCACTACATGGACTTTGACTCCGGTTTCGTGGCTCTCTGTGTACTTAACATAGAATAACAACACTACAATCCTCAGATATATACACAAGGATTGACTTATACAGGTGAAATCAGAAGTGATAAAGTGCAATAATGATAAGTTACTTAAAAACAGACTGTTAGACACCATGTTAATGAATCAGTATCTAATGATTAGTTCATGGATATCCGTGAATATGCTTAATGACCACATACTTAAAAGCTGCATAAGTGAATTTCTGCCCAATGGCGGTAGACGAAGCAACACGCGATCTCAGTTGACTGTGAGTCCCAAAATTCTGTTTCATGTTGCTTAAATGATGTAAGAAAACAAATGTGGATTACAGTTTCTAACATTATCACTTCTTTTTTTCTTTTTTCTTTTTTGGATTTGTGTACAACAACAAACAAAATTAAAAGTAATATATTTAAATTCAAATAGCGTAGATATAACATACACATTACTAATGTTTGTTATATTTACATGATGTTATATTTACATATTCATAGACTAGCATTTATCCAATGTGACATTAGAAATGATAATGTATGAATACGTACAATATGTCACTTCCTGTGCGGCAGGAAAGATTTCATGGAAAAGCATGCTCAACAATTCACTAATAGGCAAATTAGCTTAACTTTTTTTTGGGAGGGGGGGGCTTAAGAAGGTATGTTCAACACACATAGCAATACAAAGGTAATATTTTAACATAAAAACATTCCCTCATGCATCTTTGGTGCACGGTTCCTGATTAACTCTGGCTCAGGTGATAATTGCATGTAACCAGTAACAAATCATTACTTCCTTATTACTTCCATGTTAGGTACAAATATTTGTGCCCTCTCGAGTAAAATAATGCATCAAACTGAGTGGTTAATAGTGATACATCATTACTTAATGATTACCTTACCATTAGTTACTATTCTTGTGCCCCCTCAAGTAAAGTATTGCATAATTTTCAGTAAACACTCAGTATGATGCACTACTTTATTTTAAGGTGCACAAAAGTTGCAGGTAATGTGGAGGTAATGAGGACGTTATGATTCGTTACCGGTTATGTGCCATTTAGCAACTTAATCAGAGATAATCTGAAATGAGTCATTAAGTTATGCAGATTCACAGATATTCAGGAACTTGTTATTAGCTACAGGGTCATTGATATTTTATTTAACAGTCTTTTCCAATGTCATTTATCATTAGCTACTATTTAGTACTTGATTCCGAGTTATTTAGAAAATATTTGTTATGTCTTTGTTAACTAACAGTTTGTTCCTGGTAACTATTCAGGAGTACAGTATTGTAAAGTGTTTTTTTTTCTCAAATTAATTTTGATTGCTGCTCATGGTAACCAATTACATTCCAACACATTTCTAAATTCGACGTGAAATGTCTGAGTTCACAACACAATTAACCGCGTTTCCGAGCGGTTCTTAAAGGTGATATCAGCTACCTGGCATCCAGACATGGCTTCACTGAAATAGTGCAGCATTAGACTGGAATAATTGGTTTGTCGCTGACCTTGGCAAGACATCTTGGCCCTAGCCGAGGAAATGTCTTCTTATTTAATATGACTTAAAGCGCTGCTGCTGTAGTTCAGAAAATGGACAGACAAAGCGGTTGGATAGTTTGAAAAGCCGGTAGTTTGCAAAGTTCTCGTTGGAGATTTGTGCACATTGTTAGATTTGAGTATTGTCTGGGAAGATTGCATAAGAAGTCACAACAGATGTTAGTTGAATTTATGTGAATGTATGAATGAATGAATGTATGAATGAATGAATGCATTCTTATGACACAAAGCACTTTAAATTGAAATGACTACATCACTAAACATTGGGAATACTGTGATCTGTAGTCAGGTTCTCCTGCAAGGTTTTGTTAACCTCTTCAAAATGTCAGCTTTCAACCCTAAAATGCTCTTCCATCACCAGATGTATTTCTGCTTTGAACAGCACCCGGGCAAAATCAACCTCTTGCCAAGTGCTCTGCAGCAAAGAGTCAGCAATTGGTAATCAATACAGATTTACGAGAGAACTTTTCCCAGCCATCAATGCGTGACATCTTTCCTGTCACTTCATTGTACACACAGCAAAGTTCAGCTTAAGGGCTACTGTAATTTATGTGCCGTATCTATAGGTCTAGAGACCTTAGCTGGTTGTGGATGATATGACTGTGCTATGCATTTAAACTGTCTGTACCAGGTGGGGTTTGATGTCTATCAAGGCTATTTATAGAAATTACGTGAATTGCACTCAATTTTCCATGCACAAATGGAAAGGTTCGGTGCAGATTTCCTCAAGAACCTCTATTAAAACAAAGTCAAATGCTTCCATTCTATCATCCTGATAGTTAAATTGGCTTATGTTGGCTTTAAATATCATCTTATCAAGTGAGTGAAAATGAATCAGTATAACAAGTCAGTGAGTGTTACCTCTTCAACTTTTCTATTGCAGCACTGGCCAAAAGCCATCCATGTAGCATGGTCTGTTGATCTTAACCCAACAGTGCCGAGGCACGAAACACCCCCTAAAAAGCCGTTATGTCTTCAAATAGATTTGTTAGGGCTGATTTACTTCAAAGCAATGGTCATGCTGTCTTATCTTGGCACACCTTCTGTGTGGCCTTTACAAAACAGCTGTGCTGTTGTAATAAGTCACTGCATTAACAATTATTTCTGATTTGCTGTAAAAGATTCTCTGAATCTATTTAGATGGGGGAAAAAAAACATGTGATGTTGAACGCTTGATGCGGTAATATGGCAACACTTGTATCAGTGATGTCTGCCAGGCATGGGCGTGTGAGAAAAATGGAAAGGCCTAGAAAGGGGGAGACTAAAATAGGGGTCTGACACAGCTGTATGTGGTGAATTGATTAAATGCTCGATTAAACACTAGGCAGCACAGTCTGGCAGCCTAATTCAAAAGCATATGCAAATAATCTTGTTTTGTAGATTATTGCCTCTTACAAGTATGCATCCTTTTTTACGCACAGACGGACACATGCATGCATGCTCACACCCACTCTTTCTTTCTTCCATCCCCTGAAACACACACATAGAGCAAACTTATTGCAAACTTAATACAGACTTTACTTCATAAAGCACATTTCCACATACACACCTGCAAACACATGCATGCACAAAATAATGTTTTATAGATTAGATTAGATTAGATACAGACAGTCACTTGTACACACACACACACACACGTGCACATACACACAGATATGCATAATATGTGCCTCCTGCCTGCATTTCTATTTAAACGAACTAGCCCACACAATGACAAATGCATCAACAAACATTTTTCCACACAAATACAATTTAATGTAAGAGAGACCACAGCATGTTGATGATTGAGGATTACAATTTTCAGAGTTCTAGCAAGTAAACAACCTCAGGAATGAAACTCCATCTCAGTTTTATGAGGTGCTAAGATAGCTGGTATGTTTTACAAAGCTGCTTATAAATATATGAATAACGATGAACTCCCTTTTGCACACAATACTGGAGCACACACGCAACCATACATACGTATGTATGCACATGCAACCATATACATACCCATAGAGACACAACTGATTCTTAGAGTCTAAATTAAAAATGTGCACAAACCATAATACCAATGCAACACACAGTACTGGCAACTTGTTAAAGAACACCGCAAAATTATGTCCAAGTAATTTTGTATTGACAAAAATTTCGCCCAGTTGGGGGTGTCCGGGTAGCGTAGTGGTCTATTCCATTTCCTACCAACACGGGGATCACCGGATCGAATCCCCCCGTGTTACCTCCGGCTTGGTCTGGCGTCCCTACAGACACAATTGGCCGTGTCTGTGGGTGGGAATCCGGATGTGGATATGTGTCCTGGTCGCTGCACTAGCGCCTTCTCTGGTCGGTCGTGGCGCCAGTTCGGGGGGGATAGCGTGATCCTCCCACACGCTACGTCCCCCTGGCGAAACTCCTCACTGTCAGGTGAAAAGAATCAGCTAGCGACTCCACATGTATCGGAGGAGGCAAGTGGTAGTCTGCAGCCCTCCCCGGCTCAGCAGAGGGGGTGGAACAGCGACCGGGATAGCTCGGAAGAGTGGGGTAATTTTCCGGATACAATTGTGGAGAAAAGGGGGTTAAGAAGTTAATTGGGGGTACCCGACAACATTTTTCATATTTCTTTATGATGGCCCATATTGCATATCGACACTTTCTTAACACAAAGTGTACTCAGCAGATTAATTAAACTGTGGTCAAAATTCCAAACAGACACCTCAAAACAGACTGAGCCCCCCCCCCCCCGACATGAATGGTAGGAGCATTTTTTTTTGCCACTTCAGGACAAAATAGGCATTGTGGTCACATGCACAAAACCATAAGGATAACCTGAGTGTAAAATGGGTTTGTGGCCTTCGACAATATTTTGCACGGGCATGTTCTAATTTTCAATCATTCTATCAGATATAATATGGTTTAGTTTGGTTTTTAGCTTTGGTGGTATCAGTCATTTCTCTTTTTTTGGGGGGGTGATTTTTTCCCCCCTTTTACTCCCCAATTGTACTTGGCCAATTACCCCACTCTTCCGAGCTGTCCCGGTCACTGCTCCACCCTCTCTGACGACCCGGGAGGGCTGCAGACTACCACATGTCTGCTCCGATACAAGTGGAGTCACCAGCCGCTTCTTTTCACCTGACAATGAGGAGTTTCGCCAGGGGGACGTAGCACGTGGGAGTATCATGCTATTCCCCACTCCAGTCCCCCCTCCCGAACAGGTGCCCCGACCGACCAGAGAGGTGATAGTGCAGCGACCAGGATACATATCAACATCTGGCTTCCCACCCGCAGACATGGCCAATTGTGTCAGTAAGGATGCCTGACCAAGCCGGAGGTAACACGGGGATTCGAACCGACCATCCCCGTGTCGGTAGACAACGGAATAGACCACCATGCCACCCGGACCCCCCGGTATCAATGATTTCTATGTTATTTTTTGTATTTATCTGCTTACAGTTATGATTACATTTAGTTTTATTTCTCTGTAATGTAAAACAGTAGATGGGCATGTGTCCATATTATAGGAAAACTGTCACTCAGGTAATATTTGCTGACTTAGTTTTAATCTTGCAAATAGAAAACATTCTGAAGCAGATACTCCAGTTGCATGGCACAAACAATATATGTCTTATCTCTTATAGTTTGTTCTTCCACTATTTCAAAAGATCCATTGAACGCCTCTCCTATCTTACAAGGGCTGTTTCTCAACTTTGTTTTAAATGACCAAAAATATCTTGCTTTCTTATTCCTCCCAATATAGGCACAAGTTACATCAATACATAAAGTATCTCTGATCTTACAATCAAATGAAATGAAGGAACATAAAACACAATGAGTATTGCTGATTTGCCATGTCATGTCACATATCTTACATCTACCAAGCCTTTTTCATCACCTAAACCCGACTCCATTTTGTAATGCCACTTTGAAATGTGTGGACATGAATTCCTTGATCCTGACAGATTCCCATGCTTCTGGTATATTTTACACAGAGAATCTGGGATCATTTACATCAGCGGCTCCATGTGAGCTGCTGCAGTTCAGGTTTCCCTGGACATCTTTTGCCGTCACCCACCAGCGGCGATAATGTCAGTTATAGAAATCCAGCAGAGTTTCTGTAGAGACTGATATGAAAATCACTGCCTCTCTTTCAGCAGTCTCCAGGTATTGTATTTAAGGACACGCAAAACCGATGAGCGCAGCTCTCCCTGGAACAGCTAAAACAACAGGCAGTCCTTTCATCAACCAAATCAATAAGCTTACCAGTTTCTGTTTGGCTGCAAATCCTGTTAACCAGACTTAATTTTACTCACTAAGGGTGAGCAAACAACGCCATTTTTCATGTTATGCATGACACCCTTCTGTTTTATTGTTTCATGTTTCTTTGATGGCAACAGCCTCATCAGTTTTTTGTTTGTTTTCAGGTGTATTCTTTTTTCCCCACAATACTTTTTCACGTCCCTCAAAATGTATTTTCTGTTGACTCGCTTTTGTCTATAACCAAACATTCGAGGCATTTTCTTTTTTATCTTATCATTATTCCAACGTCTTCTTTTCTGTTTCATTAAGAAGTCTAAGATGCAGAAAGATGTGGATGACATGCTGCATTTTTTTTAAATTACTTACTACTGTGTGGGAAGATAGCGGCGCAAATTCACGCTTGCAGTGGCCTCAACCCAGTTCTGGTGTGGGAAGATGGTGGAGCGAATTCACATTTGCGGCGGCCTCACCCAGTGCCATCGGTGCAGTGTCTTTGTCCACTTTTGCGTCTAAATGTTTGTCTTCGTTTGTTGTCTGGGAGAGCTGGCGCTGGATCGGCAGGGAGAGCTTGGTCTGCTGCACTGTGGGCCCAGGGACCGCGGCCTTGCCCGGAGCTGCAGCCAAGGAAGTAACACTGAGGGTGGTCTGACAGTACACGGAAGCGGGGCAAGCTAAACTAACTGCTAGCTAGTTCCAACAACACCAAGGGCGGTCTGGCGGCGGCCTCACCTGGCGTTGACTGGTGTGTTTGATGTCGTCGTGTGGAGTGCGGGAGTGTGCCTGGGAGGGCTTGATCTGCTTCGTCCAGTTGCCACAGGGACCACGGCCCCTGCCTGAAGCTGCGCCGGAGGAGGTGACACGGAAGGTGGTCTGATGTGACGCGTAATCGGGGCAGACTAGGCTAACTGCTAGCCCATGCAGACCGGCAGTCGTCGTGGCTGACGTTTGTTCCCTTGGACAGCATTTTTTTTATTATTATTTTTTGGTTTGGATATACATGATAGTTTGGATATGTGTGTTCTTGTAGTTTTTGAATGTGTTTTTGTCTGTAAGTTGCACTGCTGTGGGCTGGGGGAAACTGCATTTCATTTCACTTCATGCGCGCAAGTACATGAGGTGAAATGACAGTGTTCCTGATTCCTGAATGCACCAACAAAGCATACAATATGCACAAGTACAGTAACAGCAAATTCCTGATGTGCAATTCATTGTAGAGCTATAAGGAATGGCATGCCTCCCACCCCATGCATCATAGTTGAAATAGCGTCTTTCAGTAAAATATAAACATTTTGTCTTCTGTTGCTGCTACCAATATGCTCAAAAACTACTCAGAAACATCTTTTCTTTTCTTTTCAAAAGCCAATGGCACATCTATAAAAGATGGAAGATGGAAAGATCTCTAGAAAAACAAGATCTTGGTTCCGATTTTGGTATTTCTTTCTTTTTGTCTTTTTTTTTAAATTATGCAGTATGATTTGGCATAATACAAGAAGAGTCTGCTCAAGGAGATGATCCAATAAGCTCAGAGGCCGCAAATGAGTACTTACCTCCCGATTAACCTCATAACACATTATTTGATTTATTTAATCTTGGTCCATCTTCCACAGTAAATGTCTTAAAAATATGATCTTATGTTACACTTTGGTTGAGAACAATGGATAATGTGAATAATTTCAGAATATCTTTGGGCTAAGATGGAGATGGATTTCACCGAAACACAATGTTTAATGACTCATTATTGCGGTCAGCCACTGAAAATAGATGAGATAGACATTTTATCCTGATTAACGCCCCTAATGGGTTTGCCCATAAAACCAAACTGTTCCTTCAGTGATGCATGCTGAATCTGTCTCTCTCATATTTTCTGGTCGATAATGCATACACTAATCCATCAAGATTGACAGTGGCCATTAGAATAATAAGGAGAGCAGATACTTGATATGAACTCTCCTGGTGGCTGTTGCCAGCCGAATGAAATTGTTTGAGACAGGTGGGCAACCTTGACAGGAGATGCTAATAACTTGTTACAACGCTCATCGTTCACTGGCCGGATAAACTTTTCTGTCTGCAAATGAATATAGATATGTCTTCTTTTTTTCTTTTCCTTTTTCTGAACCCTAACACCTGAGAAAAAACATTGTCTCATTGTCTGGCTGCACCTGTTTTTGCTTCAGTGGAGGTAAAATCCTATAAAGATCTTCCAATGAACAGACTTAATTTATGCTAAGTGCGAACAGCCCAGCTGTAAGAGCACATAAGTGCTCTGGTGTGTGAGGATGTTCAGCCACCTATGCTTATGTGTTTGTTTTTGAGCGCAAACATCTTTGTTTGTGTACGTGTGTGCGTGCGTGGGTGTTTGGTTTCTGTGTGTCTTTTTGTCACATGCGACTGTGTTTCTATGTGGGTAAGCAATGACAGCATGTTATATGAATGAATGTGTGTGTGTGTTTCAAGCTATTATGTACTCTAGCAGCATATGCAATTCTTCATACAAGCAGCTTTATAAAACACGTCACTTATCTAAGCACCTCATAAAATCCTGATGGCTTTCCATTCACTAGACTGTGTGCTCGCTGAGACTCCGGCAATTGTGTCCCTCAGTGGAACGTTGTCCAAGACCCCTTTGAGATTAATGTGTGCATGTGTATGTCTGTGTGCATGTAAGAAAGTAATGTGCAACTCCTATTGGCTGGACCACCACAACAGGGTTAATTAAACAGGAGGATGGCACTAGATTATTAAATACACACAGTGAAATTAAGCAATCATATCTTCTGACGACAGGTTGAATGCCATTGACCAATTTGAATTGACTACACACTGTAGCATTAAATATATATGTGTAAAACATAGGTTTTAGTTATATATATATATAAACGCTCAGCTCTTTATGATGATGTAATGTGACAAGCATTGAGGCTTTGAGACTATTAGATGGCAGATGACATCCCCACTGACACAGATAGAGGTCAGTAAAAAAAATGGAATGGCACACTTTCATTCCCTGGCAATCAATTCTCTTACAAGGCAAGAGTTTATTCCGCCCAATATTGCAACTTTTACCCAGCAAGGAGAGAGTTTCAAGCTGCTGAGGTTCATGGTCTCGGTGACATCAAGTGGCCGAATTTGCACGATAGAAAATTGCCTATCTATCTATCTATCTATCTATCTATCTATCTATCTATCTATCTATCTATCTATCTATCTATCTATCTATCTATCTATCTATCTATCTATCTATCTATCGATACAATATTCAATGTTCATTAATCTAAGATGTTGCTATTTTGGCCAGTATAACAATATAAAAGTTATTGTTTCGTGTTGGCTCTCCCCCCATTTTTCTCCATTTATTTGACTTGGTGCGACCTCTGCGTTAATGAAACTGAGTTGGAACCAGGGTGACCTTTTAAATGAAGGTCTATCTCAGTCACATCTCTCCCTGGTTCATATTCTGTCCCAACATTGCGTATCATCACACTACATTTGGAAATATGGTTATGTTTACACTGCCTGATACAAGTGACCCAATTCCAATTTGTTGCTCACATGAGGCACAGATCAGATAATGTACTATGATCGTGTAACCAAGAAGAAAAACGGGCGGAATTGGATATTTTCAGATCTGACTTTGACCACATTCATATGTGGAAATAAATTGAATAGGAATGTGAGCCTTACGTTGTTGCGTTATCGTGTACAGCCACTACAGTGTGTACACAATGTATGAATTCATTGTGTACAAAGTCTATGTAGGTCTGTAGTGTTGTTGTTTTTTATTTATTTATTCATTTTTGGGGAGATGTGTCCTTGTGTCTCTTGTGTTTAGGCAAAGAGAGCCAGATCAATGAAGTTGAACTTGAACTTGATATCCGCCAATGCAATTCTCACACAATGTTTTTCAGGATTTTTCACGTCATTGTTGTTGAATCACAAATCATTCAGAATGAGACACTCTCACACCCTTGTCGCATTTTGAATGGCGTGGTATAGACGTGCAGTTCCTCAAAATCAGGCACTATTGAGGCTACTGAACCGTTCATACTTACACCTACAGTGTACTTCAATGATAACCGGTCTGCATCGGTGACCAAACGTTCATGTAGATCTGCACATGCATGTTGTTTCAAGTGCAAACCAAAGCGTTATGATGTAAGCACCAGTATTGGATATGGTTAACCTTTAAAAGTAGATATAAACAGGCAGTCAAAGATATCAGCTGCAGGGATGTCCGGGTAGCGTGGCAGTCTATTCCGTTGCCTACCAAGACGGGTATCGCCAGTTCAAATCCCTGTGTTACATCCGGCTTGTTCGGGCGTGCCTACAGACACAATTGGCCGTGTCTGCGGGTGGGAAGCAGGATGTGCATAAATGTCCTGGTCACTGCACTAGTGCCTCCTCTGGTCGGTTGGGGCACCTGTTTTGGGGGGAGGGGGGACTGGGGGGAATAGTATGAGCCTCTCACATGTTCCGTCCCCCTGGCGAAACTCCTCATTGTCAGGTGAAAGGAAGCAGCTTGCGACTCCACATGTACCAGAGGAGGCATGTGGTAGTCTGCAGCCCTCCCCAGATCGGCAGAGGGGTTGGAGCAGCGACCGGGACGGCTCGGAAGAATGGGGTAATACAATTGGCGAGAAAAAGGAGGGGGGAATATATATATATATATATATACACACTCACCGGCCACTTTATTAGGCACACCTGTCCAACTGCTCGTTAATGCAAATTTCTAATCAGCCAATCACATGGCAGCAACTCAATGCATTTAGGCATGTAGACATGGTCAAGACGATCTGCTGCAGTTCAAACCGAGCATCAGAATGGGGAAGAAAGGTGATTTAAGTGACTTTGAACGTGGTATGGTTGTTGGTGCCAGACGGGCTGGTCTGAGTATTTCACAAACTGCTGATCTACTGGGATTTTCACGCACAACCATCTCTAGGGTTTACAGAGAATGGTCCGAAAAAGAGAAAATATCCAGTGAGCGGCAGTTCTGTGGGCGAAAATGCCTTGTTGATGCCAGAGGTCAGAGGAGAATGGCCAGACTGGTTTGAGCTGACAGAAAGGCAACAGTAACTCAAATAACCACTCATTACAACCGAGGTATGCAGAAGAGCATCTCTGAATGCACAACACGTCGAACCTTGAGGCAGATGGGCTACAGCAGCAGAAGACCACACCGGGTGCCACTCCTGTCAGCTAAGAACAGGAAACTGAGGCTACAATTCACACAGGCTCACCAAAATTGGACAATAGAAGATTGGAAAAACGTTGCCTGGTCTGATGAGTCTCCATTTCTGCTGCAACATTCAGAT
Organism: Lampris incognitus; assembly: GCF_029633865.1. Classification (NCBI taxonomy): domain Eukaryota; kingdom Metazoa; phylum Chordata; class Actinopteri; order Lampriformes; family Lampridae; genus Lampris; species Lampris incognitus. The sequence continues at coordinate 109,871,780 of NC_079212.1, forward strand.
GGTAGGTTCGGAATTTGGCGTCAACAACATGAAAGCATGGATCCATCCTGCCTTGTATCAACGGTTCAGGCTGGTGGTGGTGGTGTAATGGTGTGGGGGATATTTTCTTGGCACACTTTGGGCCCCTTAGTACCAATTGAGCATCGTGTCAACGCCACAGCCTACCTGAGTATTGTTGCTGACCATGTCCATCCCTTTATGACCACAGTGTTCCCATCTTCTGATGGCTACTTCCAGCATGATAACGCGCCATTTCATAAAGCTCGAATCATCTCAGACTGGTTTCTTGAACATGACAATGAGTTCACTGTACTCAAATGGCCTCCACAGTCACCAGATCTCAATCCAATAGAGCACCTTTGGGATGTGGTGGAACGGGAGATTCGCATCATGGATGTGCAGCCGACAAATCTGCCACAACTGCGTGATGCTATCATGTCAATATGGACCAAACTCTCTGAGGAATGTTTCCAGTACCTTGTTGAATCTATGCCACGAAGGATTAAGGCAGTTCTGAAGGCAAAAGGGGGTCCAACCCGGTACTAGCAAGGTGCACCTAATAAAGTGGCCAGTGAGTGTATATATAAACTTAGCACAAAAAGTAAGGAAATGTGTGTTTGGTAGGTTATTTCTTTGTTGTAACAATGCTTCTTGGCAATAAATCTTATATCAGGCACCTGATTGTCAGCACCTGGGGTACCAGAAGCTCAAAACAAGAGTCAATAGCAACAGCAAAATAAGCTGTTTGGCATTGGCAGAGAAGATTGACAAATGTTTCATGGGCGCAACCCACATACTCAGCTCTGCTGCTCATCCCACAAATGCATGTTCCTTACAAATGTGGCACCATTTAAAAGGGAAATAAACAGGCTTTCCAACAGTAGAAGATTTATTGCCAAGAAGCATTGTTACAACAAAGAAATAATCTACCAAACACAAATTTCCTTACTTTTTGTGCTAAGTATATATATCGGGCGCAGGCCATAAAAAATCAGAACTGGGCAACAAGACCTGAGGTGAAGACGTAGTCTTAACATGCAATCTGTATCAGAAGAACATATCCAGATGGTGAACGATCCAGTCTCGCACTTGTATTCACGCCTGTATTTATATGCATCCTCTACTATGTGTCCACTTTGGGATGGGCTGTTCATTTGTCCTGCTTGCAGGTGGTTGGCTGGAAGTCGGCGAACATTGACAACAGAAACATGGCGGGTATAGAGTATGGGTTTGCATCCACATAATCTTCTAATAAATGAAGAAATATTATCTGAATTAGTAATGTTGGCGGGGCATGAGGACTTGTCGTTTTTGTTCCCTGACAACCCTCATGGGTTGCCAGGGAAATTGTGAAACTCTAGCTTTATAAATTATGATATACTACCTTAAACAATACTCTACATTAAATCATTTCAGAAAAGTGTCCTTAACACTTGACAGTTTTTAAATGGAGTACAATTTCATGGTACCTGCCCTGCTGGGCGATGCCGCGACACAACACGGGATGCGCAACATGTAGTTTATGCATTTCAGTCTGATCCCATTTGCCAAATGCAGAGCAGTATTTTATTAGAATTAAATGTGTTGAGTATTATAAAATGAAGTGGTGACATTGACTGTTGTTACTGGGACGAAAACAGGGAGACAAAACCAATATATTCGTGTTGGCTGACAGCTGTGTGGCGCTGTCCATGGCTCCTAATCTGAATTCTCACGTGGCAAATGTCCATTCTTGCATATATCCTAATTACTTTTTTTTTCCTGATTAGGTAAGAGTACAAAATCATATTCAAAGTGTAATGCCCTCTCTTGCCCAATTGCAAACACACTACGAATTGCATTTACCCCTGGTTGACCCAGGCTGACAAACTCTGAATGTGGTTTGGCAGACCTGATCACGTTCTCAGTGTGCATTTACGCCTTGCACTGAACAATGCTCATCCTTATCCGGATAAAATATCGACATGTAGGTTGCATGTTAATGCCAGATGTAAACAGGGCTTACACACGTGCATACAAATACTTGGCCATTGCCTTTACCAGTGTTAGTATTTGCCCTCCACACACGCGGGCGCGCATGCACGCCCGCACACACACGCCCGCGCTCTTATCCTTTGTATAGATGAATTATTTCCTTTTTCTCCCCCCATTCAAATATATTTTTTGTGAATTGCATTACATCACAATTTGATATGCGAACTGTGCTAGATAGTTTGTTTAACTGATTAATCGGATTCATGCTTAATAGTTGTATGTCAATCTGTGAATGTGTGTTGCATTACCTGAAATATTGTATTCAGCTGTGCTGCACAGCATGGTTACTTAGCTCGGAATGTGTTGGGATTTACCCCGGCTTGCATGCACTGCAATGAGATAGTAAGATTACTTCTCTGCTCTTACTTCATGTGCATATTTGACCTCATCTTTAAATTCTCATTCTAACAGTCTTGAGATACAAGTGATGACAGAGTCACATTGGTACAACACAAGAAAATTTCAAATGCATATGTATGTTTCTCTCTAGTGATTAATATGCAGTTCAGTGGTGCTTGCTATCACAAGGAAGCAATTATAGCTTGAAGTTTATCATGAAACAGTTAAAGGACTTTGACTAGTTTGGTGTACAGGTAGATTAAAAGTAATCACTATTCTGTCCAGGTGGCATGGCTGTCTATTCCGTTGCCTACCAACACGGGGATCGCTGGATCAAATCCCCCCTGTGTTACCTCCGGCTTGATTGGGCGTCCCTGCAGACACAATTGGCCGTGTCTGCGGGTGGGAAGCCGGATGTGGGTATGTGTCCTGATGGCTGCACTGGCGCCTCCCCTGTTCGTATTCATGGGGGAGGGGGAACTGGGGGGAATAACGTGATCCTCCCGCGCACTACGTCCCCCTGGTGAAACTCCTCACTGTCAGGTGAAAAGAAGTGGCTGGCGACTCCACGTGTATCGGAGGAGGCATGTGGTAGTCTGCAACCCTCCCCGAATCAGCAGAGGGGGTGGAGCAGCGACCAGGATGCCTCGGAAGAGTGGGGTAATTGGCCAAGTACAACTGGGGAGGAGAAAAAAAGGGGGGGGCGGGGAAGTAATCACTATTCACTAGAGGTAGGAAAAGAAAATAACGGTTTACAAAAAAATAAAAAAAATAAAGACAGTACAACTCCTGTCTCCTTTATGGGGCATCTTTTGATGTACATCTAATGCGGCACAGATAAATTGTTGAAGTGGAAGTGGTTGGCTGAACATGTAATCGTTAAACCCTTGCACTTTTCCACAAACAGTCAAGATGGAACACATAAGTATTATGCAATTATTAGATTTTCATTAAATTATTTGTGTAATTGCCAGTTTTATTATCGGCACAGAATCTAACGCTTCTTCCCCCAATTAACTTAATGAGAGCTATAAAACCATTTAGAGAACAAATGTGGGCAGGTCATTAAGGCTAATGCTTTATCCAATGTTATATGGTGGTACTGATATGTGGGTGCTTTATGTGAGAGCTGTCTATCCACTCTGAGGAGTGATCCCTCAACCTCAGCCACTACTGAGGCTATGGAATCATTCACACTTTAAATGGTGGCAAACTGAAAATACCAATGAATTTAATTGCTTTTTATTGCCACCTTCAATGTACTTCATTAGTAATTGGAGTGGAAAAGGCCTAACCCTAACCCTCAGATTTCAGCCCCCTGTCACACTGGATTTTAATTCCATGTTGCTGGAAGGGAAATCACCGCTTAAAACTGTGAAATAAAGATTTGCAAATTGCAGCATTCTCCAATATATGTTGCTAATATGCGTATTGTGATCAAAAGGCATTCACACTTCTTTTTTTTTTATAGCCGAGAAATTCTAAGCAAAGAAAATCCCTTACTTTCATGATTTAAAGAAGAGCATGTTGTTTGCTATTGTACCAGGTAAGTCATACGTTCGTGCAATTGAATTTCTACCGCAGACAAACAAACGGCTGGCTACTTTTGAGTATCTATATCTTGCAGGGAAATGACCTAATTAATTATCCTTGTCCCAAATGATAAGCTATATCCTGTGAAATAACATGCTGTGGGTGCAATTAACACTCATTATATTTGCTGGACATAATAATTCATAGATAATCACAATCAATTTGTGACAGTTGACATATGGCTAATCTGAAAGAATGTTTTCTGCATACACATCTCAATTTTTCAGTGGCTTATGATGGTATTAGGTAGCTGAACAGTTACTGGCCCAACTTATACTTAATGTTCATCTCCATATGATGTGTTTGAAGTTGTAGTAAATCACTTGTATTGTTGTAAATATTTCCTCAGGCCCTAGTTCATTTATCTATTTTCTTCTTATTATCTGCGCCAGGTGGATAGCCTCGAGGGGATCATGCGTTTATTCATGTGTGTGTCTGTGTGTGCATGCGCGTGCGTGCATCTCTATAAACGTGGCAATGGCTGAAGTAGTATGCCAGTGGGCAGCTACTCCATCTCATTCACCAACCTTCACCATCTCCGACAAACCACTCGCAACAGTGGAATCCTTCAAATGCCTTGGCAGCTTCCTCTCTGATGACTGCAGCATCGACAGGGAGATACAAAACCAGATTAAACAAGCATCATCCTCTTTCGGCAGACTTAGAAGAAGCATCTTTCAAAACAAAGACCTCAACCTCCACACCAAAATATCTGTCTACCTGGCAGTAATCATCACAACTCTCCACTACAGCTGTGAGGTGTGGACCCTGTACAGCCGCCACCTCAGGATGCTTGAGGCCTTCCACATCAGATGTCTACAATGCATCCTGAGGATAACCTGGCATGACCGAGTGCCCCATACTGAAATACTCCGCAAGACCAACTGCATCAGCATGGAGGCTACCGTCACCCAGCGCCAACTTCGCTGGCTCGGTCACATCGTCAGGATGCTGAAGGAGCGCTTACCACGTAAAGTGCTGTATGGCCAGCTACATCTTGGCCGCCGCTTGGCAGGGGGCCAGAAAAATGGTACAAAGACCAACTGAAGACCATCATAAAAAAGTGTGGCCTGAACCCGAGCCAGCTGGAGGACTCTGCCGCCCAACGCTCCATCTGGCGGCAGCTCTGTCAACAAGGGGTGCAAAAGCTCGAGGAGGGCCGAGGTGTTCGACGAGCCAGGAGACGTCTAAAGAAACATGAAGCCAGTACCACACCTACACCCCCAGTCAGTGATCTCAGCTGTTCTGTCTGTGGCAAACAGTGTGGATCGCGGATTGGCTTTACAGCCATAAGAAGACTCACAAGCAACAGAGGCAGGATTGTCATCGTCGGACACGACGGACAACCTTAAGTAAGTAAGTAAGCGTGTGTGAGTGTGTGTGCGCGCGCGCCTGTCTAACCTTGCAAACTACTGGACCCATCAACCTAAATTTCTCTGTGCAGTTATGACTACATTGAAAAACCTCTTATGGTTAGGGTGATTAAAAACATTTGAAAACAGTTTGTTCTCACTGCCGCTCCCTCTTTTCATTCTCTCTCTAGCTCGCTTGACCAACGCTACTCTGTCCTGCCTAATCTGAGTCAATCGTGCGCATGCGCGACTGACATCTATGGTTGACTTAGATAGGACAGTGGCATGATCAGAAGTTATTAAAATAATTTTGATAATCCAAAAATGTGAACGTTATAAAGGAACAACTTATTCTAGGTTGTAGTCAAAACAGGACGTGTTGCTTAATCTTGTCGCTGCCCTATCTAAATTCTGTGAGTCATGCATGCATGACTGTGGTTTACCCAGCTGTATTATATTGTGAAAATAAAGACAGGGTTAGGGTTAGACCAAAATGGTTGCTTAATAAGTTTTGTGCACAGTTATGACTGTATGATCAAGGATCTCTCATTGTAGTGGTGATTCAAAACCTCTGAAAAACCTGTTTTATACCGCAATTGAGTGCTAACTCCCCAGCTGTTTTTTTTTTTTTTTGTTTTGCCTAAGTCCGAGCACCGCAGAAGGGGAGATGCACCTGGTGGGGAAAAGCACTCTACTGAGTGCACTCTTGTAGTTGTGAAGCACTTATTCCCTGTGGATTTTTCATGTATTGAGAAATGGGATGAGTTCCCTAACAGTACACATTCGTAGCTTATACAAGCTATTTCAGGAATGACATCAGCATATATTTAGGCCAATCAGCAAGGGTTCTGAACTTCCTCTAAGTGGCCAAAGGCATGTGGACCCGAAAATCACACCCATATGTGCTTATTTCATTCCAAAAGGATTGCCATTAATGTGGAGTTGGTTCCTCCTTTGCTGTCTGTAACAGCCTCCACTTTTCAATATATTTTGGAACACGGTTGCAGGGATTCGCTCCCATTCAGCACAAGAGCATCAGTGAGGTCAGACCCTGATATTGGGGAGAAGGTTTGGCTCAGATTCGGTGTCCCAATTCATCCCAAAGGTGTTGGATGGGGTTGAGGTCAGGGCTCTGTGAAAGCCAGTCAAGTTCTTCTAAAACAAACCAGGCAAACCATGTCTTTATGGACCTCACGTTATACACGGGGGCATTGTCATGCTGAAAAGGAAAGGGCCTCCGCCAAACTGTTGCCAAAAAGTTGGAAACACACAATTCTCCAGAATGTCACTATATGATGTAGCATCAATATTTCACTTTACTAGACCTAAGGGGCATAGCCCAAACCATGAAAAACAGCCCCAGACCATTGTTCCTCCTCCACTTTACAGTTGGCATTATGCATTTGGGCATGTAACCTTCCCTTGGCATCCATCAAATCCAGATTGGTCCATCAGACTGCCCGATGGTGAAGCGTGATTCATCACTGCAGAGAACGTGTTTTCACTCCTGCAGATTCCAATGGCAGTGTGTTTTACACCACTCCAGCCGATGCATGGCATTACACATGGTGATCAGAGGCTTGTGTGTGGCTCATCGGCCATGGAAACCTATTTCATGAACCTCCAGATGAAGAGTTCTTGTGCTGGCATTGCCTGAGGCAGTTTGCAACTTGACAGTAAGTAATGCAACAGAGGACAGAAGATTTTATGCACTTTAGCACTTGGCATTCCCAATATTTACAGTTGACCAGGGCAGATCTAGCAGGGCAGAATTTTTTTTTTTTAATCTTCCCCGTTTTTCTCCCCAATTGTACTTGGCCAATTACCGCATTCTTCTGAGCTGTCCCAGTCACTGCTCCACCCCCTCTGCTGATCCGGACAGAGCTGCAGACTACCACATGTCTTCTCCGATACATGTGGGGTTGCCAGACGTTTCTTTTCACCTGACAGTGAGAAGTTTTGCCAAGGGCACGTAGATCGTGGGAGGATCACGCTATTCCCACCAGTTCCCCCTCTCCCCCCGAACAGGCGCCCCGACCAGCCAGAGGAGGTGCTAGTGCAGCAACCAGGACACATACATATCCATATCCGGCGTCCCACCTGTAGGCATGGCCAATTGTGTTTGTAGGGACACCCGACCAAGCCAGAGGTAACACGGGGATTTGAACTGGCATTCCCTGTGTTGGTAGGCAACAGAATAGACTGCCATGCCACCTGGATGCCCCCGCAGGGCAGAAATTTGACCAACTGGCTTGTTGTAAAGGTTGCATCTTGTGATAGAGCCTCGTTGAAAGTCACTGAGCTCTTCTATTGCCAATGTTTGTCTATGGAAACTGCATGGCCTTATGCTTGATTTTATGCACCTGTTAGCAATGGGGGTGGGTTTAATTGCTAAATCCACTCATTAGAAGGGGTGTTCATGTATGTTTGGCCATATAGTGTATGTCTGATTCATTATGATGATGATGATGTATCATACAGTATGTATCATTTGAGACTCAATTCATATTGAACTTAAAACATTAGATGTTCAGGCAGCATGGTGGCACAGTGGTTAGCGTGGTTACCTCACAGTAAGAAGGTCCAGGGTTCAAGCCCTGGGGTAGCCCAACCTTGGGGGTTGTCCCGGGTCATCCTCTGTGTGGAGTTTGCATGTTCTCCCAGTGTCTGCGTGAGTTTCCTCCAGGTGCTCTGGTTTCATCCCACAGTCATGGGACGTGACATGACATGTAGGTCAGGTGAATCGGCCATACTAAATTGTCGCTAGGTGTGAATGTGTGTGTGTCAGCCCTGTGATGGCCTGGCGGCCTGTCCAGGGGGTCTTCCCACCTGCCACCCAATGACTGCTGGGATAGGCTCCAGCATCCCCGCAACCCTGAGAGTAGGATGAACGGTTTGGATGATGATGGATTATTTGTTCACTCATTTTGTCCTATAGGTGAGCATGTTTGTGCTAGTCTATGCACCAAAATACCATAACAAGAGTGTAGGGATAGACAATAGTTCTGATAGGCTACATGTGTTTGAAATAGGTATTTGAAATAAAAACAATCTATTATTTTCAATTTGTATTTTATGAAAAAATCCTTGTACGCAATTCATATCAAAATACCTCTTATCTCAGGTGGTTCTTGACGATTTTTGGTGAGACTGAAAAGAGTATAGATCAATGATTAACACAAACGATCTTCTTTTTAATCAGTTGCATCTATTAAAAAGAAATCAATCAGGGAAATATTACTATCCCCTTGAAAAAAAGATTTTGTAACAGTGCTATTAATCACTCTTACCCTTTTATTTTTTCTACACATTTTAAAATGTACAATGATGCACAATTGGGTGTACAAAGCAGTAGAGAGACCAGTTAGGGATTATATTAAAAGTACAATCTTGAAAAATCTTTATTTCTATTGGATTTACTGACTCCTGTGGTAATACTGACAATGATGTTTTACCAGTCTAAATCCCAAGGATCCATCTGAAATTCAGCAGCCTGCAGTACTGTTGTGTCTGCATCTTTCTCCAATGCAAAAAAAAAAGAAAAAAAGTTGAACCTGAGTTTTAGCTACTGATGTGATCATATCTATTGATAAAGGCCTTTTAGTCTGCCATTGAAAGTTAACTTGGTTATTCTTCAGACTTGTTGAGCCTCCATTCCTCTTCATTATGTGCTGCATAATTTTTCCAGGAAAATGCTGCCAGTCAATAACTACCAAAATGAGGAAGTACAAAAGCTTTCATCATTTGGAAACTTGTGTATTGGTCATTGTCTTAAATAAACGAGTGATAGATAGTTTTGAAAAATACAATTTTTTGCATGTTAAACTTCAGGATTGTTTTGCTATAGATTAGAGCTGGGCAATGAATCAATGCAAGATTGATATCATTATATGAGACTGGATATCTTCTTGGATTTTCGTCATCATAATATATCACTGAGATGTTGTCCTTCTCTGGTGCAGATATATCTAGTGTGTGTGTAAATCTTCAGGATTGAAGCTTAGATTAGAGCTGGGCAATATATTGACAGAATACCAATGATGTGAGACTTGATATCTGGGATTTTGGTTAATGTAATATCGTAGCAACTCTTCTATACGGTGCAGAATCCTGGACCCTAACAAAAGCTATGGAGAAAAAAATACAAGCCTTTGAATTTAGAGCATATAGAAGAATGCTGCAAATCCCATACACAGTGCATATCACCAACACTGAAGTGCTGAACAGAGTTAATGAAGCTAATGGTCACCATGATAGTTTACTGACAATGGTAAAAAAATAAATTAAACTGTTTTGAGCACGTTTGCCAAACGGAAAGGATACCTGCAAAGGACATCCTGCAAGGCCTGGTAGAAGGGACTAGGAAGAGAGGGAGACCGAGAAAAACCTGGGTAAACAACATCGGAGAATGGCTACAGATGAGTGTAGTGGAGGCGGGGAGAGCTGCGATGGATAGGGAACGGTGGAAGAGACTTGTTGAGGCATCAGCTGTGCTCCTGCAATAACGATGATGAATATCGTCTAATAACTTATTTTGATTCCTTGGTCTTAAAGGCTGCATTACAGTAAAATGACGCAATTTTCGTAACTTATTAGAATGTTTTAGCTTAGTGAATTGAACAATGAATGCCTCAACCTGATTAATCATCATATACACATTACTAATGATAGTTTCTGAAAATGTTCTTATATGTGAATATCTTATGAAAGCACCAGTAGTCAGCCACAAAATGTCATCACTTTATTGATTTTGAGGTATTCAGTCAAAATAGTGATATTTAATATGGTCAATACTTAACCAATCCAATCCAGTCCATTATCGAAACCACTTATCCTGCTCTCAGGGTCGCACGGATGGTGCAGCCTATCCCAGCAGTCATTGGGCGGCAGGCGGGGAGACACCCTGGACAGGCCACCAGTCTGGACGAGCCCAAGGCAGCCAAATTATCAGTCATGATTTATACACTAGTTTATAAGCCTAATTCCAAAAGATTAATAAGAATGTAGTGGAATATTAAACTTTTGGGTTCTTGTCAGCAACATGAAAGGTATAAATCAATAGATGTTCTACTGCCTGGAAGCTCATTGAAACCTGATAAACACGGTTAGTTAGGTAAGCCACAGCAGAGAATAGCTCTAGTTTGAAGTCTGTGATGTACAAATCAAACAAGGAGGAGTTTTGGGGTCAAGGCAGTGGGTTAGCTGCGCAAGTTGAAAGTGAGTGGGAGATATTTGATAAATAGACAGAGTGCCTTAAAACCTTTTCTCTAGCTTCTTCATGCAGGTGAATTCTAGGAAGACTAAAGGTTAATGCTCTGGAAATCTTTGCAAGTAGGCAATTAGCTGTATGGACTTTTTTCTGACATTTTAGTTTCAAATACATGGGATATTCTATGATAGTGGATAAAGAAGAACACAAATATTTCAACATTTTCAAATCAATCATGTCTTGAAATTCCATTTGTATGCTTACTTATTTTGTTCACATGAATGATTGATACCGTTACATCCACAAACCTCAAAACAAACAAGACCCTCATTGTCTACCTTGCCACTGTGGCGGCTGTACATAAGAACTGAAGACATTACGCCTTCTTTCTGCCTCATATTGTCAGAAATATGAGATAGAAAGAAGGCGTATGACTCAAAATTTGATTCAATAGATATTGTACAGAACTCAACTGAATGTTATAAAATCTTATTTCAGTATCTTAAAGTAACTAATTTGATTGAGAAGAAACGAGGTTTGTGGTTTTTTTTTTTTTTGGGGGGGGGTAGTGTAACAAATAGACATTCTGATCCCCACTCCGTACCAGTTGCTAGTGGTCATGCACCAATTTGTTGTTTGCCAACCGCCAATAAACACCAAGCAGAAGAAGGAGAAGAAGAAGAAGAATATATTTTTTTAAGATTTTTTTTTTAATCAAGACTTCAAATATACAAAACCATCAAACAAAGCCAGTATACTCTAAGAAAACAGAGTAGGCTAAGAACAGTACATCAAACATGTCAAATATAATGAGAACAAAACAAGGAAATAGAAAAAGGAAAATTAAAAGGAGATAAAACAAAATAAAATAAAATAGGACAATATAATATTCCAGGGGTTAAATTACATTAAATTGTTCAAATGCAAAGAATAATTTTTGGGCATTTCTGTTTTTCAAACAATTTAGAGATTTGGACAAAGTTACTAATTCAGTTTTAAAGGCTGCTGAACAGGGATGCGTTTTGCAATATTTACATTTGTGTATGCAATATTTTGCCAAAATAATTACATTATTCAACAAGAATTCTATTTTTCTATCTTCCATAAACATTCCAAATTTGACACTTACTAGTAGAAATGGCGGTAAAGCACTAATGCTCGACTTCATCCATACATACAAATTATACCAAAACTTATGATAATTAATGTTACAGTGGAAAAATAAATGATCCGTTGTTTCTATGTCTGTCTTGCAGAATTGGCAGAAATTACAGTCTACGTTAAATTTTAAACTTGTAAATTCACTGGAGGGGTAAATATCATTAATTAGCTTGAAGTGAACCTCTTTGGTATTGGGGGGGATAGGGAATGAAATGTGTCTTTTTCTAATTGTATGGGCATTCAAATTTGAGTACGTGTCTAAAATAGGATAACAAATCTTCAGCAGAGAGAGAGTTTCTGATAAAGAGATTATTGTAGGTTCTGTCGACAAATTTTAAGTTGTCAATCATTAAGGGGCAAAATGTGGGGCTGACAGAGGAGTAAATAAGACACTGTGAGACCATCATCTTGAGTTGTATAGGGATCACACCTACTACCATGTCATAGACCTTTACAGAGGAGGATAAACTATATTTCAAACACAACTCATTATGATTCAATAAATTGCCTCTGTCATCCATGATGTGTGTAATGGACCAAATACCCTTCTTCCACCACTCTTCCAAAAACAAAGATTTTCCCTTAAACAGGATACATCTATTATTCCAAATTGGAACTGCGTGGGGGATGAAGTTGTGTTTAAACAACAATTTCCAATATTGCAAAACGTATTTATGAAAGGCGGATAAACGTAATGGTATCGTGGACAGTTCAAAATCACAGTTCAAAAGAAAAGCAATCCCTCCCAACTTGTTAAAGATTGCATTAGGAATGGAATGTCAAAACACAGTCTCATCCATGACAAAGGCTTTCAGCCACTTCAGTTTAATCATACCATTCATAATGTCAAAATCAATGGCATTCAACCCCCTGTTTTCATAACTTTTCAAGAGGTCACTTTTCCTGATATAATGACACTTGTTTTTCCAAATAAAATTGAAATTAGTTTGGTTTATGGATTTAATCATTATTGATGAAATAGCCAATGAGTAAGCAGGATAAATAAATCTAGAGAGACTCTCCATCTTGGTGAGTAGAGTCCTCCCAAACAGAGTAATGTCCCTCTGTAACCAGCTGTTTAATATAGCTTTACACTTTGTAATATTATTCTGAACATTCATCTCTTCTCTTGATTCAAGGTTTTTACTTAAGTTAATTCCTAAATATTTAACCTCAGTTTTAACAGGGACACCAAATAAAGAGCTAGAATGATGCTCATGTATCACCAGAAGTTCACATTTGTTTATATTCAGAGTTAAACCTGATGCTTTAGGGAAGAGCTCAACTGATTTAAGGGCCAAGGGGATCTGGGAGGCATTTTTTAAGAAAAGTGTGGTGTCATCCGCAAGTTGGCTTATCAATAACTTGTTGTCCAAGGCCTCTAGGCCATCAATGTTATAATTTTTAATTAGAACGGAGAGTACTTCTGCTACCATAATGAATAACAAAGGGGAGCTGCCGCAGCCTTGTCTAATGCCTCTCTTAACCCCAAATCTCGGGCAGGTACCACCAGGTAAGGACACACAACTGTTTATATCTTTGTATAACATGCTTACGACACCAACAAACCTTTCTCCAAAACCAAAATGATGTAGGGCTTGTAAGATGAAAGGGTGCTCAACAGAAGCAAATGCCTTGTGAAAACCTAGAAACAGTAAGAATACATCATCTTCAACTAAGTCACTGTAACCTAGTAGATCCAGAACCAGACGGACGTTATTGTGAATAGATATTCCCTTGATAAAACCAGACTGTGTTTCACTAATTATTTGTTATACCATCTTTCAGTCTGGTAGCTAACACTCCTGACAGAATCTTATAGTCTGTATTTAGCAAAGTGATAGGCCTTAAATGATCAATAATACTTTTATCTTTCCCCGGTTTAGGGATCAAAGTTATTACTCCTTGTTTCATAGTTGGGGTCAGTTCCTGTCTTTCTATGCAGTCCTTTATTGCATTTAGTAATAATTCTCTAATATCTGACCAAAAACATTTGAAAAAATTTGTGGTAAGACCATCGGCGCCAGGAGATTTACCTGTAGCCATTTTTCAGATAACATAATCCAATTCTTCTATAAGAACGTCTGAATCACACAAATCTGTGAAGGGTTGATCAATGCTAGGCAGGTGACCTTCAACCTTGTCAAAAAACTGCATAGAACCAGAGTCAGAAAACGAAGAGGAATATAGTGACTTATAGAAATTAAATACCTCGTTTGCTATATCCTTTGGCTCAGAGGATTCAGACCCATTAATAATAAGCTTACTTATTGTGTTTTTTACCTGTCTCCTTTTTTCAAGTTGAAAGAAGTAAGCCGGATTTCTTTTGCCTTCTTCAATCCACCTGGCCCAAGATCTCACATATGCTCCTTGGGCTTTTTTAATGTAAAGCCCAGCTAACCTAGACTGCAATGCAACAAGACTCACTATGTTCATTACTGTTGTTATTGTCCTGATTATTATAAGTGTACATGCAGATGTCATTTAGCAATGTACATTCATATTCTCTATTTTGTCTGCACAGATTTTTACTAAAGCCAATAGAGTGCTCTCGAATCTTGTATTTTAGACGCTCCCATTTGCTGCAGTTAGAGGAGAGTTGAACATAATTTTTAATTTCAGAAATCAGTCTTCTAATATTGGCACAATATTCCTCATTTTTCAACACATCATCATTAAACTTCCAATAGCCTTTGGAGTTAAGAGGCTTCATGACTGGATTCAGAACTACCGAGACTAAATAATGGTCAATTAAGGGGGCCTGTGCGATGGTAGAATTAAATGTAGCTCTCATCACTGCCTCTGTACCAAGCCAAAAATCAATTCTTGACTTGCTGATTGCATCAGGTTTAATCCAAGAGAACTGTTTTACGTTTGGATTTAAATTTCTCCAAATATCAAGCAAATGGTTGTCAATGTTAAATTGTTAAATAGCTGGGTTGTAATGAAAATTAGCATAATTGGATGATCACCTATCAAGCCCCTCATCAGGTGCTAAACTAAAGTCGCCACCTACTAACACATAGTCAGTAGGGATGGACGATTTCAATTCAACTATAACCTCTGTGATTTTCGAAAGGAGCTTACTGTTTTTTTTAATAATTATTATACCTATATATATTGACTAAGATAAAAAATAAATTGTCTACATCCACCACTACCAGGGACGTCAGCGACGCATGAGTGAGTCTCTTGAGGAAAGAAACAGTTAACATTTGTCCTTTACAGAAAAGAAATAAGGCTTTTCTTTTAACATTTTAAACCCCGGGTATTTAAGGAACAAAAAGAAACATGAGTATTCAACACTAACATTTAACAATTCTACTGAACGAAAGTAGATATCACAACAGATGGATTGTAGAGTATTGTGTGGGGTAAAAAAAAAAAAAGAGCGAATGAAACGCCCAAAACAATTAGTCAGTGACATCTAATGTAGTTCTATTTAATAACGTACAGTGGGTGTATTTCATACTGTAAACCTGCGCCCTTCCATAAAGGCGAGGGGCTTCAGGTGTGTCTCCAGGACTATGAAATGGCGCCTTGGCGATGATTATCATGAATTGTCCTCCTAACTCTTATTAAAGCTGTGATCCAGCGACCTTCAGTGTAGGCAAAGGGGCCCCTGAAGTATGCAACCTCACTGGCCTGTCTTGCTTTCTCGATCTGCGGCCAGAGAAGTTGTCTCTCCATCAAGTCCTCGCGGGTCAGATCCTCTGCGAAATGCACTCCGGCCTCCTTACACGGGAGAGTCTTTAGTGCGTTTCCAAATCTCATCCCTCACATCGCGCATGGCAAACAAAATAATAATTTGGCGATGTTTGCCATCTTCTTTCCTTCCGACACGATGCAGTTGCATCAACTGCAACCTCCAACTACGAATCCAAGTCAGGAGCAATGCTTTTCAGGAGCTGGATTGTCTCTTGATGTTTTCCAGCGTTTTCTCCTTCCATCTTTTAATCCTCAGACACCACCTTCGCTTGTATCTTTCTTGCTCCCTCGCCTTCATTTTTATCTCAGCATCTCTTTCCGAAGCTGGTCGATGTCATTTTCTATCACCTTGATTTTGTTTCTTACATTGAGTGAGGTCTTCCGAGTTGACTTGCGTGATCTTCGCCAGGCTCGCTATCATGGTACTGTTGCGATTCAGCTGGTCCTTGATCTCCACCAACTGGTCATCCACTCTCGTACCCAAGCATTTTATGGCTTCCAATATGGCTTTATTGGAGACATTACTTCCCTCTTTCCTCTGACTTCTTTTTCTTTTCTCCGCGTTCCTTTGTCAGAGTATTTGGTGGAGAGTCTTGTTCCCGTTCCCCCTTGCTGCTGTTAGCGTTCGGATCTACCTCCATGCAGTTGTCGTGTCCTATGTTTTCAAGTAGATTGGGGGGAGCTGTAGAACTCGAGGGGCGACCCTCAACATGTGTCTTTGAATTTGGCATTTTAACAGCTTCAAATCCAGCCGTTTGATGTCGATACAATCGTCTATTTTATAAATTTGGGCTATAAGGAAGCTGAGCTACGAAAAGTTTCGCTGCCCAGCCCGCCATCAAGCTCAGCAGAAGCAGCAGAAGAAGAAGCAGAAGAAGAAGCAGAAGAAGACCCTTTTTTAATTTGCTTTCCCCCCCTCAATCCTTTATTGAACCCATTTTCATATACAATGGTACAGAGACATAGACAATAGAAAACAAAAAAATAATAAAAAGGAGACAAAAATAAGTAAAAAAATATTACATTTTACAATGCCAGAGTTTGTGTTATATGCAGCATATTAAATTCGCATAGTAAAGTAAAAGTCTTAATAGCTTTTTTTAAGATTAAATGAAATGGTGCTATATTGTTTAAATTCATTAATAAAGTGCGTGAAATTTGGCTTGATCATTTTTTTCTTTTGAATATGGAATTTTCCAAAAATATTTCCAATCTTATCTTTTCTAAAATATAGCATTACATCAAACATATCTATTTCAATGTTCAGCTTAAGTCTGTGTTTTAGAAAGTTGGCTACATCAATGCAGAACATTCTTGTATATATAAATTGGAAGAATGGAGGGGTAATACTCTCTTTTTCCAGTCCACAAAAATCACACTTATAATCAATATCTAGTCTGAGTCTTTGCAACACAAGCTTTACCGGATAGATTTTATGCAGTATCTTTAAACATGCAGCATGGTGGCGCAGTGATTAGCATGGTTGCCTCACAGCAAGAAGGTCCTGGGTTCAAGCCCCGGGGTAGTCCAACGTTGGGGGTCATCCCGGGTCGTTCATTTGTTTAAGATTGGAGATTTCGACATTTGGAAACATAAAAACCCAGATTCATGCATGTATACTTGGAGCAATTAAGATAAATATTGTAACGTGCATGGATAAGTAGACACGCTGGCCGCTGCCTGGCGGGTCTGACCCTTTAGTCTAGCGGTTAGCGATGCCTCCTGCGGTGCGGGTGATACAGGTTCGCTTTCCGGCCGCGGCAGTTCCTGTGGTTGCGTTGTCCCCCTAATTCGCTATATTGGTGTCAGAAGTGGGATGGAGCGACCGTAAGGCCATCGGAAGCGTTTGCGCCCCGAGGCGTGAAGGAGCTGATATGCTTAAGCGCGGGGACGCGCTTCCAGAAGGAGGGGGGTAGTGTAACGTGCATGGATAAGTAGACACGCTGGCCGCTTCCTGGCGGGTCTGACCCTTTAGTCTAGCGGTTAGCGATGCCTCCTGCGGTGCGGGCGATAAAAGTTCGCTTCGCGGCCGCGGCAGTTCCTGTGGTTGCGTTGTCCCCCGAATTCGCTACAATATCTACAATCAAATATAAATTTTTGCTTAGTGTCTGAGGAAATGGATGGCAAAATTGATTCCGTTAGAATTGAACCGTCTATCTTGACAGACCATAAGGGTATCTATATAAAAGTTAATATTGTAACGTGCATGGATAAGAAGACACGCTGGCTCGCGGGTCTGACCCTTTAATCGAGCGGTTAGCGATGCCTCCTGCGGTGCGGGCGATACAGGTTCGCTTCCCGGCCGCGGCAGTTCCTGTGGTTGCGTTGTCCCCCGAATTCGCTACAATCAGGTATATATTTTTGCTTAGTGTCTGAGGAAATGGATGGCAAAATTGATTCCGTTAGAATTGAACCATCTATCTTGACAGACCATAAGGGTATCTATATAAAAGTTAATATTGTAACGTGCATGGATAAGAAGACACGCTGGCTCGCGGGTCTGACCCTTTAATCGAGCGGTTAGCGATGTCTCCTGCGGCGCGGACGATACGGGTTCGCTTCCCGGCCGCGGCAGTTCCTGTGGTCGCGTTGTCCCCCGAATTCGCTACAATATTAATGGAATTGGTTTCAGGAAAGTCTCTCGGGGCTACTGGAAACTGAATAAGAAATTACTTGAAAATTAATTGCTTATAACAGAAATTAAACAAATAATTGGAAAGTATTGGACTCACACATGTATTATGAATAAATATAGATACTATTGGGACTTAATGAAATTTGAAATTAGGAAAGTAGCAATTAAAATTGGTTAAGTAAATTCCAAAATCAAACAAGAAAAAGAAGCCAGTGTTATTACGGAAATTATTAATCTGACAACAAAAGAAAATTTAGGTTTGTCCAATCAGGATTTACTTCGATATCAGCGCTGCAAAATCAATTAGATAGCATTTATGAGGAAAAGGCCAGGGGAGCATTTGTTAGGTCAATTTGTTAGGGCAATTTCAGCGCCGCAGTTGCCCGAATTCTGGCAGAACAGCCCAAGGTGGAGGTTCCGACACATCGAGGCCCAGTATGAAGTATTATTATGTGGTAGCGGCATAGACCCCCTTATCGCGTGACGTAAAAGCTGCGTTGTAAACACGTTTCGCGCGCAGAACGTGTGGCAAAACAAGGCCGAGAAACAACGTGAGTACCTATGAAACTCACAGATGAAAGCGCATAAAACTTAAAATTAAATGGAGAAAAACTAGAAATGTGAGAAAATGGAAATCTCAGAATATGCTGAAGGTCTAAGCAAGGAGGACAGAAAGCATTACGAGTCGAAACGCATGCTAAGCACTGGAGAAAAACTTCCTGATCCGTTTATGCTTGCTGAAGCTCAGAGGACAAGTGATATCACGAAGTTGCCAAACATCGGCTGGAGGGATGTGCCTGAACACCTCATAGACACACCAAGTATATTTACTTTGTTGGTGGACATGTCCAAGACTGCTCTTACCATCCGTTATCGAAGGAAAACGCGTTTTTCTTCATCAAATCAAAGGTAAGCTCTCGTAGTTTAATTGTTTGTACAGTTGAATTGTTTTTATTCAACAAAAGTTGAATTGTTTGTACGGTTTTGAGATAGAGGCTGGAGTCAAATTATGACCCTCAAACATCATGACACAAGAAAGCTGATGGAATCAGTGTCAAACTTGAGGAAGGCTAGGCACTAACAACTCGAACCTTGGTTTGGCATTTGCTCTACGAGGACAATATCACATTTGGAGCTGTTACTTATATTCATCACAATACTTATTTGTGTAAGAAACAGATACATACTAGATATGAAATGTTCTCCGCAAATCTTCGTGTTTGATTTTGCTCTTCTGACCGTCTTCCAGGCCTCCCGACGGATCGCATGAATCCAACGCCTGTCTTCTTCGTTTTTCAATTGGAGTTTTCTCTTTCGGTATGCGATAAAAATGCAGATGATTGTTTTTACCATCTTTACGATTTGTACAACCGACAGCGCAACAACTGTGAGGCGTTTCGTTTCAAATCAATTTCTCTGTGATGATCGCGTCGAAATGAACGTAGTAATGTTTACAAACACAAGACTCGTTGCCCCTTTTTGCCTCACAATTTGCGCACGCACATTTGGCGCATGTAATTAAGGGAACACGTCTCTTCAGGGGCGTGGCCACGTGGGGTCAGAGGGCTGGCCCCTCCGCTGGCCCCCCCTCCCCTGTCCCGAGTGGGTAAAAAAAAAACGCCTGCACAGAAACAGTCAAATGGAAGCTGAAATACATGCATTATTATCATTAGCCTATTATTATTAAGTCTTGTCCTTTGCCAGTAAAGTTATGAGCCCAATGGGCTCATATTTGTGTAAATCCAAGTGTAAAAGCAAGCGTGTGTAAGTGCAGCATGGCAAGTCCAAGTGATGTAGTTTATTTAGTTGTGTGTGTTCAGGATATGGAAATGTTGGCTTCATTGTGTACATTTTCCCTTCATGCAATTGAAATTGCAATTAAAATACTAAATGGCATTTCTGTCTTCGGTCTTTACACTTTACAACACTTAAACCATACCCCTTGCATTAACACCCGTGCATGGGACATGTAGATTAGATGAATGATACCATTCCATACCCTTTGGCTATACACAATCCATGGCATTGTTAAAAGGGCTATCATAATCTTCGAAAGTAGTTTTAAAATAGTAATTTTGACAAGTGCCACCCTAATTAAATGGCTGGCCCCAGCTGGCCACCCCAGTAAAAAAAAAAAGTCCTGGCTACGCCCCTGCGTCTATTGGATTCCTCGATATCCGCACGGGCTTCTTGGCTTACTTGACGACCATCCGGCGACGGGCAAGTATGAGGCCATTAGAGCCTGTTGAAATTCTTCGAGCTGTCGGAGACAGAGAAGGCCAACCGTCGCTTAAAGGCCTCGGCGACAGCAAGCCGTCCGACCTGATGGAAAGGATGTTAGCCACTTTTGCCTCAGCTATTCCCGCTTTCCTCTTCACCCACGTTTTCCTACGACAACTTCCTGTGCGGACCGCCCTGGCCAGTTCACCTCTCTCTCTCTGACACCAAGGACTACCGCGCGTTGGCGGCGGAGGTAGACAGGATGTCGACTACACTGACATGGCTGCAGATCAAGCAGGCGACGCTGACCTGCAGGTTTACCGGACGGCTAACACTGGACTACAGGACTGCAGGATGTGGTGTTTGGCGCCACTGGCGCCACGCTCCTCTGCGACGTCTCCACGGGTCAGGCTAGATCCATGGTTCCCACCGGGTGGCGCCGGTACATCTTCGACGCGGTCCACGGTCTCTTGCACCCGGGAGTGAAGCTGTCTACGAAGTTGGTGGCTGCCAAGTTCGTCTGGCCTGGGCTGCAGAAGGACGGGAGATATGGTGAGGATGAGATGAGATAAATGATTAATACCTTCGTTTGAACTTAGCACAATCAACACAGAACCACTGATTGAGGGAAATGCTCTCTTTTTAAATTGAGGAAAATTAAATATGAAACAAGTAACATGAGGGGAAAAAACAAACAAACAAACACACAAAAAACTATTTTTTATTGTTTTTTTTTAATTTTTTGCTGCAGAATACATTGATATGTGGTTATACTTCCCAGAGGAAAGTAATAACTATTTTTCTCACATACTTCTAATGAGTTCTGTTTAACATTAATGTTGGGTTTAAACAGTTTTTAATATTAGTTGATTTAGTTTCAGTCCAGTGTTTCATGGAGTAATAGCAAGACCTGAAAACAATCGAATTTCTTGTAATCTTGCTGTTCCTCTGAAAGGGCTATGCTATACTGCAAACAAGATGTGGAAAAGATTGTGATGAGCTTGATACTCCTCCTGCGACCCACATACTGTATGGCAATCAAAGCATGCGACTCAATGTATCAAAGTTGCAATTTTTAAGGAAAAACGTGGAAAAAATGCATTAGCTTTAATGTGCTACAATGATGTAACAGATGAAGGTTGATTTATGAAGTACAGTAAAGATGCCCAGCAAAGTTGGAGGGCAAAATGGTTTCCATACACTTCTCCTTCAGTTTACGAGTGGTCATATTTAGGCTGCATTGAAAGGAAGAGTTAAAAAAAAAGATTTGCTGTGATGGTTTCTCTTAAACACCCTTTGCAATTGACAGCTATTAGACAGATTTGAAGGTATTTTGAGAGCGTACAGGTCTTTGGTTAGCATTTGATAAATTGCATATTTTCTTGGCTTTACTATACTTTTCATATTGCTATATACCTACATAATAAATAGAGCAGGCTGTGTTCAAGCAATGCATTCTGCATATTTCAACGTAAACTTTCCATGACTCAGGATTTGAATATAAAACAACCACCTTAATCTTTCGAAGTAACAATAGGTACTACAGAAGAGGGATGGCCAGGGTGCAGTGTCTCTCCAATTAGGCCGACACAGATCACTTGTTTCCAAATCCACTGTAGAGGGTGATTAATCTAGAAGACAGAGGAAAGAAAAAGTTGGTAGGGTATTATCTGTGAACATAAACTTTCCGACCAGCAACATGAAACTGTTATCGACAGCTTTTGTGTTTACCCTGACTAACCCTGGTTTCTTACCCCAACCCCCCTTCTCCTTTAGAAACAAGATAAAAGTTCCTCAAGTGATACCAGACAGTGGCTATGTATGCCCTAGTACTATTTATTTTCTTCCCCATCATGTGTCACATTCTGATGTTGGTGCCAGGCTCATTACACCATGTAAGTGGAGTGGAGCTGCCATGGCTGACAAAGGTATGTTGTGCACTTGAGGGCAAAAAAATGTGCTTGTGTTGGCACCCATTCCTACCCTGACTGACAGTCGCCCATGTTGATGGGGGTTAGGAGGGGAGATGGTGCTTGTGTTGCCATGCTGACCCTTAAGAATTATCACATCTTTACTGAGGCCTGTCTGTCTCGTCAGGATGTGTTAGGTGTCAAGAGTCTTTATCTGCCCTAAACTGTGGGCAGGCTCTAGATACACTCTGTGCTGGATGCAGAGCCTGCAAGAGGACACAAGCTGATTGATTGGCAGATATTTATGTGTGGCCTCACACCAACTCCCAAAGGGTGCCAGCCTATTAACTTTAGTTAGTGAGTGATTTCCTTGGAGACATGGCGAAAAAGCAGTTTTTTGGCAAGTGAGCAGGCATGTCAAATGACTCAATTAATCAATTCCAGTGCCAAATTGACAGCCTTTAGAGAATGTTGTTTTATCAAGGCTCTCCTGCTGTTTCTCATTAAGCTTACTTTCACACCTTGAAATACAACTTGAATCTCAAGTATAGAAAGCTGTAATTCTATGCATGCAAGAGTCCATTAGACTTCACCAGCAGCACTTCGCAGTCATTTCTGAATACACTGAACATGTTTTCTCCCATCTTATAAATATTATCCTTAAGAATGTATCTACACACTCTGAAGAAACAGATTTTTCAATGAATTCTTAGTGGTCAGTAATGAATAGCACCAATGTTTCTGTCTGACTGCTCTGCAAACACTGGCTTTGCAAATGCTACTTTGTGTCCTTGCTATTAATGAGGTGAGTTTCAATAATGCATTATCCTGTCATTATTACATTCCTTTTGACCATTTCAAAGTTAACTGTGGCCTCTACCAAGCCAAGGCTGCCAGGATTTCAGGTGTATTGAAAAATAAAATTATAGCATTTTCAAATTGTGCGGGTATGCACAATTTGTGGGATCACCGTTAAGACCATTTTATATAAAACAATGATAACTATTTCATACTATTTTGATTACATAGCTCTACAAAATTCTGGTTAGCAATCCTATCTTTCTGTGATTTTTAGCTAACCTTTGCAACCACAGCAAATAGTAGTTTATGATAGGGGAACTTGCTAAGGTGGTTTCTGTACCCCATCCCAATTCTCTTCTGCAGCAGGTTGTAGTGTGTCCCTATAAGTTAAGAGGGGTTCTACATAAGTTCAATAATCTTCTGCCAAAGTAATTTACTGTATTAGCAGTCCTTTTTCAGCGCGCAATTGCATTCCAGTTTTGACTCGGTATTACACTATGGCTTCAAACAACGATCATTCTGTATGAGTCATGAGGAGCATCAGACAGCTCAATCCATCACTGACTTCAGTCAACCACACTTCCCTAAGCTGAATCTTTACCACCTGCCTCATGGCTTCTGGTTTTAATGTTCAATTCTGGCTTCAGGAACTGTTTTTTTCTATAAGATTCTTATATTCTATAAGAAAGTGCTCCACAGCAGGAGGTCATTGTTTTTGATAATCAAATAATTCTTCAAAGCATATACAATACTCACTTTTCAGCAGTCCATCATATTTTGCTGGAATTCTTTTCTTCAACTGTTATGATATTTGTAATCTTCTACAGCAGTTGCATAAACAGCATTGTACATAGTACATCCTATTTCTGATGAATTCAAACGACACAAGAAACATCTATTTCAACATGCTGTAGACCGTTTCATAATCTGTATGGTTCATTCATATCACAACAAACACACAATAATAAGCATAGTGGAATGTCAAGAAATGAACAAACATGGACAGACGTGACTTGTTCATTTCAAGCTGACTTGATATTTGTCACTTTTAGCCTGGATGTGACAATTTCAACCACCTCTGTGTGTTTTTGAGGTAACTTATGCTATACAATAGGTGAACACTAAGAAGGTTATTAATAGGAGGCACTGTAATGTTAGTACAGTGTGGAACTATTTATGAAGCTTATGGTCAGCCCCTCATTATCCCCATGCAGTTCATTGTGCACGTGCGTGTGTGCGTGTGTGCGTGTGTGTGTGTTTGTCCGCGGCTAATTTCGCAAACTACTGGACCTACCAGCCTAAAATTTTTGTGCAGTTATGACAGTATGACAAAGAATCTCGTGGCTGCATTGATTCAAAACCTTTGAAAAATGTTTGTTCCCGCTATCGCTGCTCCCTCACTTTATTCACTCTCTAGCTCGCTTCGACCAACACTGCTTTCCATCGCTGCCTGATCCAAGTCAACGGTGTGCATGCATGGTCATGTGCGACTCACATCTACGGTTGACTCCCCCAGCATGACTGTATGATCATAGACCTCTCGTGGTTGTGGTGATTCCAAACCTTTGAAAACCTGTTTTATACCCAATTGAGTGCTAGCTCCTCATCTGGTTTATCGCCCAAGTCCGAGCACCGGAGAACGGGGGACATGCAGGCAGTGCCTCCATATTTTCCCTTCTCCCGGTAGCCGAAAAAAGGGGTTCTTTGTCGCCAAGTCCGAGCACCGGAGAAGGGGAGATACAGGCGGGCAGGGATCTGCACTCTACTGAGTGCACTCTTCTAGTTACTATCTGTGCTAGGGTGTAGCACAACCCTGATTACGTATATTGTAGCATGTTCAGGTTCACCAGGGGCCAAAAGTTCATAAGTGTTAGTTGTACATAGTTGGGAGATATGTTTTGCTGTTCCGGGGGAGGGGGTACACTGTTGCTGGGTCAAGGGTTAGTGGGTCGGGTCTTTGGAGAGACACATCTTTGAGTTGGGTTTTGATGGTGGTGTGTACGGCATGGCTGTGGCCGACAACACCCGTGAATAAAGCAACGCTCAGTTGTAAGTTTCAAAGTGTGTTTTTTAATAGCGGTGAACGCTACAATATGTATCTGTATATGTATATGTACACAAAATATCTGTATTTGTATCTGTATTTGAATTTGAAGTGGGTACAGCTTGAAACAAAATTGGCTTGAAAAACTTTTTTGACCAATATTCAAAAGATTCAAGATTCTTTATTTGTGACGTCTCATTATACATGTACAAGAGAGTAAAATTCTTGTGTTTCAGCTCCTCAACACTGCAGCAACAATAGTAATAAAATAACAACAAAACAGAACAAAAAAGCAGTAATAATAATAAATAGTGTGCGGTGTATGTAAGGTGTTGTGTGTGTGTGTGTGTGTGTGTGTGTGTGTGCGTGCATGTGTGTGTGTAGGCCCAGCCTTAATAAATGTGCATATGTGTTTGGTTGTTTGCATATTTGTGTGTGTTTGTGTATGCTAAGCTGTGTGTGTGTGTGTGTGTGTGTGTGTGTGTAAACTGATGCTCCGCTAAAATCCCGAGTGTTAATTTAACTCCGAGAGCATACAAATGGATCCTTTTGGGTCCATTTCTATGCTCTCAGAGTTAAATTAACACTCAGGAAGTTAAATTAACACTCGGGATTTTACTGTGCAGTCCAGCACCAGGCTTAGTGTCTTTAATGTTCTTTGTTCCAACACCTGTTTGCTTGGTGGAAAAAGCTGTTCTGGAGCCTACTGGTCTGGGCTTTGAGGCTTTGGTACCACTTGCCTGACGGTAGAAGCTGGAACAGTCCATAGTTGGGGTGGCTGGGGTCTTTGATAATCCTATGGGCTTTGCTGACACAACGTCCACTGTATACAGTGCATCTGGAAAGTATTCACACCCCTTCACTTTCCCCACATTCTGTTATGTTACAGCCTTATTCCAAAATAGATTAAATTCCTTTTTTTTCTCATCATCTACATACAATACCCCATAATGACAAAGCGAAAAAGGTTTTGTAGAAATTTTTGCAAATTTATTAAAAATAAAAAACTGAAATATTGCATGTACATAAGTATTCACACCCTTTACTCAGTACTTGGTTGAGGCACCCTTGGAAGCGATTACAGCCTCAAGTCTTCTTGGGTATGAAGCTACAAGCTTGGCACACCTATATTTGGGGTATTTCTTCCATTCTTCTCTGCAGATCCTCTCGAGCTCTGTAAGGTTAGATGGGGAGCGTCGCTGCACAGCTATTTCCAGGTCTTTCCAGAGATGTTCAATGGGGTTCAAGTCTGGGCTCTGGCTGGGCCACTCAAGGACGTTCACATAGGCCGGGAGCCAGGACCAGCCCTCAGGATGTTTTCTGCTACCTTTTTTTCACTATTATTTCTTGTTAGCCTATACCTTGGGCCATCAGAAGTTGATAACGAGCACCCCCAACTCGGCCCCGTTTGGCCACAGGGGGCCAAAAACCCAATTTTGGGCCATGTTCCTGGCGAAATTATGTACATGCAAATATTAAAGTACTACAATGGCATAAATAGTCATACAAGAATGAAATTTGGCAGAGAGTATCCTGATACATAGGGGGAAGCAGGAAAATATGATTTTGGGGCTTGTTGCAACTCAATTTTAAGATATCACCCACACCATCCCCAAAAAGACAAAAAAAGTACTGTCCGCCTGACAAAGTATCATCAAAATTATTATTCTTCAGCACTTTATGGTGAATATGTATGCCTCACTTGTGTATAGACAACTTCCCTAGTTCTTAAGCTTCAATTTGAGCCCAAGATGACCTTTCTATTTCAAAAATTACTCTTGCTGTGGCCGAAAGTCTTCTCTATACCTCAAATCAGAGAACATTTAATTTTTTAGTCACTAGCATTCCAAATGGGGGTAAGTGCAATTTATTGCATTTAATAATATGTTCATATGTACTGCTTACTACTGCTATCTGAAGTGAACATGAAAAGTGAATACTAAAGAACCTGTAGGAAAACAAATGCTTTTAAATGGTGTCTCATAGGCCTATAGCAATGGGCCTATAGGTCCAAAGCAATGCAATCAAGTAGAAGCCAACCACCAATAGAGTACAGTAAACATTTTTTATTATATATTTTTTTTTAGAAAACAGATGGCTTTCATTTTATTAACAACAATGAAACATTAATTCCTACCCTCTTACCCCATCCCATCCCACTGTCCCCAAAAAAACTACACAAAATATAGGCAACGGGAGAAACAACAACAGAAGAAGCCAAAAATTCCCCTTAAAGAATAAAAATAATATAAAATAAATCATAATTGGTGGTTCACTGGGATAGTGCGCGTATCACAACACTAGTCCCTAACGCATCAGCATAGGTTTGAATCCGGCCCACTTCCATATGCTGCATGTCCTCCCTTCTCTCTTTCCCCACGCATGTCTCTTTCAACTGTACTATCTAATAAAGCTGAAATCCGAAAAAAATCTAAAAAAATAAGATAAAATCTAAATTGCATTTGATATCTTAATCATCCCCATATTCCTCCTCTTCTTCATCATCATCCATGTTAGTGTGTATTTCCTCAAGGTCATCCTCATCTGTCCCCTCTTCTTCCAAGACATCAACAAGGGCCTGGTGGATGACGTCACCCTCAAACCACAGAGGTTCTAGCTTGCCATCGTCATTTACATGAAACCCATGGTCCAAAGGGGATGGGACTTCTGGGTGGTTTTCATGAGCCCTTTTCCAGATTCCTACTTGGTAGTTCACTCTCTTTATGTGCTGCAAAAGGACTCGCTTGCACGGTGGAAAGGTGGAAAGGTCAATAGAGAGACCTTGTCGCAGCTCGAGGCTTGAGCCACATATTTTCTTGACCTTGACCTCTCTTGCCTCATCAACCTGCTTAACTCGAGGACCAAAGCCATAGAGGCAACAGGTGAACTCTTAGGCACCACTGAGGACAAGCTCATCAAGCTCCCAAGAGTTCCCCACTGCAGCAAAGATCTGAATGAACTTTGAATTCTGATTCAGAATCTTGATCGGTCGCACCTTTCCTTTGCCTTTGAATGCTGAAGTGCAGTCGGCACCAGTGAAGGCATGCAAGGCCAGCAGAGCTGAAACATGTTCTTGTGAATAATTGTCAGCCAGCTGGTTGATATTGATCAGCTTATTTCCCATGTCAAAGATGATGTCAACTGTGAATGATTTGGCGTAGTAGAGGAGAATGAAGAAAATGTCAGAGTCTTTTGCTCTGACTCTGACTGTTTTGATGTGAGGCATTTTGGTTTGGAAATAATTTATGTAGAGGATCACCCTCACATCAGTTTCCTCATAGTTTGAACAGATCTCAGGTAGAAGTTCTTTTGATATTACTCCAGCATGACATTCTATTTTGAAAGCTTGACCAGCCTCTATGAAGATGACAGGCCTTCTGAGGATCTCTTCCATCATATCTGCAGAGCTCCAGTGCTCGAGAAGTAAATGAATGAATGATTTCTTGTTTTCATCATTTTTGAGGAAAACTTTCCAATCTGCACGTCGATGAACATTCAGACCACTAACTATGAACCATTCCCCACAACCTCTACGATCCCTCTCAGCTGATTTTGGTGAATGAAGACGGTCTGCATAAGTGTCTGTGCTGAATAATGTTTCAGCTGCAGCAGGTAGACATTTGAAGGTGCGCTCTGATATAGTCTTCATTGTCCGGGGCACATCGTTCATGTAGAATGAGGAGTTTCCATCTTGAATGAGAGCACATTGGCTAGGAGAGGGGAGCTGTGCATTCTCAGCATATTTGATCATGTAGTTCATCCTTTGTGCCTTGTTGGTTTTTGCAAAGAAGCCATCGATTGTTGAGATGGAATATGGCGTCAGAGTCAGGGGATAGCACATCAGGTCAGAGATGCTGATTTGTGACCTTAGTAGCTGTGATTTGATGAAAATCTGAAAGATAAATCCACTTGTAGCCTTATACTGGATTACTCTCTGGTTTGATGCCAAAAGCTTCCTTTTAGGTGTTGTGGAAGACATTGTCTTGAATTTGTTTCTCTTGATAAGATTAAAAAAAAGGACTTTCTTTGTAAGAAGACGATCACGGATGAACTCTTCTTTTTGAGTTTGGCCATTTTTCAGAGCATTCAGCACATCAGAGCGCACCTCTTCTGGCATAGCAGCGCCTGAAGTAAAACTTGTCAAGGGTTGAGAAGTCTCAAGCTGAAATGGGTTGATGAAACTCTGAAATGCTTCTATTGTTTGCTGCACTTGCTCCTCAGACCGACTGATTTCACGTGGTCTTAGATCTCTTTGCTGCTTCTCTGAATGCTCACCTCGGCTGCTAATCATATTCCACACGGCCTCTACAAACTCTCCTTTAGCATAGGCAGTCAGGATGTGACGTTGGCTGGCTTCATAATTGCTGGTGATTCCACAGATTCCAGCTGAGTATGTTCCAGAACCCGAGTTTGACTTAAGCCATTTCATAGCTGTCTCCTCTATTGTTTTGTCAACGTGGCAGCGGTTGCCAGGGATATGTGATCTGGCTACACTGATTGCTCCAGCGCGCAAAGGTTTCTCTGAACCAGGATGTGTTTCCTCAATGTGTTCAAGAAAGCATCCAAAGTATGTGAGGAATCTAGCATAATTCTGCTGATCTGAGCAGAAAAAGAGGTCTGGCATGATGTTTATGGCAGCTTTGTACCCATCATAGTCATTCATTTTGATTGCGCTGTTCATTGACAGGACAAGCCAGATGCAGTCCATGTATTCCATCCATAACCGGCCAGTTTCTCCCAGCTCCCCCTTTCTCACTCTTTCTCTAAATGAATTGTATTCTGTTATGTGGTGAGATATATCAGCCGATGATAGAACTTCAGTTAGAGTAGATTCATTCGGGGTTTGTTTTTCCAGAAAAAATGGACCTTCAGCTGAGAGTGCTCCATGAGTTTCCAGATACTTGTCATAGAGGAGTCTTTCAAGACCTTCTAGCATCGACTTGTGTGTGTTCATAGCTCTGTCCCAATTCTTTCCATCAGTGACCCCAGCCACAGAGCCTGTGGTGATCAGTTTTGCTTCCAAAGCCACTTCGACCCATCCACTCCCTTGACAGTATCTTCGGCCTATACCTTTCAAGTAAGCTCCACAGCAATGGAATGTACCAATGAGGATGATGTGCTTTTTATATTTTTCAGGTTCATTCCATATTAGAGGGTAGGCTTTCATGCAAACACCTAGGTCAAATGTACTGATGATGTACTCTTGTCCAGCTTCAGAGGATGCGACTTGGCTGCATCTAAGGCATTCTTGAATGGTTGTCAAGTCGGTTATGGGAGCATTGATCATGGGATAATACCCAATTGTGGTGAGGCATTTTGGAGAACGGCCAGTAACAGACACCCAACCTGACAGACCAGGGATGTGCTGATCGCCGGAGTTGATTTTACGAGCAATGACCCAAATTATATCACTATCTGATGATTTTGAGTGGTATGTGGATGTGTTATTTGAATTGGATGACTCCAAGTTAGCTGGTTCAGATCGTTTCCGCTTGTAGTAAGTTGGCAACTCCTGAGCAGGACTTTTAAATGATCGTTGTTTTTTTGGAGGTTGAGTGTTCGGATTAGTGTAGGCTGACTCTTGTGTAGGCTGTGTTGTGGTCAGGGCTGCTGCATCTGCACAGGACCCTTGATCTTGCAGGTAGATGCCTACAGTGGTATGAATGGACCCTGCCCCATATACATCTGATACTAGCTGATCAAAATTGTCCCAGTCACAATGGAAGACTGCTCCATCAGGTTGTCTCTTGATAACATCTGAGTTGCTGATTAATGAAGCACTTTCCACAATTGAATTTGCCAGAGCCGTTTCAAGTTCTATTGAGTATGTGTAGGACTCAAAGTGGCCAAGTCTATTTATCAGAGTGGTGATGCTCTTGGATCGGAAGAGATGGCGTAGTGTCATACATAGTAAGATGTGTTTCTTCATCTTCCATTGACCTGCTGTAACTGCTCTGCAGATGTCTTGAGAAATTGATGATGCCAGATTGTCCTCCCGATATGATGGCTTCCTCTCACCGCAGATTAGGTTTAAAACAAATTGGAAAACCTCAGAAGGAATCTCCTCTTTTGGGTCAGGGAGATCCTGAGCTCTAGGAGGCCAAGGGAGTGGTTCAGAATTTTTGAAGGCTTTTAGGATTTTCTTGTGAAGATCATGGCTGATCTCTTTACTACAATCAGTAATTCCCATCTCATAAACTGAACGCACTGTCGTCTTCATAGATTCTTGGGATGTACAAAACACTAATCTGTCTTTGTATGGGCAAGATGAGAAGTCGATACTATCTTTGAGATCAGGACAGCATTCAATTTTTAGTCTCAGGTTATGGCTTGTTATCTGAGCAGGAGCTTCTTCTCCAAATTGTCTCAAGGTTTCATTATACAAAACAGTAAGATGAGCAAGTTTCACAACCTGACCCTTTTGAATAACTTCTGTTTTTATATGAACATATGCCCCATTGAAAGCTTTACCGATCATTCCCTTCTTTGTAGTTATTTCATCCGCTGCAGCTGTAGTGTCAGGCTGAGGTGCTCGCTTTACTAAGTACTGCTTGCGACAGCAGTCATGAAATTGAGCCTCCTTAGCAAACAAATCAACTCCCTGGATTTTGCACAACAAATCTTCATCACCTAGTTCCATAGCTTTTTGCTCAATATGTTTGTATGCATTTGATTGGAATTTCTGCAAGCTATATCTATTGCCAGAAGCTTGCTTCACTGTGCCAATTTTGCAGAATATGCAATAATTTCCAAACAAAACGGAAGAATCCACATGCTCACGTGTTGGTCTAGTAGCATATTTTTCTGCTTGACAATTTCTTGCTAAAGCACGGTTAGCATTACAGAAAAAAAATGAATGCGTCGACAGTTTTCATGATACCCACAGTCAGCAGATAATTCATCAGGAATTGTGTCACAAACATCTGGCATGCCACCACAGTCAGATGTTTGTGTCAAAAGTTTGTTTTTCATGTCGTGGATTTCAGTAAATGCATTAAGTGGATCAGCCTTAGAAGAAAAGGCTATAAACTTAACATTTACTGTCCCCTTACAACCATGCAGAATGCAATTTCCCAGAGGTGACTGGGGCGGTGGCTGTTTCTTCTGCTTTGAAGAACTCTGGCAAGGTGTCCAGTCTTCATCATCTTGTCATCTTTGGCATCTTGACTGATTCATATACTGTAACAATGCAACCATCTTAAAATCAGTATTGCAATAATGAAATAGGGAGTACTATTCAGTGTGCCAATTCACATTGATTCAAATAAAATGCTTTGCATTACAATTATTTCTCTTATCACCTCAAATGTGCAGACTGATAGTATTCCAACTGTAGCTACAACACACCTCATGAATATTGCAACCTCGCTAGCTTGATTGCAAAATTGTGCTTGCTAGCTAGCTAAAACTAAAGAGACTAGCTTAAATCATGTTAAGGTTGTTAAATATCAGTTTAATAAATATTCTAATCATTGTTACAATGCTTAGTCACTGGTCTAGAACCTAATACTTACCTTCAATCTGTGGTGGCCTTGTGGTATTCAGGTTGCTTCTGATACAGCCCACAGTTACCATGGCAATTGAAATTATACATATCTGCTTTTTTCATATTTGAGGTACTGTAGGCCTATAGTGAAGACTTTCGGCCACAGCAAGAGTAATATTTGAGATAGAAAGGTCATCTTGGGCTCAAATTGAAGCTTAAGAACTAGGGAAGTTGTCTACACACAAGTGAGGCATACATATTCACCATAAAGTGCTGAAGAATAATTATTTTGATGATAATTTGTCAGGCGGACAGTACTTTTTTTGTCTTTTTGGGGATGGTGTGGGTGATATCTTAAAATTGAGTTGCAGCAAGCCCCAGAATATTTTCCTGCTTCCCCCTATGTATCAGGATACTCTCTGCCAAATTTCATTCTTATATGACTATTTATGCCATTGTAGTACCTTAATATTTGCATGTACATAATTTCGCCAGGAACATGGCTCAAAAATTGGGTTTTTGGCCCCTTGTGGCCAAACGGGGCCGAGTTGGGGGTGCTCGTTATCAACTTCTGATGGCCCAAGGTATAGGCTAACAAGAAATAATAGTGAAAAAAAGGTAGCAGAAAACATCCCGAGGGCTGGTCCTGGCTCCCGGCCTAACAGACTTGTCCCGAAGCCACTCCTTCATTGAATTTGCCATGTGCTTAGGGTCATTGTCGTGTTGAAAGGTAAACCTTCGCCCCAGTCTGAGGTCCTGAGCGCTCTGGAGCAGGTTTTCATCAAGGATCTCTCTGTACTTTGCTCCATTCATCTTTCCCTCGATCCTGACTAGTCTCCCCGTTCCTGCCACTGAAAAACATCCCCACAGCATGATGCTGCCACCACCATGCTTCACTGTAGGGATGGTATTAACAAGGTGATGAGAGGTGCTTGGTTTCCTCCAGATGTGACATTTGGCATTCAGGCCAACGAGTTCCATCTTGGTTTCATCAGACCAGAGAATCTTGTTTCTCATGGTCTGAGAGTCCTTTAGGTGCTTTCTGGCAAACTCCAAGCGGGCTGTCATGTGCCTTTTACTGAGCAGAGGCTTCCGTCTGGCCACTCTACCATAAAGGCTTGATTGATGGAGTGCTGCAGAGATGGTTGTCCTTCTGGAAGGTTCTCCCATCTCCACAGAGGAACGCTGGAGCTCTGTCAGAGTGACCATTGGGTTCTTGGTCACCTCCCTGACCAAGGCCCTTCTCTCCCGATTGCTCAGTTTGGCTGGGCGGCCAACTCTAGGAAGAGTCCTGGTAGATCCAAACTTCTTCCATTTACGAATGATGGAGACCACTGTGCTCTTCGGGACCTTCAAAACTGTAGACATTTTTTTTTACCCTTCCCCAGATCTGTGCCTCGATACAATCCTGTCTCGGAGGTCCACAGACAATTCCTTTGACTTCATGACTTGGTTTCTGCTCTGACATGCACTGTCAACAGTGGGACCTTATATAGACAGGTGTGTGGCTTTCCAAATAATGCCCGATCAATTGGATTTACTACAGGTGGACTCCAATCAAGATGTAGAAACATCTCAAGGATGATCAGCGGAAACAGGATGAACCTGAGCTCAATTTTGAGTGTCATAGCAAAGGGTGTGAATACTTATGTACATGCAATATTTCAGTTTTTTTATTTTGAATAAATTTGCAAACATTTCTACAAAACCTTTTTCACTTTGTCATTATGAGGTATTGTGTGTAGATTGATGAGAAAAAAAAGGAATTTAATCCATTTTGGAATAAGGCTGTAACATAACAAAATGTGGGGAAAGTGAAGGGGTGTGAATACTTTCCGGATGCACTGTATGTCCTGGATGGAGGGAAACTTGCATTCACTGATGTCCTGGGCCGTCCGCACAACCCTCTGCAGTGTTTTGTGGTTGTGGGCAGTTGAGATATTCCAGGTCCGGGGAACAGAGAGACTTGAGAGAATGTATTCTCCTAGGTCACACCAGCCATTATCGATCATGAAACATACACCGGCTCCCTTGCTTTTCCCACCGGAGAGTCCTTTCGACCTGTCCGTTCGAAACATGGGAAATCCCATCGAGACGATTACGTGGTCTGGGATTTCCTCCGACATCCAAGTCTGTAAAGCAGATGATGTTACAAGCCTTTGTTTCTCGCTGGAAGGAGATCCTTGCGCTTAACTCGCCCAGCTTGTTATCCAGGGATTGCACGTTGGCCAGTAAAATACTGGGGAGTGGGGGTCGGTTTGCTTGCCGCCTCAGTCACACCAGCATTCCGGCTCGATGTCCCGGTCTCCGGCGACGCTCCCCTCGTCTCCGTAGTAGCAGGGGGTCCCAGTGGAAAAAACGTAGGATTTGGGTGAGTGACCATCGTGTCTCGTATGTTCAGTAATTTGCCTCTGTCATATTAAAGGTGGAAAAAAATACAAACAGTAAAATAAGTAAAAAGCTGCAGGGTCATTTGGGGAGCACGAAACGAGACGTCCTTATACGGCATCTTGTTAGGTGCTTTGGACTATTACATTTTTCTGTGATTACATTTTAAATGTAAGATTTGGCATTATTTATCTGTTCGCAAAATATATCATCAAATAACATAGTTTAGCAATGTACATGCAGCTTAATTTAATGATAAATGATGAACTGACCGATCCAAAGCCCCGTCCCCGTTAGTTATTGTTGCTAGGTGGGACAAGTTTGACAAAGGAAAGCTGCCGACGCGGCTACAGCCAGTTCCATTTAGCCGAGTGCTGTAGTGTGTGTTAGATCATTTCTGGGCGTCAGGCAATGTAGCTTCAAGAAGCTGACAACGAGGACTGCAGTATACAATGGACGTATATATTCACCATGTTAACTTTTACAAACAAGACAAAATGATGCGAATTGAGGCCAAGTTATTTCGGTCTCAACGAAAAAGGGAGAAGCCACACATTCTTTGCGTAGAGAATGAGGATGACAAGACTATCAAGTCAACATTGCTCCTGCACTAGATAATAACTTTTACTTAGGTAACTTTTCCTGTCGGGATGCTAGACGTCATGTATATCCAAATAAATAACACCAAAAGTTTTCAGGGCGGCACGTAGCCTTACGGAGATAATGTAAACAAAGGAATGTTAGCCTTGATCTTTTCTGGCTAACGATAATTCAGGTCATCTTAAAACTATGTCAGTAACCAACTTATCTGTCCTTTTCCATATCTCTTTAACGTTACCACAGAAATAAGGAGGACACAACGTCACTGACATTGGTGATCTGACGTTAGGCTAACTCTTGATGTTGTTATACGTCACCTTACTAGTTAGCTAGCGTTTTGCTAACATTAGCTACCTTAAAGTGGAAGTAGACAACTTTGCTACTTTCCCCCCTTTAGCGTTTCCAAGTGGTATTATTGTTTGCGGCGCTGTCGCAAGGAAATCCACTGTTGCAAAGACAATTGATTTCGGTTTTCCTCAGAGCCTAACAACTCCCAACAACACAGGACACATGGATTTGTTTATACATTTCCGTGAAGAAGCATGTTCACTGAAGAGGTACAGTGAAATTGTCATAATTTTATATTGAATTTGTGAACTACTTGCAATTGTAACAATGTGCATTGCATAGTAATATTGTGCTATTAGAATTGTAAACACACGTTTACAGAATCCGAATCAGGTTTATTGGCAATGTAGGTTTGCACACACATGGAATTTGACTCCGGTTTCGTGGCTCTCACAGTGTCTTAACATAGAACAACAGCACAACAATCTTCAGTTATGCACCTAAGGATTGACTATATACAGGTGAAATAAGAGGGAATAAAGTGCAATGTATATCAGAAATGTTAGCAAGTTACTTACATACATGCCTGAAATAGATGGGCATGGCAAAGCATACCAGTATACATACAATGTACAGTACAATACAGTATATAAACATAGTTGGATTTATTTGACAATGTTAAGCATTAGTTTGAATGACAGCCCGCAGAAAGAAACTTTTCATATCTGGTTGTTTTGGTATACAGTGCCCTGTAGGCAGGGGCGGATCTACAGGGTGGCAAGGGGTGGCAGCTGCCACCTCTGGGACACAGTCTTGTCACCCCTGTTGCCACCCCATTTATAAATCAGATAATATGTTTTTAAAGTATATTTTATGTACATGCATGGTGAAGGTCAATGAGACCCGCATCAAACTCATCTCAAACAGAAGTCGCCGATTTAGAGTCCCCCTCCCCCTCACAGGCGCGGATCTACAGGGTGGCAGGGGGTGGCAGCTGCCACCTCTGGGACACAGTCTTACCACCCCTTTGCCACCCCAGGAAAAAATCTCTAGATCCACTACTGCCTGTAGGATTTGGAACAGGTTGTGATCGGGGTGTGATGGGTCTGCAGTGATGTTGCTTGCCATTTCCTGACTCTGAAAATGTATAAGTCCTGAATGGAGGGCAGGTTGGCACCAATGATTTTCTCTGCAGACTTAACTGTCCATTGTAGTCTGTCTCTGTCTTGTTTGGTGGCCGATCCAAACCAGACAGTGATGTATGTGCAGAGGACAGACTGGATTATTCCAGTGTAGAACTGAATCAGCAGTTCCTGAGGCAGGTTGAACTTCCTGAGCTGGCAGAGAAAGTACATCCTCTGCTGGGCATTTTTGATGATTGTGTCTATGTTGGATGCCCACCTTGGGTCCTGGAAGATTATGGAACCCAGAAATCTGTAGGTTTTCACTGCAAATACAGTGATGTTGAGTATTGTAAGGGGGGGTAGTGTTGGGGGGGCTCCTCCTGAAGTCCACTGCCATCTCCACAATTTTGAGTGTGTTCAGATCCAGGTTGTTATGGCCACACCATATGGCTAGCTGTTCAACCTCCCATCTATATGTAGACTCGTCACCATCCCAGATAAGGCCCATAATGGTTGCGGCGTCTGTTGTTCAACCTCCCATCTATACTTAGCACAAAAAGTAAGTAAATCTGTGTTTGGCAGATTATTTATTTGTTGTAACAATGCTTCTTGGCAATAAATCTTATACCGTTGGAAAGCCTGTTTATTTCCCTTTTAAATGGTGCCACATTTGTAAGGAACATGTATTTGTGGGACGAGCAGCAGAGCTGAGTATGTGGGTTGCGCCCATGAAAAGTTTGCCAAATCTTCTCTGCCAATGCCAAACAACTTATTTTGCTGTTGCTATTGATTCTTGTTCTGAGCTTCTGGTACCCCAGGTGCTGACAGTCAGGTGCCTGATATAATATTTATTGCCAAGAAGCATTATTACAACAAAGAAATAGTCTACCAAACACAAATTTCCTTACTTTTTGTGCTAAGTTTATATGGAGACTCATCACCATCCCGGATAAGGCCAATAATGGTTGTGTCATCTGCAAACTTCAGGAGTTTAACAGATTGGTCTCCTGAGGTACAGTCATTTGTGTAGAGGGAGAAGAGTAGAGGAGAGAGTGCACATCTCTGGGGGGCGCCAGTGCTGATTGTCCAGGTACTGGATGTGTTCTCCCCCAGCCTCACCTACTGTCTCCTGTCTGTCAGGAAGTTATTAATCTGCTGGTGGATGGGGGCTGGTACAGTGAGCTGGGTGAGTTTGGAGTGGAGGAAAACTGGGATGATGGTCTTGAACACTGAGCTGAAGTCCACAAATAGGATCCTTGCGTGTGTTCCTAGGGAGTCGGGTTGTTGGAAGATGTAGTGAGAAAGACAGAGAGAAAGAAGGCCACTTTATTTTGTCATTTTACAGGTTACAACGAAATTTGTTTTCTGCATTTAACCCATCCTATGTATAGGAGCAGTGGGCAGCTGCAGCGTCCAATGACCAACGCCAGTTCTTTTTCCTATTTCCTTTGGTCAGAGGCCCAGGCAGGAGTGTTAACCCTAACAACCCCATATTGACTGCATCCACCACTGACCTGTTTGCTCGGTAGGCGAACTGCAGGTAGTCGAGCGAGGGGCCTGTGTCTTCCTTCAGGTGGGCAAACACCAGTGTCTTGAAGGATTTCATGGCTACAAACATTAGGGCAACGGGCCTGTAGTCATTTAATCCGGTGATATGGAGTTTCTTGGGGACCAGGATGATAACGGAGCTCTTGAGGCAGGAGGGGACTTCACACATCTCCAGTGATCTGTTGAAGATCAGTGTGAACATGGGGGCCAGCTTGTCAGCACAGACTTTCAGACAGGAGGGTGACACACCTTCTGGGCCCGGTGCCTCCCTGGTCTTCTGTCTCTGGAAGAATGGGTATACATCCTCAACACAGATCCTGAGTGTGGATGGGGGGTCAGTTGGAGGGGAGAGGGCAGAGAGGTTGGCAGGGGTTGCATTTGGTTGTGTTGTGGCTGAAGAGGGCAAGGGGTGTGAAAGTGTGCTTATCAAACCTTCAGTAAAACCCATTTATATTGTCAGCCAGTTGATAGTTCCCTGCAGTATGGGAGGATGGTCTCCTGTAGTTGGTAATGTCTTTTAAATCTCTCCAGACTGACACTGGGTCATTTGCAAAAAATCTGTTTTTCAACTTTTCAGAGTACTACTTTTTTGCCACTCTGATCTCCTTTGTGAGTGAATTTCTGGCTTGGTTGAACTGTTGGTTGTACCATTTACACAACTTTACCTGTAAGCATCTTGAAATATTCAACAATCCGTCTGATTATCAACTCCTTGATCGTAACAGAATAAAGTAACTTTCACTCTTCATTTTACAAAGACCATCACAAGAAAACATGTCCCTTTTATTATCAAACAGACAATGGATCACAGATGTTCGTTGTAGCATGGCTAACACTAGCTGGGCTCTTATCATAGCACTGAGATTGGGCCTACAAGCAATTGAAAACGGACCTTTTGGAAAACTCCTTCCAGGGTGAAGATTTTCAGAAACTTAGTTTTCATTGTGGAAGTGCAGG
Organism: Lampris incognitus; assembly: GCF_029633865.1. Taxonomy (NCBI): domain Eukaryota; kingdom Metazoa; phylum Chordata; class Actinopteri; order Lampriformes; family Lampridae; genus Lampris; species Lampris incognitus. Next base: position 109,911,177 of record NC_079212.1, read on the forward strand.
CAGGGAAAACTTGAGTTTTGGGCTTATTGGCTTTTTTCAGGCTTCAGGTTATATCACCGCCTGTTGGTTTGGCATGCTCTTGACAGCACGTTCATTGTGCTGAGTAGCATGTGTTTTTGCGTTTTCATTTGGACGGACATTTTTCTTTCTTTTAAACAGTGCTTGTGTGGATGGGATTTTTTTTTAAGAACGAAGGAGGAAAAACCTTGTTTTCAAAAATAACCGCGTATGTGTGGACCAGTCATAAATTAAGAGAGGAAAAAAAATGTTGTATCACAGGTTTCCCCCTCATTTTTATTTTTTGCTATCAATCAATAAAATCAAAAGGGTTAAAGGAAAATCTGCAGTTAAAAAAGAACAAGAAAACCAAAAACAAAACAAATAATATGTCTCCTATTTGGATGACGATTGTGTTTGTTCAAGATGGATTATCTGTGTCTATCCCTCAATGTATTCATATTTGGTTATGTCCTTAATCTGGGCCCAGCTACCCATTTTATTCTTGGTTGAAAGCTTCAGTTGCAAAACTTAAATAAAAATAGATGTGGTATCTCTAATGAAAGTCCAACTTTTAGCTCATTGGTATTTCTGTAGCTGCAAGTGGTGACTGCACAACAGTGTGACCACATCTTCACCACATTACCTATAACATTGTGTGCTGTCGCCTACAGCAGCAGCTGAATTTTTTTTTTCTCCTTAGAAGTGCAATGACTTAAACGAGGAGAGAAGAAAATGCTCGGCAGAAAACATTAGACAAGATAAAATTCTCAAATGAAATCTCAAAACAGCAGTCTTTCTAAATGATGAATAAGTGGCTGAATTTGAAATTGCTGTGCAGGACAAAAACTTCTTCACTGGTTGTGCCCTTGTGTGAGTATTTATTTAGCAAGCTGCTAAATTTCAAGGCTGAATAGCACATTGTAGCCCTGTGCATTACAGCAGTTTTGCTAAATAAATAACCATACACGAAAGTCATCAGAGAGCAAGTTTTATCCTGAAATAATGTATTACTGACATTGCAGAATTCAGCACCTAAAAAATAGAAGTGTGTGTGCTGACCCAATCAGTAATTTATTGATAAATGCAATGTTTAAAACATTTAAAACATAGGTAATCTTTCCACCTGGATGACTGAGTCAAGTCTGCATAATAGTAAGCTAACAATTTAGCCATATGCTCTCTTTAAAATATACCATCTGCGAAATTTTAAGGACAATATAAAGTTGCTGGCAATGCTGCTGTTTTAACTGCAAATATACGTTCAGTTTTTATTGACAGCAATAAAACAAAAGGATAATTATTGTACCTGTCCAGACAAAAGCAGCCACCTCTGCTTCTTCAAGGGGTTAGATTGCATGAAGGCGGCACTAATATGTAATCTGCTTTCATCAGTATCTCTTTTTTTTGCCTGTTATCCTTCTTTAAAAGTTTTCCTTTCAGCTATATCTTAAGGCGGAGGCTGTGGAGCTCTGTCTGCCATTGTTTCATGCACCGCTAATGCTGACAGCATTCTTTTGCTTTTTCAAGTAAAATTAATACATTACATTTCACCAATATGTAGAACACATCACCTCTTGTGCACTGATAAGATTTCCCGAAAAAGTTAAAATACCAGTTATGTCTGACCAGAAAGCTTGGCAGAAGGTCAGAACCAAAAACCAGCAAAACCATTGAGTGTAATAGATTGCTAAGGGGTAGATTTTATCTTGCAGCATCTAATAACGTGTATTTAATTGACAATATTTATTTATTAAAATTCTTTATAGTGTGGGACTTTTAAACTAAATGCATCTCTGGCAAAAGCAAAGCGCCATGGAGGAAATTGAAAAAAAAGACACAACGGCTAAAGTGTGTCGTAGAGTGGAAAAGAGGTGGGGGAAAAAACTAAATCACCCAAATATTTTAACTTCTACAAAGAAGCCCTCACACTTTGTGATAGAGATATGGAACTTGCCAGATGGGCATTCCTTTTGACATTATTAACAATCATAAAAACAACCCTAAGTTGTATCATCCACCAGCCACTTGTTTAAAAAAAATGCACTGAATTTGTTTTCTTCAAAGCAAATATTGTTCAGACATTACATTAAAACAACAAACACCTTAGTGATCTAAGGTTACTGCAGACACATTTCTCCAAAAATGTAGTTTCTCTCCTTGAGTCTTTGATCTATTTATTGGACCAGGTCCCCACCACATTGTTTAATTCTTTCTTGAAGAACCACTGTGATAGACAGCAAAGAAAATACACTTTTTACATCGCGTACCACCTCAGAAGAGAACCCTTTGTCGCACAGATATCTAGTCGCACAAGGAAGGAGAAAGTGCACAGTGCTGTCTGAAAGCACGGGTGTTACATAGCATCTCGGGTGCCAACTCGTGAATTTGAGCTGCTGCTGTGCTTTGTCGACCTATCATGGCCCTGGCACCATCTGTGCAGACTCCAACACACTTTTTCCAATCGAGCCCATTCCCTTGGACAAACGCGTTCAGGACATGTGCTCAGCTGTAGTTCTGGTCTGCAGTGATTGACAGAACAGAAAGTCCTCCTGAGCTGCATCATATTCATATCTGATGTAAACAAGAAAATGGGCCAAATGTGCAACATCAGTAGTCTCATCTGGCTGGATGGAATAATAGCAACTATTTTTAATTGGGGTTAGTGGTTGTGTCAGGAAGGGCATCCGACGTAAAATTTTGCCAAATCATTATGCGGATTGACAAGACCACCGTCGGTGCTGTGCCCTCATAGGGTACCAATGGAAAATATCAAAACCGCTGTGTCAACCCCAGGGAAATGGGGAACAAGCTGAAAGAAGAAGTAGTCAGTGTGTTTTTAACATCAACAGCCATGGCTCCTATTTTCCGTGACAAAGTCATTTGAAAGTGGCACCAAGTTAAACTGTTTGGCCGCCTTCTGCCCACACATGATGAGTGTCATCTCTTTGGCTAATGGTGGACACAGTTGTTCGCCAATTGTGTGTGGCTTACCGGCTATCGCTATACCGAGGCTGGCATGATACGACGCTTCCTGTGCTGTGGCTATGGGTGTAACAAAGGATTGAATCATGAAGTTGGACTGCTTCAGTTTGTCATGTTTTCGTAGAAAAAAAATCAACTGGTTTGTCTTTCAGCACTGCGTGTTTGGCTGTGAGATGTGATGGTTTCATGGATTCATTGCTAACATCACCACATACCACACACTGTGGCCTGGGCTCTTCCTCCGTCCCACTCCAGATGAATCCAAATTTAATGTAACTCAAGTCATATTTCCTTACTGTTTTGTGTCGTTTGCAGCTAACAGGTGCTGTTGAAACTTCACTGGTGCTGCTGAAGTAGCCATTAGCACTTGTGCTTGGTTCACTGTCCTCCCCTTCAGTTTCTGCAGGGCTGCTCGAAATATTCTCCTCCTGAGCTGTACTTCTCGACCTAATAGTTCCCGTTTGGAGCCACGACTGCAGTGTTTCTGAACCATTCATCATTTTAGCTACTTCCAATTAATATCTTGCCATCACAGTTTAGCTTGTAACAGTTAGCCTAATACTTCTAACATGTAGCTTGTAAATAGGCTGATTTAGAAACAAACATTTTACAGGAAGGGCAAAACTTATTTTGAATCCCATTTCAATGATCTCATGGTTAAGTTTTTTTTTTTTAATCCGTAGTGGTAGTTTGATAGTATCAAAGAAGGCTGAACCAGTTCATCTGGATACAACGATGAACTGATTCAACCTTCTTTGATTTTCTTACTTGGATTATTGAGCATGCATCAAAACAATAGTTTGATAGTATACTGTTTTTAGATTAATTTTATTTCCTTTTTTTTATATATATATATATTTCAGAGAGTCCTCCGCGTAGCACTAGAGGGAGCACATGTACCACCAGTGGTAGGTGTTCCATAGTATGAGAACCATGGATCTATCAGATGATCGTAATGTAGTTAGTGGTCCATTGCAAATCATGTTTCCAGTGGAGGTTGCCATTATTATTCAATTACTGAAGAAATATGATCTCGATCCTTCACAAATCACTAACTTCATGACCATTCCAATATTTTTCCAGAAATGTTGTAATTATTTGCTAATTTACTAGTATACAAATAGATCTCCTTCTTCAGAAAAATGCCTGCCATGAACAAGTCATCAGTATATTCCTTGTGATTGGTTCTTTAGCTCCTGTGAAAGCATCTTCATATAGCAATCTGACAGCCTTTGATCACACTATCGTTGTTTGGTAATGATTCCTTAAATGTTATTAATTAGTGCGTTGGAGACTTGCCAATACCAACTTTTGTGGATTCACACATGAACCCAACACATAAAATTGAGAGAAAGTTTAAAGGTTAGATGGCATATGTGTATGAGATTAAATGGTAAGTAGCTTGTCAGCATGGCTTGTGGTCTATTGTATGTCACTTACTATGATGTGAAAAAATAAAATCTTGATTAATCCCCCTTGTCAAACTGTGTGGGTTTAAATGAGACTACTGTCACATATTACAAAATGCTATGCTTAGGCTATGACCTAAGCCAGCTGACAGCAAGGAGTCTTCACCTGGTGGAGAAAGGCAATTTGGTCCGGGGAAATTCCCAATGGTCCTGTAGGAAAAAAACATCCAGTTGCATTAATGATGGCAATTTTTTGCGTCAAGAAACATGGGTTGGCAACTCTCCAGTGAGCTTGGTGTCCACTGATATCGGCAGCCAATTTTCACAAAACTGTCAATCTGCACACAGGAATTTTAGATTTTAGTCTAGCAGATGACTTTCACTGAATCCCAACCGCAATACACACACACGTACGCACACGCACATACGCAGAGACACACACACACACACACACACACACACACACACACACACACACACACACACATACTAAACAAATAGAGAACTGAGCAGTGTGATCCTAAAAATAGCTATATATTCTGTTAATCATAATGTTGGATGGAGTCATTATATACTAAAGGGTTTCTAGCCAGAGCTCATTTGTAACCTCTGTCCCTCTTTAGTTGTTTGAGTCACTTTTTGAGTCATAGCAAACATCACAAAGCTAAGAAGAACAGTAAAAGTATTCAACCCCCTTGACAGTCATCTCACACATCTGTTCCTGAACAATATTATTTTTGTGAATCCATAAGCTCTAACAGCATGTTCCCAAAGCCAAAATAAGTTATGTTCCGCTGACTTGTTAATAAATTAAAAACTAAAATATATTTCTTGCATAAGTATTCAACCCCTTGTGCTCTGACAAATGACAAAGTATTCCTAAACAAACTCAGGTTAACACAATTGGACATAATTAGTGTGCACCTGTAAGATATTAAAGTAACGGTCTCATTTATGGGTATAAAAAGCACTCTGTGTGAAGTTCATTAGCCGGGCGTGAACTCCATCAGAAAATGAAGACAAAGGAGCATAATACTGAAGTGAGAGACAAAGTGATTAAAATGCAGAAGGTGGGAAAGGGATACATAACAATATCCACGTGTTTGAATGTCCCACGGAACATTGTAGGATCCATTGTCAGAAAGTGGAAGCTGTATCCAGCTTCCTACAAACCACCCAGGTGCATTGTAGGCCAGGCCGTCCCTCAAAGCTAAGTGTCCGAGCAAGATGTGGGCTGGTGAGGAAAGCCACAGATGATCCTCTAATCACTTTGAAGGAGCTCCAGAGGTCAGTGGCTGAAACTGGAGTAAATGTGCATGAGTCAGCCATATCACCAGCTCTCCATATATCTGGCCTGTATGGGAGGGTGGCAAGAAAGAAGGCGTTGCTCAAAACTATGCATATAAAAGCACACTTAAAGTTTGCTACCAAGCATGAGAGAGACCCGGTTATGATGTGGGTAAGTGTTCTGTGGTCAGATGAGATGAAAGTTGAGCTTTTTGGCCAAAACTCAAAGTGTTGTGAGTGGCTATGTGTGACACAAACCTAACACTGCTCATGCCCTAAAAAACACTCTCCCTACAGTGAAGCATGGCGGTGGCAGCATAATGCTATGGGGTTGCTTTTCATCTGCAGGCACTGGGAACCTTGTTCAAATTGAAGGAAGAATGGATGGAGGTAAATACAGGGAAATATTGGAAGAAGGTTCATCTTCCGACAGGACAATGATCCTAAGCACAAGGCTAAAGCAACAACCTTCAAGACCTGTACAAATTCTCCCCTAGAAGAATGGGTAAACATTACTCTAGAAGAATGTGCAAAGCTTGTAGTTGTACATACTTACCCCAAGAGAATCACGGATGTTATTGCAACAAAAAAAGTACTCTATAAAGTGTTGATATGTAGGGGTTTAATACTTGTGCAAGCACTATATTTAATTTTTAATTAATTTTGTAAAAAGCCAGTGAAACATAAGTTATTTTGGCTTGGGGAACATGTTCAAGATTCTTTATTTGTTACGTCTCAATATAGAAGTACAAGCGAGTAAAATTCTTGTGTTTCGGCTCCTCAACACTGCAGCAACAATAGTAATAAAATAACAACAAAACAGAACAAAAAAGCAGTAATAATAATAAATAGTGTGTGGTGTATGTAGGGTGCTGTGTGTGTATGTGTGTGTGTGTGTGTGTAGGCCCAGCCTTAATAAATGTGCATATGTGTATGTAGTTGTTTGTATATTTGTGTGTGTTTGTGTATGCCAAGCTGTGTGTGTGTGTGTGTGTGTGTGTAAACTGATGATGCCGTTAGTTTATGGGTTTACAAAAATAATATTGTTCAGGAATAGATGTGTGAGTATATTTTATAATCCAGAAATTATTGATGACTGTCAAGGGGGTTGAATACTTTTGCAAGGCTCTGTATAGCCAAGAGTGAAACAGAGAAGAAAATTAAAAAAAACAAAACAAACGAAATACATTAATTCAATTCAAATTTGCAAACTACAAAATGCATTTGTTTGAGAATATTTTGGAATTTCTTGTTGTCAGTGACTACAGATGTGATCCTGTTTGAGCCAATGTTTCAAGCAGTCATTAAAAACATTGTGCTCAATGTTTTACAGTTCGTGTGGAGCATTACATAGCTGTAAACCTTTTATACAGACCAAATGTTAGCGATGCTGTGGTTCTTTGCATTTGTCATTCACTGAGCCCCCACTACCACTGTTTAATTTTTGATTGGATGATTATTTTTGGGGCAAATTTATTTACACATTTACAAATCAGTTTTATAAAGGAGAAATAGATAAAACTGTCAAAGCTGAGTAAATTGTATTTTTTCAATATTTTTCAATGATACCATTTGATTGATTTCTTATTCAATATTATCAAAGCTTGGTTGTGGAATGATCAGGTTTAATTGCTGAGTGACTGGGGGGCCTAGTGCCATGCTGTAACACAATATGAAAAAAGTGAAAATACCACTGTATGCATAAACAGCTGTGCTGCCTTGAGGGGTATTTAATGTCTTATCATCCTGAAACAATTTAGGTTTGTCTTAATAATCTTACTCATCTTTTTCACATTTACCAAATTTAAATTGGGGACTCCAAAATAACACCAAGAAATTTAAAATCATTTACCTCCTCTAATCGCTTCATGTCAAATTTGATTACAACATTTTTTTTTTTTGCTCTTGTAGGAAAGTACATTATATTAAGTAATGATTTTAATACTGCAATGTATTAAAATCTTTTTTTCCCCTGTATCTGTGTTGATATTCTGCTCCTCATTAGTTGAGCACTCACAACACCATTGACGGTTTCGGGAAAAAACGCTATATATATAGTATATATACACTCACCGGCCACTTTATTAGGCACACCTGTCCAACTGCTCGTTAACGCAAATTTCTAATCAGCCAATCATATGGCAGCAACTCAATGCATTTAGGCATGTAGACATGGTCAAGACGATCTGCTACAGTTCAAACCGAGCATCAGAATGGGGAAGAAAGGTGATTTAAGTGACTTTGAACGTGGCATGGTTTTTGGTGCCAGACGGGCTGGTCTGAGTATTTCAGAAACTGCTGATCTACTAGGATTTTCACGCACAACCATCTCTAGGGTATACAGAGAATAGCCCGAAAAAGAGAAAATATCCAGTGAGCGGCAGTTCTGTGGGCGACAATGCCTTGTTGATGCCAGAGGTCAGAGGAGAATGGCCAGACTGGTTCGAGCTGATAGAAAGGCAACAGTAACTCAAATAACCACTCATTACAACCGAGGTATGCAGAAGAGCATCTCTGAACGCACAACACGTTGAACCTTGAGGCAGATGGGCTACAGCAGCAGAAGACCACACCGGGTGCCACTCCTGTCAGCTAAGAACAGGAAACTGAGGCTCCAATTCGCACAGGCTCACCAAAATTGGATAATAGAAGATTGGAAAAACGTTGCCTGGTCTGATGAGTCTCGATTTCTGCTGCGACATTCGGATGGTAGGGTCAGAATTTGGCGTCAACAACATGAAAGCATGGATCCATCCTGCCTTGTATCAACAGTTCAGGCTGGTGGTGGTGGTGTAATGGTGTGGGGGATATTTTCTTGGCACACTTTGGGCCCCTTAGTACCAATTGAGCATCGTGTCAACGCCACAGCCTACTTGAGTATTGTTGCTGACCATGTCCATCCCTTTATGACCACAGTGTTCCCATCTTCTGATGGCTACTTCCAGCAGGATAACGCGCCATGTCATAAAGCTCGAATCATCTCAGACTGGTTTCTTGAACATGACAATGAGTTCACTGTACTCAAATGGCCTCCACAGTCACCAGATCTCAATCCAATAGAGCACCTTCGGGATGTGGTGGACCGGGAGATTCGCATCACGGATGTGCAGCCGACAAATCTGCAGCAACTGCGTGATGCTATCATGTCAATATGGACCAAACTCTCTGAGGAATGTTTCCAGTACCTTGTTGAATCTATGCCACGAAGGATTAAGGCAGTTCTGAAGGCAAAAGGGGGTCCAACCCGGTGTTAATCTTTATCATTTCTTTCTTTCTTTCTTTCTTTCTTTCTTTCTTTCTTTCTTTCTTTCTTTCTTTCTTTCTTTCTTTCTTTCTTTCTTTCTTTCTTTCTTTCTTTCTTTCTTTCTTTCTTTCTTTCTTTCTTTCTTTCTTTCTTTCTTTCTTTCTTTCTTTCTTTCTTTATTGTTATTGGTTTTAATGTTTTCTACTCCAACATTGGTTGCTGTGCATCGTAACTACCTACCCCATTAGTTGTAATAGTTCAAATGTTTTCTCCTCTCATTGGTGGCTGTCCACCGAAATCAGGGGTGTGATGCGGGGCAACGTATAATGTGTTTTCTTTGTTGAATCACATTAGCAGCTGATGAGAGCGCGATGCACGAAACAAGCTTGTACTGCTATGTATTAAAAGTTTTTTTCCGTACATCTATATTGATATTCCGCTCCTCATTTGTAGAGCAGTTTTATGAACACCATTGATGGAAAAAAAAAATATGTAGCCCTGTGATGGACTGGCGGCCTGTCCAGGGTGTCTCCCTGCCTGCCACCCCATGACTGCTGGGATAGGCTCCAGCATCCCCACGACCCTGAGCAGGATAAGCTGCCTGGATAATGGATGGATGGATATATATATATATATATATATATATATATATATATATATATATATATATATATATATATATATATAATTCAGGGATAGACTGTTATTTTTGAGCCACTGAGATGCACTATTCATTCACTTAGTGTAGCTCTGTGCCACCAATATAGAGGTCTTTGTAGCCACATATATAATTGTTTTATTGGTATACATTTAATTTCTTCAGCTTCCTGGTAAATAATTTATGTATAAGCTGAAGAGCATAGATCCCAAGATGGAGCCATTTGGGATGCCCATCCTGTCTGTATATCAGGGGGTCAGAGGGCACGGAACCAATCCTGACACTCTCCCTGCTTTCAACTTATAATGGAAACCAGCATACTGCTTGTTCAGGAAACTTAAAATTAAAAAGTGTATTTAATAGTACTTCATGGTTGTATCAAAAGCATTTTTCAGGTCTCGAAATACCACTCCGACGTTACCCATGTTAAAAGAACAGTTTTTTGTTTTTTGTTTTTTTTTGTGGGGGGGGGCTTGACTGACCAGAGGAGACACTAGTGCAGCGACCAGGACACACACCCACATCCGGCTTCCCACCCGCAGACACAGCTCCATTGCATTATTTTTTGTTGCTGGAGTTAGATTTTGTTAGGCCATTTGGGCATTTCCAAGGAGAATAAATATTTTCTTAACATAGTGAAATAGTGACATTAATTAATAAAACTGGCATAGAATGAGAAAAGTTCATGACTCCTTTGATCTAAACAAGTTACATGTGTGCAAAATGCTAACATTGCAGTGTTGGGTAAATAAAGACAGGGCACATATACTAAATTTGTTAATTTTATTATTTTATTTGTATTCATTATTAACTTATCTCACTATTTGTTATAGTTTATCAGTTAGCAAAAGCATTTTCAATGTAGGTGAGCTTGTCTCTAGTCAAGGCAATTCATTATGCTATCTTGGCCATATTGGTAAAAGCTGATTGACATTTAGGGTATACCCATGAGTGTTGGGCAAGGGCAACACCCACACAGGCCTCTTGAAGAGTTTGCGTGTGTGTGTGTGTGTGTGTGTGTGTGTGTGTGTGTGTGTGTGTGTGTGTGTGTGTGTGTGTGTTGTGTTTGTGTGTGTGTGTGTGTGTGTGTGTGTGTGTGTGTGTGTGTGTGTGTGTGAAAATGTAATTCCCCAAAAGCTCCACATTATTACAATTATTTTATTTTCTTAACACTCAAACTAATACATATATTAGTTAATATATAGTAATAATATCGATAATAAAGATGGTACTCAGGAGTTACACTAGATAAGAGTTTGTTTTTTTATTTGTGTCGACCAGTGTTGGGGAACATTAATATTTAAAGTAACTCGTTACATTACTACGCAATACTGTCCTTAAAAGAAACTCGTTGGTTACAGCGTTTCTTATTGAGAAAAGTAATGCGTTCGAGTACTTTGGCATTGCCAAAGATGAAAACTCATTTGTGAGTCCTTGCACATGTTGGTGATATTGTCCAGAGGGTGTGTACCCTACTGTACGCTTACATGTGAATGTATTGAATTATGCATGATGCAATATGCGGGCATTTTGCTGGTCCATATGCAAGTAAAACGCCAAACAGATCTGCATAAAAAAGCCAATTAATAACCTGGTTCCAAATTCTTTACAGCAGAGTCATGGCAGCACATATAGCTGTTTTCCAAATAATCCAATTCCAGCTCCTTAAACTAAATAATACGAGTGAAAACATCACTTTCTCATGTGCATCAAACACACACACGGAATGTGCGCATGTACATACAGTGGCTTGCAAAAGTATTCATACCCCTTGAACTTTTCACATTTTGTCACGTTTCGACCACAAACATAAATATATTTTATTGGAATTTTATGTGAAAGACCAACACAAAGTGGCACACAATTGTGAAGTACAAAGAAAATTATACATGATTTAAAAAAAAAATTACAAATAAAAAACTGAAAAGTGCGGTGTGCAAAAGTATTCAGCCCCCCTGAGTCAATACTTTGTGGAACCGCCTTTTGCTGCAATTACAGCTGCAAGTCTTTTGGGGTATGTCTCTACCAGCTTTGCACATCTAGAGACTGAAATTTTTGCCCATTCTTCTTTGCAAAACAGCTCAAGCTCAGTCAGATTAGATGGAGAGTGGTTGTGAACGGCAGTTTTCAGATCTTGCCACAGATTCTCAATTGGATTTAGGTCTGTACTTTGACTGGGCCATTCTAACACATGAATATGTTTTGTTTTAAACCATTCCATTGTAGCCCTGGCTTTATGTTTAGGGTCGTTGTCCTGCTGGAAGGTGAACCTCCGCCCCAGTCTCAAGTCTTTTGCAGACTCCAACAGTTTTTCTTCCAAGATTGCCCTGTATTTGGCTCCATCCATCTTCCCATCAACTCTGACCATCTTCCCTGTCCCTGCTGAAGAGAAGCACCCCCAGAGCACGATGCTGCCACCACCATGTTTGACAGTGGGCATGGTGTGTTCTGAGTGACGCACAGTGTTAGTTTTCCGCCACACATAGCGTTTTGCATTTAGGCCAAAAAGTTCAATTTTGGTCTCATCTGACCAGAGCACCTTCTTCCACATGTTTGCTGTGCCCCCCACATGGCTTCTGGCAAACTGCAAATGGGACTTCTTATGGTTTTCTTTTAACAATGGCTTTCTTCTTGCCACTCTTCCATAAAGGCCAAATTTGTGCAGTGCACGACCAATAGTTGTCCTGTGGACAGATTCCCCCACTTGAGCTGTGGATCTCGGCAGTTCGTCCAGAGTCACCATGGGCCTCTTGGCTGCATCTCTGATCAGTGCTCTCCTTGTTCGGCCTGTAAGTTTGGGTGGACAGCCGTGTCTTGGTAGGTTTGCAGTTGTGCCATACTCTTTCCATTTCCGGATGATGGATTGAACAGTGCTCCGTGAGATATTCAAAGCTTGGGAAATCTTTTTATAGCCTAACCCTGCTTTAAACTTCTCCACAACTTTATCTCTGACCTGTCTGGTGTGTTCCTTGGACTTCATGATGCTGTTTGCTCCCCAATATTCTCTTAACAAACCTCTGAGGCCATCACAGGACAGCTGTATTTGTCCTGAGATTAGATTACACACAGGTTGACTCTGTTTAGTCATTAGGTCAACATTTGATCATTCAGCAATCATCAGGCAACTTCTGAAGGCAATTGGTTGCACTCAGAGAAAAGGGGGCTGAATACTTTTGCACACCGCACTTTTCAGTTTTTTATTTGTAAAAAAATTAAAATCATGTATAGTTTTCTTTGTACTTCACAATTGTGTGCCACGTTGTGTTGGGTCTTTCACATAAAATTCCAATAAAATCCATTTATGTTTGTGGTCATTACGTGACAAAGTGTGGAAAAGTTCAAGGGGTATGAATACTTTTGCAAGCCACTGTATAACGTCAGCAACTTCAACAATGGACAACAGAGTAAATAAAGCTTACTTTTCAAATGTGTACATGGCTGGCCTTCATCGCAGCAAAGCACTTAACTGCATCCTGTATTTCAATTCTCTCTGCCAGTTCATGTTCTATGAAAATCACTACCAGTCCATTAAGTCTGTCTTGTTTCATTGTACTGCAGAGGTAGTTTTTATTAGTTTCAACTCGTTTAGACATGTTGCAGTATATCCTTATCCGATTACTCACATTGCATATTTTATTTCTTGAAGACAATCGAAATTGGTGTCAGTCAACACGACTCGACCTCAACTTTATGCATACGAGTCCGTCCAGTGCAACGCAACCTGTCAAACTAGGCAGCACTGATCAAATATCAATCAAGATTCTGTTACTGCATTGCATACTTCTCGCCTCAAATGTTCTCGGGAACATATTTTTGTGTACTGTTCAGCTGTAAAATGAGACAAAACAAACCAAAACCAAGCACTGCTCACCGGCCGGAGTGTTCAGTGGTCTGATGCGTTTTGTTTGTCTGCACCTTCAATAGCGACTACCTCTCATATGTAAATATGATATATGTAAATACAGTAATATTTTAACAGTAACTGTAATGGATTGCTTATTTGAAATAATACTTGATTTCTTGAATTGCAAAACTATTGTGTTACGGTACTTCCATCCATCCATTTTCCGAACTGCTTATCCTGCTCTCAGGGTCGCGGTGATGCTGGAGCCCATCCCAGCAGTCATTGGGTGGCAGGCGGGGAGACACCCTGGACAGGCCACCAGACTATCACACAGGGCCAACATACATACATACATACACACACACACACACACACACACACACACACACACACACACACACACACACATTCATACCTAGGGACAATTTAGTATGGCCGATTCACCTGACCTGCATGTCTGTGGACCGTGGGAGGAAACTGGAGCCCCCGGAGGAAACCCACGCAGACAGGGAGAACATGCAAACTCCACACAGGATGACCCGGGACGACCCCCAAGGTTGGATTACCCTGAGGCTCGAACCCATGACCTTCTTGCTGTGAGGCGACCGTGCTAACCACTGCACCACTTGTTACAACAAAAAAGTAATCTAAGTACCCTAAGGCCCTACTTTGGTGTTGACAATACATTTAACACTTTATTACTGAAGACCATTCACTAAAGGAGAAACCAAGGAGTAATTTTTGATACAATCCTCAATTTTAGCAATCGTATTAAACAATGTCTGGAATTTTTTTCATTATAATTATTGTGCGGCACGGTGCTGCAGTGGATAGCATGGTTGCCTCACAGCAAGAAGGGCCTGGGTTTGAGTTCCGGGGTTGTCCACCCTTGGGGGTCGTTCCTGGTCGTCTCTGGTCGTCCTCTGTGTGGAGTCTGCATGTTCTCCCCATGTCTGTATGAGTTTCCTCCAGGTGCTCCGGTTTCCTCCCACAGTCCAAAGACATGTAGGCCAGGTGAATCGGCCATACTGAATTGTCCCTGTGTGTGTGTGTGTGTGTGTGTGTGTGTGTGTGTGTGTGTGTGAGGTGGGGGGGCTGGCCCTGGCCCTGGCCCTGTGATGGCTTGTTGGCCTGTCTAGGGTGTCTCCCCTCCTGCCGCCCAATGACTGCTGGGATAGGCTCCAGCATCCCCGTGACCCTGAGAGCAGGATAGGCAGTTTGGATAATGGATGGATAATTATTGTTTGAGAAACATTTAAAAATTACCTGATTTCATTTCAGAATAGAAAAAACAGCGATTCATGCTCTTATTACAAGTAGTTTGGATGGCTGCAACATACCTCCTTCTGTCCCCCCCCCCCAAAAAAAAAGACAGTTAACAAGCTATAACTAATTCAAATCCTGCCACCAGAGTTTGACGCTATACAAGTATCAAAGCACATATTACTCCTGTTTTGAAAAGCTTTCACCAGCTACCTTTTCACTTTAAGGATTGATTGTTAAATTCTGCTGTTGATATTTTTATTTCATGGTTGGTCTGCATGTTAAACAGTTAATGTTAAACTATGTTAAACGGTCCATTCCTGTAAGATCCCTTAAATTAAACAACTCCCAGTTGTCTGCAGAACCAGTATTAGAACTGGGGATGTGGTATTTAATATGTATGGTCTGAAACTGTGGAAAAGCCTACCAGAGGGTATAAGGTAAACTGGAACAGGGACAAATTTAAATACAGACTGAGAGCATATCTCTTTGACAGCTTTTAAGAAATAAAGTCTCTATTTTAGGGTATCATTTGAATTTGTATTCATGTTTTGCTTTTATATATTTTGCTCTATGGTCTCCATTATGACCGTAGCACATTGAACGGCTTCTGAATATATGAAATGCTCTCTATAGATTAAAAAAAAAGATTAACAAAGAATGAATGAGTGAATGCCTTTATTTGTCATTGCACAGCTGTATAGCGAAATTAAATGCAACTCCCAAGCGGTACAACATAAAAAAATAAATATATACAAATAGTCAAAATACAAATACAAATAGACACACATTTGCAGACAAAAGACATATATAAAGACAGACAGAAAGCCATATAGATAAGGCTGCTTGGTTAGTGCAGCAGAGTAATACATTTGCATCTACAAACCAATGTTTAAACACCTGCATTGCCTTTAGCCAGGTTTGTATAGGAAAACACAGTTACCTATGTTCCTGGGTGGGGATCAAGTGCATCCTGCAATTGCAAATAGCAACACTTACATGTGGTGGAGCATCTGTGCAGCTGGGAGGGGATGTGGGGAGAATTAGTGTGAGCCTCTACATGCACATGTTTAGACCCAATAGTTATTATTATAATAATACTTAAAACATGTTGAATGACTGTGAAAACAACAGCATTTATTTTAATTGTCTTAAAAATCTCTTTTCAGTTTGAGAATATAAAAAAAAAACAAAAAAACAAAAACCCGAATTTGTCACAAGCCCTGGCAAGCAGGTCAGTGCCCATAAGACAAGTGCAGCTGTAGGCTGAAATACATTTGCATGGGTATACTCTGAGATGGGTCACACCTCCCTTGTAACTCAATGCACTTGTAATAGTAGAAAGAACTTGTTGAAACTCTTGTGTGATGTGATTGTTTTGAAGTGCAGATAATTAGGCTATATATATGCAAATTTATTTTATTTAATTTTTTTTTTAAGATTCCTCCATCGAGGCTCCCAGTGAGCATATTTCAAATGCAATCTTGCAAAAGGGTGAGAACACATGGCTAGATAGCTAACTTGCAGCAGTTGCTGTGACTGGAGAACTGCTGTAGCCATTCAAATAATAATGAAACTTTGGCTTTTGTTCATCCTTCAGTGTACTTGACCGGTTTATGGAAAACTGGTAAAGAGCCTTCCATTGTAGACACACATCTAAAGGGTCATTTGTCATACCAACCCAGGAGGTTAAAAAAAGTAAATATATTTATATCAGATGAGGCAGTATAAAATAACAAGTTTAAATATCACCAGAGACCAGAGGTCTTTTAGTCCTCTAGATATAATATGCCACGCACAATGTACTGGCTGAACAATATTGCCCGTAGTATTGTACAACACAGTTTTGCCCAAATGTCATATAAACAAAAGTTTCTATGATGCTTTTGTCTGTTGGGAAGAGATGAGATTATGACTTCACCTCATATTATTTTCTTGCCCTTTCTCTGATGTTACGCTTTCCTAGGGCATAGCTCTCCAAAGTACTGAATAGCTTTCCATGACAACAGCTCTGTGGGTATTTAGTTGAATGATGCAAGTAGGGCCACTTAGGGCCTTTGGTCTTTAAGGACTTAGCAAAAAGGCTCCTGGAGAGCACACAGAGAGAGATAGCCCCACCCCCAGTGTCAGGCAAGGGGTATGTAGAAGCTTCTAGCATCCATTCATCTTACCCACAACACAGAGGCTTTTTCCTGCTCATTAAAGCTGTACTTATGCACTAATGAGGAAGCAGGAGGGGTAGTTGGCCATGGGGTGGAGACACACAGCGGTCATTTTATTTTTGTTTGAAGGTGACCATGGTATTTAATGGAGGTGCACCGCTCACTGCATGTGATTCACTTCACCCCCCCCCCGAGTTGTTAAACTCTTCATCGTTTTGTCTCTTTAAACTTATTGTCTCCTTGTCTCTGGTCTTTTGGCTCTGGTTGAGGCTCTCTCTCTCTCTCTCTCTCTCTCTCTCTCTCTCTCTCTCTCTCTCTCTCTCTCTCTCTCTCTCTCTCTCTCTCTCTCTCTCTCTCTCCTCTTGCTGTCTTCCCGTCTCTCTCTCACTCTCTCGCCGATGCTCTCTCTCCATCTTTATTACACTCACTCACTCACTCACTCATTCAATCCCATGTCTTTTCTTCACTACAGCTGAGGTGCATGCGAGAGCTCTTCCTATCGTGAATAATGCGCATCAGCAGCAGAGGTCGAATGGAATGGGTTTCTGGAGATAATGACTGGAGTGATGGTACCTGGGCCTCACCAGATTGTGGAGTGTCTGAGCTTGTCATAAAGCTACAGGGGAGGAGGGCTCTGGATGCTCACTGTGTCCTTTAGCCATTATGAATGTCACAAGAGGCAATGTCAAAACGGTCCTGTTTTTCATCCTTCCCCTCTTCGGTTTGCCCTCCACCTCTCCATCCATCTCTCACAATTTCTTTGTCAATGTCTTCTTCATTCAAGCAGAGAAAAAAAAAAGTGGGGGAGAACCTCAGTTCATCCACAGGTCACACAACCGTATACAGCATTTACAAACTCAATGAGCGACTGATGGGCAGCTATTTAGGACAATATGGTCTTGTCATCTGATACCACATGTCACTCAAAGGTAATGTTTATAGCAATTGTCTTCTTGTCATTGAATGACTTTGATCCCCCCCACCCCATCTCCTTTGCACTCTCTTCTGCGCTACAGTCAAGTTTCATCCCTTTTTCCATGATGGTCAGAAAACCTTCTTGGTTTACAGCTCCGTTTGCAGTTTTTCATCTCTGCCCTTCCACCTGCTGCCACATGTTTACAAGCCTCGGAGGATCAGGCGTCAGTCGTGTTGGGGCGAGGTGGGGCGGGCGGGGGGCATCAGTCCTCTCCCAACGTGCTGCTCTAAACATTGAGATTCAGCTCAAATCGCATCCTATTAAAAGTCAATGAGGCGTTGTCTCATTATTACAGGCCCCAGACTTGACAGCTCACAAAATAATCTATCAACTGAGTCACTGTGTTGTGTTTGTAGCGAGCGAAAAACATTAAAATTGATATTTAGGACAGGGGAAATGGTCTGTCCTTGGGAGTTGTGGGCCATCATTGAATGATAATTAGATAAAATTTTAAGTGAATAGGTGAAATAAGGGAAGACTTAAAAGTTCATCATCAAAGTACATGTTTTATTCAGACAGTCGAGTGTGAACTGTGACTTTGCGGACAAGTGGAACGACCTGGGGAAGAAACAGGAAGCGACAAGAAGCTTACATTTGACCAGGTTTGATCCTGAGTAAAGGCAGCAAAGAACTTTTCACCAAGAATCTTGCTGCTCCGCTACATAACAATCCTATGGACCTGTTAGTACAGACTGAACATTGAAAGTAATTTTTTTCATATATTTGGATCTATTTATTGCAATTTTAGACATGTATTAGGCCTTTAGATAGAGCAGATCAATGCTGTAATCTTGGAAAATGGGTTGAGTGTACAAAAGAAATCAAATTCCCCTCGCTTTACCATGATCCCTCTTGGTCTCATTCACCATCCTTTCTATACCTCAATAGTGTCCAGACTGCCCCTGGTGCCGAGGCCTTGCAGAGGTGGAGGCTCACTTCGAGCAGATTTTCACACCTGATTGCTCCAGACCCCTTGACAGTAGCCCAGGGCCTTGGTGGAATGGCTGACCTTGTGGAGAGGTTCAGAAGACGGCCTGGAATTCCTCCTGTGTCCCTTATTTAGACACTCTTATGAGAGGCTCACACTAGTGAGCCTCCCGAGTGAATGTGATGTAGGAACACTGGGTGACAGCAGGGATTTTTATCATTCAGCCCACAGTCTTTTGTCCTCCTTCAGTCTTCCATGCCCAACTTCAACTCCCCCTTCACCGCCAGACACACACACACACACACACACACACACACACACACACACACACACACACACACACACACACACACACACAAGCCATATCACTCTGAGGGCAGGCTAACACTGGCTGGTGAGCAGTAATAGTACTAGCAGTCATTATTGAAATAAGACTGAACCCAATACATACATTATGGGCACATGGAAACATAAGTGCACTTATTGCATATGATTGGTGCACACAGGCATAGAAATTTATCTTGCTCTCTTGCCTGAGGCAAGTCCTTTGCAGGACGGGTGAGTATGAAAAGGAGAACACTAGCCGACTTGGTGAGAGACATGCACACACACACACACACACACACACACACACACACACACACACACACACACACACACACACACACACACACACACACACCCCATATATATACAGACTGACAAATTAGAGGAAAAACAAAGTGTCTTAGTAATGTGTTAGGCCACCAGGAGCATCCAGAACAGCTTCAGTGCTCCTTGTCATATATTCAACAAGTCTCTGAACTCTACTGGAGGGATGGACACCACTCATCCAAAAGAGATGCCCTCATTTGATGTTTTGATGATGGTGGTGGAGAGCTCTATCTATCTATCTATCTATCTATCTATCTATCTATCTATCTATCTATCTATCTATCTATCTATCTATCTATCTATCTATCTATCTATCTATCTATCTATCTATCTATCTGTCTGTCTGTCTGTCTGTCTGTCTGTGCATACATATTTATATATGCATAGAGTGCTACATTTCCATTCATGGATCTGATATTAGAAAAAACTGATCATCTCTGAGGCAAAGATATTTATATTTCATAATCTACAATGTGACCATATAAAAATAAATTTTTGTCAAATTTATAAAAATAAACCACAAAATATTGGTGTCAAAAATGTATTTAATTAAAATATGTGTATTTTGTATTTTAATCACTAAAAATACACATAGTGTCTGGTGTTATAATTTTACCAAAGACCACTTCTGCAGAGGAGGGGTACTTAAAGTCAGTTTGTGTTATGAACAAAGACGAAGACGAAAACTGATTGTGTGAAAGGTTTCTCTAAAAAATGTCAGCCTACAATCTTTTAGGTTAGTGCTACCGACACTTATTTTGTTTGTATCAGTGGCGTGGGTTTTAATCCAGTCAGTGTGCACGTCAGCCCCTCTTTCTACAATTTGGGCTGTTAGACAAAAGACACTAAATATCATGGGCGTGGATAAGGAAATGGAGGTGTATGTCTGCATATACGACACATAATAGCACAGAACTGCTTCAGTCACCAGATCTTGTAACTAACAGATTGGCTGAAAAAAAAAAAAATTCTTCAGTGCATCTTTATTCACAAGAGTTAATATCTCACATTGTTGGAATTTCTGCCAAAATCGGTGGGAGGGAGGAACTTTCAGCCCACATCAGCATCCACACCACATACAGCATCCACCTCACATCATCATGTGTGATTTGGTGCCTAACTATCGTCGTATCATTCTCATTATCACTGTGACTCAGATGAACAGGCTTAAGCTGGAAAAAAGATTGCCCCTCTTTGAACTGAAGTCTGATCTCTGTTGAAAAGTAATTTAAAATGATGCTTCCAGAAGTTACATATTACAAATGGCATCCTATTTTTTTCCACACTGATATTGTACGAATTACAAAATACTCAAATTTTAATTAATATATCTATATGGTGTATTTTCCGAGGGTATAACAGGTGCTGTTGCACCCAGGCCCGGAGCTTGTACGGAACCCGGGACAGTTGGGAGGTGAACTTTGGACATGGACCCCATGCACCTTCTTTACAAGGCAGCATCACAATCTCTATACATTGTTACCTGATGTGGCAGTAGTCCGGGACCTACGTATATATTGCAGACAGCACTTTTATGTCATGGTTTCCCAGATGATTTCCTCTCACCAACAGTCACCACATAGCCTAAGCCGTCATCTCAGACCCGTCAACTGAGAATAGAGTAAATTCATTATTAGTTTTAAATGTCTGTTGAAAATGTTATTTCTATTCACTATGATGCCAAACACTGCTGGGAAAGTGCCATGACCAAATAATGTTATTTTGTTGCTCACCAATTGTCATGTGGTTCCTACGTCCATGAGTGTGTATTCTATCCAGCTACCTTGGCTGCAAAAGTTAGCCAGCAAATGGAAAAAAAAAATACTGTGACTTCTGTAAGTGAGGAGGTGCAGGATGTCTTCTGGATATAAGTACAAAAGTGGTGCACAGAAATAAGCTTCCAAAATTGGAGGTTGTTTTTTAGCTGACAGAGGGGGAGGGCTTGTCATTCAGGAGAAGCTGCTGCTAGCTCTGTAGCTAGCACCACTGCTGGTCCTGGGATCAGGTAACGCTGTCAGCCACTTAGTCAAATAAGTGAGTCATCCAATTTGCAATCTGCTAAGAAATATTACTACTGATCATGGGCCCATGATCAATTCTTGCACCTGGGCTCATCATCACTCACTTCCGATATTGTGTATTTCAAACACTTTTTTATCAAAATACTGCCCATCTCTGTCTAAGCTTTGTTTCCCTGTTTCTGTGCTCTTACCTTTGCCTAGTAATACCTAGAGTAGTCAGCAGTGGAATCATTTTACAAACCCAGTACATTCATCCATCCATCCATCCATTAGCTGAACCGCTTATCCTGCGCTCAGGGCCGCGGGGATGCTGGAGCCTATTCCAGCAAGTCATTGGGCGGCAGGCGGGGAGACACCCTGGACAGGCCGCCAGGCCATCACAGGGCCCACACACACACCCACACCCACAACCATTCATTGCTAGGGACAATTTAGTACAACCAATTCACCTAACTTACATGTCTTTGGACTGTGGAAGGAAACCAGAGCCCCCGGAGGAAACCCATGCAGACACGGGAAGAACATGCAAACTCCACACAGAGGATGACCCACCAAGTTTGGACTACCTGGGGCTCAAATCCAGGACCTTCTTGCTGTGAGGCGGCCGCGCTAACCACTGTGCCACAGTGCTGCCCCAGTAATTAAATTAAAGAAAAAAAAAAGATAATGAGGAGAAGGTACTACGAGCGTTTTTGCACCCTCTGCCGTGCCTGTCTGTCATAGTGGTGACGATGGACAAGCATTATGGATGCTCAGCATAATGCATTTAGGAAGCTGCCACTCTGACCTTGCTAGTAATTAGAATAGGGTTGAAAACTACTGTATTTCCCTCTTTTTATTTATTTATTTATGTTTTGTCGTGAGCATCAGAGGGACATATTTTTCTCCTCACTCTCCCTCTCTGTCTCTGGCAGATATGCATTGTTTTAAACAAATTCAATTATTTTTGACATGCAAGAGAAAAAAAGAGGTAAATAATTGTGTGCGCAAACAGAAGCGGAGTAAAATAGCATGAGAGTTACCAGAGAGATTAGCCAAGCGTTTAGTAGCGTCTGTGTGACACATGTACCTGTCTTTCACCGCTGAAATTCCCTCATCGCACTTGCTACACACAATTATTGCCTTCTCACAGGCGTGAAAGGAGCTGTCAGAAATAATATTGTCTCTTAAAGTGGTTGTAAATAAAACTTTAAAGCTGTTTTTATTGACCAGTATGTGGCCCACACCACCCAAGTATGGGGCAGAATAACAATAGCCGTTTGAGCCGTCCGCATAGTGACGATTTTCATTTTTATCACGCCATCACACAGTTATTGGATCCAAAGTGCACTGCCCACTTTGACGCTTGCTGAGCTTTTCTCATAAAATTTTTCCTCCAAATCCCAACAGGCTGCTTGCTTAGCTTTTTTCTTTAATCAATACCGAGTATGACCAGCCTGGTGATCTGGTTCATCGTCATATCATAAATTAGTTCTCTCCACTTCTAACGTGAATGCATGACTGAAACTTATTAGTTGCTGTCCGACAGCTTTACTCTACTCATTATAAATCCAAACCATATAACCACAACCACCTCTTAAATGATTTTTCAAACGTCGTCATAAACGGACCAGACCAACTCGGATCAACAGAATCAATCATCAGGGACACCTGAAGCATTCTCTCGTTTGGTCAATTAGCATTCTGACACTACAGTACGATGTTTAATATGCAACATCTTGCAACATCATGAGCATGGTGGTCTGGCAGGGACATTCAAATCAATATTATTCTTGCCTTGGGTAATATTTCAGTTCCACCGTGTAAATAATTATCAAGTCATAGCACATCTGTGGGGGTCAGTTTTGTTCTGTGGTACTGCATGGAAGAATACAATGGAATTTGATTTGCAAAAAGGCCAGCACAGAAAACACTGTGCATGTCATTGTTTGATGCTCGGTAGATATTGCTCTTGCCTTCTTTTCACTACACAACACTCGGGGGATGGGCTGTTGCTTGTGGAACTGCAGTGTATGAGACGTATTGCCTTAAAATGGCCAAGCTTTTTCGGCTTCGGCATTACGTTTGCCAGTTTGTTTGATGCAGGTCCCTGGAGAGGTAAACCTGTCATTATGGAGCGCTGCTGCAATCAGCACAATAGCCCCATTGATTGATAAGAATTAACGTGTTTCAGGTTAATTTGAAAAGAAGGATTCATTAATCTGTGGATCATTTTAAGTTGGGTTATGATGATAATTTGTTTGTAATTTGCATTGATTGTTTTAGTGATGCCGCCTGCGATGCGAGAAGCACTTAACAACACAGTGATTTGATTTGTACAAGAAAGTCTCAGCAGTTTCTCGCACATTCCCAAACCCATACATATGCATGCACATATATGCAAGAGCTCACACCTGATAACAAACACACACACACACACACACACACACACACACACACACACACACACACACACAATGTTTGAACCATAGCCATAGCAAAATTATCTCCTACTACAGAGCTAAAGGAGAAATAATGATGTCTTGTAAGGTTCACATGACTTATTGATGAGCCTACTGCAGCCATTGACATAAAACTATACCTTGGCCTTTTTGAGTGTACCATTTACAGCATTGCTCTCTGCTATCAATTTTCTGTACAACTCTTTTATATGTAATGAACGGCTGAAATCTTTTTTTTTCCCCCATCTTACCTATTTTCAATTTTTAAGAAGCTAAGTACTTTGTGTATCATTTATACCATGTGGAGTATGTAGGGGGTTACACAGAATCAAGTTTCCAATTATTGCAACGACTGCCGTCTTGACGTGCATAATATGTGTTTCAGCTTTCTAGCAACCCTGATCCCACCAATGTGATACTTCCCACTGCTTCATGTCTCCGAGGAACTATTGGTATTGCAACTCTTAGTTATGCAAATTTACCAATCAAAACCGGTCTGGAATGAATTTCCACTCATTTAACAGTCTTAAATTGATTTTTCAAAAGTGCTCAAATCTTTCAGAACTTAAAAAAAAGAAAAGAAAATTGAGCTGTTCTGAATTGTAGCTTTGTATCGGTAACTTAAAAACAGCCCAAGGATGCGGCCATGCTTAATTTCAACACAGTAGGAAATTAACATAGGGAATTCAGGGGGAAACAAAAAAAAACAGACGGTGATAACAGGATTTGTATACAGGTTGTGCGCATAATGATTTTCATGTAAGCTGTTTCTCACACTGCCCAGTTTCCCAGATGTACGCAGGAACTAAAATGCCGGAGACACCCAAACTGTACGTCTTCTTTGATCTCATAAACCTGACAGATGTGATTCATCCATGCCTGCTTACAGCTTGTGCATTAACTTCCCCTCCTCCTCCCTAACACAGTTTAGCCCAATTAACACAGTGGCTCTTTTACTAACAGCGTGAGGGGGAGATGTGCATGTGTCAGGGCTGCAGTTGGCTGCGGCCAAGTACCGAGGAGATCCAAAATGGAGGGCGTGCATCGAATACCAATGTTTCTTACTTCCCCTCACTGGAGACGACCAACCGGTGATAGGCTCTGCTCTCTTTCTTTCCCTCCCTTTCTTTCTGTTTTCTTTCCCTGGGCTGCTTCACATCTTTTCAGACCAGTATTGAAATCCATTAGGCGAAAAGAGAAAGTGAAGACTAACACGTTTAGGCATGGAAAGGATGATTAGAGGAATGATCTAAGGAGATGA
The DNA here is from genome assembly GCF_029633865.1 of Lampris incognitus. Lineage (NCBI taxonomy): Eukaryota > Metazoa > Chordata > Actinopteri > Lampriformes > Lampridae > Lampris > Lampris incognitus. Next base: position 109,936,307 of record NC_079212.1, read on the forward strand.
TGGAGGTAGTGAAACTAGATGAATTTGGGTAATTTGGGGAAAAAACACCTAGAGCTTCAATAGTGTCAGGGGTACTTTCACAAGAAGCTAAAACTGCACATCTTTACAGTATCTATCTATCTATCGCTAGTAGCTCATAAAGCAGCCCTACTGGTCATGACAAATGGATGAAGTGTTAGTGAGCTTTGCAAGTTTGGTCAGAATGTCCACTGCAAAAAAAAAAAAAAGGATATCCAGTATCTGCTTAGGCTCATTTGTAGTCGTTACCAACTATCTACTGGTACCAAAAAAGCTGAAAATGGTATTTGCAATGTATTCGTAATTACTTTCTATCCCCTGGGGATCTGCAGCAAAAGGGAAATAGCCACAGGATTGGCAAAGAGCCTCCTCTTACTATCCCCTATGCCGATAGATAGCAGCAGGAGGGGACAGATAGCCAGGTAAAATGACAGCAGAATAATATGTGTGACATAGAGATAATGAAGTCTGATTAATGTTAGGTATAACTGTAGCCATGGGGGGAAGTACACTGAAAGATGATCAAACCAGTGTCTGTCTAATCAGTGAAAATGCCCTTGGTACAGTCAGTGGATGGCGGGCAGCAACAGGGAGGGGCTGGCATTGGTGTCTAACGGAGCGCACAGCCTCAGACTGAGGGGGCAAGTCACACTGTACCGCATAACCACAGCAGTGTCATTCAATAGTCACTTCATCTTTCTGATCAACCACTGTTCAGCCTATGGCCATTTCAAGACAGAACTTTTCTCTGTATTTGTGGGTTTGTTGGTGTGGGGCAGGGGAGTTCTGTGTCTGTTTGTGTCTCTGTCTGATTGTACACTTTGTGTGCTGATAATTTCAGAGGAGAGATGAAAATGTAATGCAGATTTTGTGGAAGGCCTAATTCACTGGTTTAACTACGGCATTTATGGGTCTGTGCATGGACCGAGAGCTGTGAAAGAGAAATGTTGCAGAGCTTTCCTCAAGTGTCATTGTAAGTCAGCGTTATCCTGTGTATAAAACTGCAAAACGTCAAACTCCAATCTTTACAAACTCCTATGGACGTAGAGTGCACATTGTACATTAAAATTTCAGTATTTGCAACCCAACAGGGATAGTTTATTTACTAAGATTTATGCTCGTCAGTTTTAAATTCTCCAAGCCTATAGATTTGTGTATCGTTTTAAATTCTCCAAGCCTATAGATTTGTGTATCAGGAATCTCCCTTTGTTTATTTTTGGATTAAGGACTGGCTAGTCAGTAATCCGGGATCTACATTTCCCGTGAATATACTCTACAAAAGTAATGCTTTGAAAATTGCAGTGTATTAAAAATTGCAGATGAAAAACATTTTCCCCAATGCAAACCATGCTGTGCAAAGCAGCTTGTCACAATTTTGACTGAATGGTGCATATATTTAGCATTTCTCAGCAAAACAGAGTGAGCTGATTGCCCCATAGAATGATGAAGAGTGCTGGAATTATATTATGAGCACCGGCAATGTGGTTGCTATGACTATATTCAGTAATTTATTCATTTGTTCATTTAATCCTTCTTTTTTCAACATTGTACCTTCGTTTTCATTCCATGGTTAAAGCCATATTAGGATCATGATGCTTCCAGCAGCGCACCTGTACCCAGTGCAGGATGTCGGTGTGAAGGTCACCGTTTTGGCCAACAGGACATTCCACTTCCGAGAACAGAGAGAAAGGAGCTGCTGTGGCAGGCTCTAATCCTCTTTAATTTGTTTTCAGATGGGGCTTTGCAATACCAGCCTGCTCCCTAAGCAGAGATCACATAAGAACGTGGGCTGGGACAGCTGTCTCTTCTTCTGGCGGTTTTTAATACAGGTCTGCCCCCCCCCCCCACCACCACCACCACCACCACCCACCATGCAATGAATAATTCTCGTGCTGAGCTGAGTAGTTACTTTTACTTTTATGTCGATTTTAGAACAAAATGGGTTGCAGTTGCAAATTGTAGAAAAGCATGGAAGTGCCAGCATGGCTGTGTTGGGGAAAAAATTGAATTTTACACACACGCACACACACACACACACACACACACACACACACACACACATATATATATATATATATATATATATATATATATATATATATATATACTACTTTCAGCTGCTCCTGTTAGGGGTCGCCACAGCGGATCATCTGTTTCACACACGCACACACACGCACACGCACACCCACACAAACACACACACACACACACACACACACACACACACACACACATAATATAAGGGCTGTTGATCGATTAAAAAATTAACAAATTAATTGCACAGTTGTGATTCATTGCGGTTAATCGCTTTTTTCTGCTTAAGACTGAAGCTTGAAATAATGGATATTTAAATGTAAAATCACATAATGTAGAATCAACGCAAAGAAAGTATCTAAATTCAAATACTATTGTTGAATAGTATATTTTTAATGCCTGTGAACTACAGCTTTCCAATAAAACCATCAAGGCCATCAAACTTGACTGTCAGTTAGAAAGGCATATTTCTTATATGCACTGACAGAAATAATAAAGTGCCAGTTGAATTTCAGAACCATCAAGGCCATTCAAATCAGATATTAGCTTAGAAGGCAATCATTTCTTGTATGCACTAATATAAATGATATTCAACAACAAAAATGTGTTCCATGTTCAAGTGCCAGTTGAATTTAAAGTTGTGAATTCAATGTTCATTACGTGTTCATCACATCACCCCGTATGCGCCCCAGTGGCACAGCATAGTAGAATATCTAATATTCTCCATGAGGGGATGAGGGCTGGGAACAAAGAAAGTCTACTGCTGTGAGAAAGCTGAGACGAAAGTTACACGCTTGTAACACTCCTGCCTGGAGCAGAGTAGGGAAACGACAGCTCTCCATGCGCCAACAAGTAGGAGGGAGAGTGCACAACGGCAACGTTATTCACGGTACCAAAAATAACATCTGCAACTGACCCATGCACAATGTTGAGACAATGTTATCCACTAGACCAAATGGCAACAATCGCTTAAATATGTTTATGTGATGTCACAAGAGCGTCATCAGCAGGTAATGTTGCGGTGACCAAATGGACACAACTGGTGATGTTGCTGCAACATCGTGTGTTAGCTGGGTCCCCCGATATGCTTGTGAAACAGCGTCACACAGCCGCCACAGGAACTAAACAAAACTCAGCTGTGTTAGTTGCGTTCTTTTTTTTTTCCAGCATGTTAGATATTTCAAATTAATCACAAAACAGCACTAATTTTATATATATATACACTACCGTTCAAAAGTTTGGGATCACCCAAACAATTTCGTGTTTTCCATGAAAAGTCACACTTATTCACCACCATATGTTGTGAAATGAATAGAAAATAGAGTCAAGACATTGACAAGGTTAGAAATAATGATTTGTATTTGAAATAAGATTTTTTTTACATCAAACTTTGCTTTCGTCAAAGAATCCTCCATTTGCAGCAATTACAGCATTGCAGACCTTTGGCATTCTAGCTGTTAATTTGTTGAGGTAATCTGGAGAAATTGCACCCCACGCTTCCAGAAGCAGCTCCCACAAGTTGGATTGGTTGGATGGGCACTTCTTTGAGCAGATTGAGTTTCTGGAGCATCACATTTGTGGGGTCAATTAAACGCTCAAAATGGCCAGAAAAAGAGAACTTTCATCTGAAACTCGACAGTCTATTCTTGTTCTTAGAAATGAAGGCTATTCCATGCGAGAAATTGCTAAGAAATTGAAGATTTCCTACACCGGTGTGTACTACTCCCTTCAGAGGACAGCACAAACAGGCTCTAACAGGTACTATTTAATGAAGATGCCAGTTGGGGACCTGTGAGGCGTCTGTTTCTCAAACTAGAGACTCTAATGTACTTATCTTCTTGCTCAGTTGTGCAACGCGGCCTCCCACTTCTTTTTCTACTCTGGTTAGAGCCCGTTTGTGCTGTCCTCTGAAGGGAGTAGTACACACCGGTGTAGGAAATCTTCAATTTCTTAGCAATTTCTCGCATGGAATAGCCTTCATTTCTAAGAACAAGAATAGACTGTCGAGTTTCAGATGAAAGTTCTCTTTTTCTGGCCATTTTGAGCGTTTAATTGACCCCACAAATGTGATGCTCCAGAAACTCAATCTGCTCAAAGAAGTGCCCATCCAACCAATCCAACTTGTGGGAGCTGCTTCTGGAAGCGTGGGGTGCAATTTCTCCAGATTACCTCAACAAATTAACAGCTAGAATGCCAAAGGTCTGCAATGCTGTAATTGCTGCAAATGGAGGATTCTTTGACGAAAGCAAAGTTTGATGTAAAAAAAATCTTATTTCAAATACAAATCATTATTTCTAACCTTGTCAATGTCTTGACTCTATTTTCTATTCATTTCACAACATATGGTGGTGAATAAGTGTGACTTTTCATGGAAAACACAAAATTGTTTGGGTGATCCCAAACTTTTGAACGGTAGTGTATATATATATATAAACACAGCTACAGGAAAAAAAAATACATTGCAGTACAGGCCTGTTTCGTGCGTCTCGCACTCATCAGCTGCTAATGCGTTTCAACAAAGAATCATACAGTTTGCGTTGCCCAGCATTACGCCCCTAATTTTGGTTGGACAGCGACCAATCAGATGGGGAAACATTCAAACTATAACAACCAATGGGGTAGGTACTTATGATGCACAGCAACCAATGGAGGGGTAGAAAACATTACAACCAATGGGACTGGGGTTTGTTTTGAAAAGCATTTAGGGGCCAGGGCACTGTTGAAATGGTGTACATTAAAAATATAACAAGGTAATTTATGTGAATTATATATTGGGGTGGTGTTGGGGCACAGTCATATGTGTACCGTCTAATGGGGGGGAAGAGAATAATAAAGACATTTTACATATAGTTACAAAGGAGATATTTTGTTCGGTGTCTACAGCTGGTGGCCAATTTGTTTCTATTATTCAAGGTGGACATATCAGGTCTGCAAATGATAAAATACTTTTCTGCCAAGCACAGGTTACATCTTTTACCCCTAATTGAATATGTACTACTCTTTGCAAGGATTTTCCATGAGACAGAATAACTGATATTCTTGTCTACCAATGACCAAATGTGGCGGCTTAAGGCCGTTGCATTTTTCGCATGCTCATTTCTGAAGCTACTCATATGGGCGTTAAACCTAATTTAACGTAAATGTCCACATTGCAGTTGTCTTCTCTTGTCACCGATGCCTGGTAGATGACTCCCTCTATCTGGCATTTTCCTTCAAGAGGACATGATGCCTTAACACGGCATTTGCAGTTGGAGGTGCTTGGTTGCGGTGAGGGGGTCTGTGCTCTTTTTTTTTTAGGGGCCAGGGCCCCCTTTTTTAGGGACCAGGCCCCTAAATGCTTTTCAAAACAAACCCCAGTCCCATTGGTTGTAATGTTTTCTACTCCTCCATTGGTTGCTGCGCTTCATAAGTGCCTACCCCATTGGTTGTTATAGTTTGAATGTGTCCCCATCTGATTGGTCGCAATCCAACCAAAATTAGGGGCGTGATGCTGGGCAACACAAACTGTATGATACTTTGTTGAAACACATTAGCAGCTGATGAGTGCGAGATGCACGAAACAGGCCTGTACTGCAATGTATTAAAATCTTTTATCCTGTATCCGTGTTGATATTCCGCTCCTCATTAGTCGAGCACTCAAAACACCATTGATGGTTTTTGAAAAAAAAAACGCTATAGGCATGCACCATTATTTCATTTTCTTTGTCTTTTCTTGTAGAAGCAGTAATGTTCCCCTGCCCTTCTAAAATAAAGGCTTGTAATCGGTTTTATATATGCCCCTTTTCTCCTTTGCTTGACAGTTAAGGTTGAACTATAAATGGAAAAAAAAAGACAAACAAATGAATACTTTGCTTGCTTCACCAACATGCCTGTTTTCCTCAACAGAGGTCATTTGTATCGATGAGTAGCAGACCGTGCTATCTCCTCTCCTCAATGCAATTTTTCCCTTCCGCAATGTGGGCAAGAAGAAGGCATAATTCTGTTGAAGTGATGAAGCACATCTTGAGCGACAGAGGGGGTTTAAAAGCTGCTGAAACAAAGCATGCAGGCAGTAGGTTGGCAACGCTGGCAGGGGGCTGGCAGTCTTTTAATCCTCACCCCGGTGCTGATAAATCGGCATGCAAGTTTCATTTTTATCCCCCTTACCAGTGTGCCTGGCCCTTGAGTGATGAACAAACCTCCATTTGCCTTTTGATGTAATATCCAACCCCAGATTACGGTCTCTGCGCAGGGCTGGATTCCTGCTGAGGCACTGGGCTAACAGGTGCATGGTCTCTTGGTTCAGTGAGCTGTCAATGGATCTCAACCAGATGCAGAGCAGAGTCACATCACTCAGTGTAGGGCAGCAGCTCAAAGTATAGGAGTGTGTCCTCACTGCTTCATAAGAGGATGGTTTTCCACACTTCTTCACTGTATAACCAAGTACATCCAAACGCTTTTTGCCCTCCGTGCCTAACAAACAACTGATACGAAATATTGCACACCCACACCTACAAACAAACAAATGAAACTATATAAAAAGAAAGAAAAATTCCCGGAATAGAACACAAGCCTGATTGATATCTGGGTGCAGCAGACACAGAGGGCAGGAGAGAGGCTGGTTGCTGCTATTCAGTAGTTAAGATTCTTTGATAATCTCTTCGGTGCCACGTAAACACCCTACTTTATTGTCGAACTTCTGCATGTTAAACATGTTTTCATGCCCGTAAAAACATTCTGCTTCCAGTGACCTCAAACATAAGAAGACATATGTATACAGTGTTCATGCGCTTAAGTATACTTGATTTTTTCATTTTATTGATAGAACCTCTGTTGTTTAGTTTTGGTTTTTTTTTGCAGTGTAAATAAGGAAATCCTGAGAATTGTATGTGTTGTAAGAGCTGGATAACGCAACAACAACAAAAAAGGGAAAGAAATGCTTGTTTTAGAGGCACTTTACTGCTGCGTATTGTTTCTTGAGTAATCTCTCTCCTCTGATTTTCTCTCCTCCTCTCTTTGAGTCTTTCTGCCTTACTTCGGCTAATTTTGTAAAATGATCCTTGCACCCCTAAGCTGTATCCTGATGTTGTAGGCGTAGATTGGAGATTATGTGCTCCATTTGTTCGTTGTGCCATGCACAACATGTATCTTCTGTCTTTAAATGAAGTTGCTTAGAGGCCTTGGTGCTATTTACCGAATTCTCATTTTTGTGCCACTCACACCATTGTCTAAGCTGGAGTGGGAGCAATATACAGCGCCGCAAGCAATAAAAAGCTGAGGATACAACTCCAAAGAGGCTTCTTTTGAAGGCCACTAGAGTTAATAGAAATGCATTATACAACAATGAGAGATGAGCTACGGTACAACTACAACCCAGGGGGTTGTTTTTGTCAGCCAAACCCAATGCACTATTCAGCCGATCTCTTAATTGAGGTCATACTGCCAGTTCTTTTTCTTTTTTCTTTTTTTGGTGTGTCTCTTTCCGGGATATCCTAGATACACTCTTTTTATCCTCAGCAATAACATGATTTGGGGGGGAAAAAAACCACTATGTTCAACTTATGTGTTTGTACTTAAAGATATTGTGAATAGATGTTGAAAGAGCATTGCCTCCCCTCCATAAAATGGCCCTCTTGTAACATCAGCAGCAATTCTACTATGATAAATTGACTCTGCAGTTTATGTTCCCTGCATGTTGCTCGAGTTCTTCAAATCTACCCGCTTGACATTCAGAATGGCCATTTCCCCACGCTGCCCCCCACCTCCCACCTCCTCCTCCGTTTCCTGCCATTGCTCATGACCTGCGGTGATGCAGGGGTCCACAGATTGAATGCACAAACAGTGATTGATATCCAAGTGAGTCGCTGTCTTTAGGTTACCGGGACAACATGCTGCCTTGGTAACACCATCACGACTTCTGTGAGGCCTTTATTTATCTGCCATCATAGGTTCTGTTTACCTTATTAAAAACAGATCATAATATCTATTTCTAAGGCTTTGTCTTATTTCGTTCCACTGCACTCTATTTGTTTGATGTGGATTTATTTTCTGGAGGGTTGTATTTAGACTAAGTAATGGAAAAATACAAACATACTGCCAGGCAGGCTTTTGGAAAAGCCTCTGATCATTACTTTGTAAACAAGGCTTAAATTGGCAATGGCATATTAAAAGTTAAATCTTTTGAGTGCTTTTTTATTATTAGCTTAAGGGTGTCAACCTTTTTCTGAAATCTGCCATGTTGATTACACATGTAACAAACTCTACCAATAATTCTTAAATCACAGGGACCAGAAAAGACAATGTTCTTAGGGGGAGTGTGAAGAGCCAGGGCACACCAGTAAGGGCTGTAACAGTAGGATTGTTACATGTGTGTTGAAGCTCATAGCATTTTAAAGTAACACAGAATGCTGAGCTGTTGAGAGATTGGCAAGTGTTAATGTGATCAAAGTGACATGTTAATAATAATACATTTTATATATGGGCGCCTTTCAGAGCACTCAAGGACACCTTACAGAACATAGTTAAAAAAAACAAACAAAACAAGCAGCACGGTATCAGACAGCATAAAATCTTAAAGCAGGGTGGACAATAAAAAGTTAATACAACAGATAAGTATAAAATCATCTGCACAAAACTCAGTGAAGTGGGGATCAGACTGAATATGCCAGTTTTAAAAGGTGCGTTTTGAGATGGGATTTGAAGGTTGAAAGAGAGTCAGTGTTGCGAATGTCTTGTGGGAGAGAGTTCCATAGGCAGGGGGCAGAATGACTGAAGGCTCTAGACCCCATGGTAGTCAAGAAGGCCGATGGTGTAGTGAGTTGGAGAGCAGAAGCACTTTAACTGTCCGTTTTTGTGTAGTGAAGGTCAGAACAAAATAAATCAAGGACCTTTCAAAAGTGTGCTTTTGTTTGAAAAATGTCCTTACCATCTTAAGTTGTCTTACCAAATGTTCGCCTTAAATGTATAGCAAGTGGATTTATGACCACTAGATGGCGTACACTCGCTCCTCAGCTCTCCCCTCCTGTGTCTACGAAGGCCCAAATGGAAGAAACAACATGCTTGCGATCCATTTTTTCAACTGATTGTTTGCAGAAGATTCACAAAGTGATGACTCCAATGTTGCGCTATTTCTTCTGGATATGTAACTGAATACAAAGTTGTTTGCTAAGAACTTGCTAGCCTCATACATATGTCTATGTTGTCATGCTTGCTTCCTCTCCTTTCTCTGAGCGTCACCAAACTTCGTTAAAGCGCTGGCTTGCTCAACCCATTATCATTCTGATATAGGGGGGAAAATGCTATGGCTTGTTTATATTTCTTTAAACTGATCACAATCATCTTGGCTGGTGCTAAACCCAGGATGGTGCCCTTGCAAAACAGTGTCGGGGGGAACTTCTTGGGGGGAACTTCTCATTTTCAGCATGTAGCTTGCTAGTTTGGATGTTGTTGTTTCATGTAGCGATGGGGATAACATGTAGATAGCGAAAGAGGAGGACAATTGATTCAGTTATGAGGATCAATTGATGAGTATCCTCATCCTCATAATTGTGGACGTAACTTGATATGTACAACTTGAGACTTTTCACCTGTTTGCTGGTAGGTGCAGGTGAAAGTTTGTCGACAACTCTGTGCATGTCGTTGACATTTATCCATGGTAAATCTTGCAGGCATTGCGAAAAATATGCCATTGTCAATAGCACACTCCAACAAACAGGAAACTGGTATGACCGCTGCAGTGGAAACCGGAAGTCAGTGGACTACAGTTATGCAGTCGATTCTGACTGAAATAGTCAGACAATAGCAAGCTTATACCAACATTGCACGCATTTCCCAATTTATGAGTTGCGAGCACAAGTTTATAGCAGGCGGGGGGCATATTATGGTCTGGCTTTTGTCAACAACGAGTTTGAAAGTGAAGGCGAAACTTGGCTCTGGTTTAGGAAAACTGTGGACTGCGGTGTTGATTATTAATGCGATCAGCAGTACAAGCGATCCCTTCACATGACAGGGAGTTATTTCGTTCACCATCATTATCAAAAATGTCGCTTAATCCAGCTTTGAACTTGTAATGAGGCTACGTTAAATTATTGTGGGTTCCCGCTTTGAAACAGTCTGGACCCGAGGGTATCTAAATCAATTGAAGTTTTAATTGTTTGAAGTTTTCAAGTGCTCACTGCTCAGTTTCTGCTCAAGAGCTTTTTATTGGTGTGGTTGCTTTGCAAGCACACTATTATTATTTTTTGCCTTGTTTTCTATTGCTTACTTTTGTTCTCTCTTCTCATCTTCTTGGGCAGTTTTAAAGCTGTCAGCAACAAACCAACACTGAACCGTATAGAAGCGTGTATAGAAGCATTCTGAAATTCCCAATAGGTTTGAGTTTTTTTTTTAACCTTTATTTGTTGAAAATTTTCACATAGAGATGCCATGCATTCAGATTTGCTTTGCCTGACAAGCTCCACCAAAAGTATTGTGTTGTGCAGTATTTACAAAAACCAGAGAGATGCTATCTATACTGCTCCCCTTACTTACTGGTGAGTATTTTTTATACCATCCGGCTACTACCCACTGTTGCCAACTTGGCAATGTTGTCGCTAGATTTACAACTGCAAAAGACCCTCGATCTTGACAAATGTAATTCCTTAAAAGTGACTAGCAACAAAACTGCCGACTATTTCTGATCTTCTTGAGAATGTTTGTGTTGATTTCAATAACATAAATCAAAAAGTGATGTAGAAGCATGTAATATATCCCACTCTTCACCTTCCCACCAGTGCTAATGACCACCAAAGTCAGAAAAAAACTTATACATGCCTCATCATTCCTTACCTGTAGTCTTCCATATTTTTGTGTGTATTTATGGCTGAATGTCGAGATGAAAAATATGGAATATAGGTGGGATATTAGAGTTAAAATTGAGGTCACATTACATAATAAGGACCGACATAGGGTTTCAAATTTCATATCAAAAAGGAATTGCATATTGGTTTTCAAAGTATAGAAAGTGATGCTGCAGACATTAATCTCTATAATAATAACAAAGGTGATTCCACTTTAGGTAATATTACTATAAAGTTATAAAGGACCAAAAAGACCAAAAATTCCCACCATGTCTACTTCACAGAACTTCAGAATTACTCTGAATCTTTTAGATACAACTATCTTGCCCTCTGTTTCTGAAATCATAATGAGCAGAAATTATTTAATGCTCCCCCAAAATAGTGAGATCCTCTAACAACTGACAGTGATAAAACTAATTTCACCTGCACCAAGTGAGTATACAGACATACATGTAATGTTCTGTTTAGTCAACACCATTGATTCTTGTTAGCCTGCAGTGTTGTAGATTGGCAAGTATTTTCAACAAAATGAAATTTAACAAAATGTATATTAATTTAGGTTTAGATTTTCAATTTATTGGAACAGACTTTATAAAATTGACTGTAAAATATATATTGGTATGTATTCTGCATTACTACTGCATAACTTGGCTTCATCTCTTTATACTCTGCTAGCTTGTTGCAAGTCAGGCACAGTGGTACTTGTCAGTCAAAGAACAATCATTAATTAAAGGGACATAAACTACATAAATATTTTTAAACTATTTTAAGAAAAACACTCAATTTAAATGATTTGTTTTTTGTTAAACCTACACATGATCAATGTTTTTTTTTAAAATTTTTTTAGTTGAGCTGTTGCTCTTAGATGGTGGATAGCAGATTTCACTTTTTCCAATTTATACAAATTCAAAGTCATTTTCATTATGCAGCAGTGTTGGAAATCTTTTTTTAATGGCAATTTTGTCGGTATTGGTTTACATGTGCAGTACCCAAATCGCATCTGAAATTGTCCCAACAGTCAATTTGTGGGTCTAAACCGTGTTTCATATGGTCGCGGTTTAATTTCCCCAGACTACCACCCTTTAAGGCAACTTTATTTAATTTTTCTCACTAATCCTATTGACCAAAATATAAGTAAACATATGTGTTGCAAAGCCCACTGCACTGATTACTGCTGCTGCCACCTGTCAAATCTCCAGGGAAAAACCACAAGCTAATGGTGCATTTGTCACTGCTGTCTATGTCGTTTTTCTGTGATGAGGTCATGAATAGCCTGTCACAACTGAACCCTAAGGGAGTAGTTGTGTGCTATGCCAATGGCCATCCACTGTCTTTCTCTGAGGATTCATCTTTGAACCCTATGCTGTTGTTGTTGTTGGATCAGAACCTGGTCATGAAATTGACTCACCGTTTTGAATGGCAATGTAGCATTTCTAATCAAGAGAGAAAATGCATCAAAATGCACAAGTTAAAATATTTTTATTTTTTGTTAATCTGTTAGCACTTGCGCCCTAATAGTAGAAAGAGAAAGAAATGTCAGGAGGATGAGGGGGAGATGCAGGGATAAGCGGGCTTCATTGCTTGGCCAGCTAGCTGTAGTAATGCTAGGCACACAACGGAATCAACTAAACTGCATGTGGGCAGGCTGGCCACGTTTTACTCACCGGCCCCAGCTCATCTCACCAATGACGTGATAATACCACTCGTCTAAGGCCCTTCAGAACGAGGACCTGCTGATAGCGTTCCTCCTGATTGCTAACACCGTAGCAGCAAGGGCTTGTGGGAGGGCGGTGGATTACAACTGACGGGTGCTGACACTCTCGGAGCTGAAGCATATCATTAAACAGTAAATCACTCTGATTGAAATACGCACCAGCTCCAAGCTTCTTGTTTACAAACCAAGACCTGCGCCACAGGCACAGATTGTGTTCTTGGGCAGCATAAATCAACACTGGTCATACACTCCTCTGCATGTAACACATCTGAGCTCAGCTCGCAAGCACACTTAGTTATAACCACACGAGACCATATTTCATTGAACGGGTTAGGTTCTCTACATTCCTCGCTACAAAATGAATTCATCCTCCAAGATCATCAAAACCACAATACTATTGCTAATGGAATTTATTTTTTAAGGCTGAAAGTGAAACAATAATAGCAACCATGGCATTGTCATTTGAGTAACGATAGTCCATGTTTTTAACAGTGTAGAAATATTTAAAAATAAGCATAACAAAAAACAAAGGCTCCATTGAAAAATCAAATGAGAGGAGAGGGCAGGAAATGATTGAATACACGACAGCATACTAAAATCCCAATTTTTCAAAAAGGCAATTGAAATCATTGGTAAGTCTGTTCATATCAGAGAGAGAATGATAATTTTATTTCCAGTAAAGTATATCTGTTTATTTATAATTTCATATATCTAACGTACTTGTCTTCCTTTCTTGATTATTTCATTGTTGTGCACTAATGTTGAATTGTGTGTGTCCATACACTTTTGCAAAATTTTACTTGAAATCTCAGAGCCAGGTTTTGATTGAAACAAAAGTATACTTCTACTAACAACAGAAGGAAATGGGATATAATTAATTATCTGATAGCATTGTTGCTGAGGTTTATGCAGTTCTTCTCAAATGCAGATACCATATTCAGAAACACTCGAATAATGCAGTCTTGCTTGACCAATATTTTCTCTTCTGTTCTGTCTTCAGTCATTATAATTTGGATATTATTAAGATTTATTTTACTACCTTGGTGTCACCCAAGTGAGGCAAATGCGATGTCACCTGAGTGCAACACCCACCGGCAATCATTGCAAAGACATTAGCCTCCAGTTTTTTTCTCACTGTCTCAACAAACACACGGTCTCGGAGAAAGAGCAGAGTGGAAGAGAAGCCGTCTCCCTTGTGCATGCAGGGTACGTCTGATGTGCACGTAATAGGCTTATGTTTGCTCTGAACTGCATTTGTTTTTAGGCATTGTTAGCAGTCGAGTCTTGCACACAGCCGAGACTCAATTAACCTACTTTTTGTGATAGGTTTGAAAATGTATTCAGATCAATTAAATCAGGTTCCCAATCAGCCTGTCGGTGGTATACTATACCACTTATACCACCACCCAAAAACCGGTGCAATACAAGAACTGCTGGGAAAGATTTTACAATCTGTGCAAATCCAACCACGTTGATCTGCAAACTGCAAAAGTAAAGTCAGTGAGGCAGGGAGCAAAATACCAGTCAGCGTCTTCCATGCACAGTCACATTGATTTTATATTCTACTAGTGTTGCACGGTATACCGAAATTTAGCTACTTTTTGATACTCTTTGTTAAAATTGGTTCGGTACTTGTTGTAGGTCAAATGTGTCTCCAGTGAAAGTGAACGACAGGATGAAATGTATGATTTGTCTGAATCTCCACTAGGTGGCAGTACTAGCGCGTACGGTCTATGGTCAGGAGACATGCGCCTGTGCGTTCATCACCGTCGATACAGCGTGAGCCTCGGCCTCGATTGAGAGAGAGGGCCAATGCCTCAGCCTCAACATTTCGACAACTGAAAACAACAGCGTGTCATCTTCAGAGTTAAAAAGTAATAGCTCCACGCCCTGTGCTGGTTAACAAAACGGGCTACCGAAGTCTACTGTGGGACTGCTTTGCGTACAGAGCCGACGCTGACGGTAAACCCACTGACATAACGAAGTGTGTGCAAAAGGTGCTATGTAACAGTGTCGTGCAAAGGAGGAAACAATTCAAACCTCGCCAAGCACCTCAGTGACAGACACCAAGACCTCTCCAAGGAGTACAAAACACGACAGGTTAACGATTAAACTAGCTGGCTAGCCAGCTGCTAGGATGGTGATGAACTGCTAAATTATATGAGATGCGTAGCGTATCAATGTCAGGCCTACTCTGCATCGTAAATAGCATGACAAGCATATTCGATAATGTGAGTTCCAAAACGACAAATGTATTAAGCTACAGTTATTTGGGGGTCTCATTTTGGTGCTTTTTAAAACGGTTAAATAGCTAAATAACATATGCCAAGTAGCTACATGTGCTGCCATGCCATTGTTCCGACGGCCCATTTCCAAAACCCGAATAGTCCGAAAAATGTCCCATGGGACCGAAAGGCCATTTGTCCGACAGCCCGAAAACACGGCCATTGCTCCGAAGGCCCGCTGTTCTGAAGATACACACTCTCCCCGATTTGTTAATCCAGTGATTGCCGGTGTTATACCAAAATCTGTGACCCGTCAGATTATGTGACCCAGCCTTTAAAATGCGCCGTCCCCCCAGATGCTCAAAAATTAACCGTCTCCAACAGAACACCTAATCTCAACCATTTCACATTTTATGTCTAAATTTAACAGCATTCTGTCTGAAATTGTGTGTTT
Organism: Lampris incognitus; assembly: GCF_029633865.1. Taxonomy (NCBI): domain Eukaryota; kingdom Metazoa; phylum Chordata; class Actinopteri; order Lampriformes; family Lampridae; genus Lampris; species Lampris incognitus. Next base: position 109,951,568 of record NC_079212.1, read on the forward strand.
TAAAAACACGTTCATACAATCTGAAGCATTTCAGATTTCGGTGTAATACCTGCCCTGTCCAGTGTCATTGCGAAATCATTGATCTGAACTGGCCAGAGATAAACACAAGAAAGTTGATATTTCAGTGTACATGAAGTAGTTTCTTCCCGTCCAACTCACGCACAGCACTCCTTGAAGCCAGTTTTTTGTTTTTTTCCACAGTATACACAGGTACCTCATCCAGACAAATACATTCTGCCACTGCCCTGTTAAGTTGTTTGGCATCTTCCCTTACAAGTTGAAAGTGTTCTGAAGAGTTTGACACTAAATTAATGTTTTTCTGACTTGTAGATCCAGCGAAAAACAAGTTTGTTTTGGGACTTTTCCAGCAATCTCACAGTCTTACAAAGTTGTTGATAAACTGTGAATATGAAAATGTGATAAACCCTTGTGGACATGGTTTCTGATCTATTAGGTGTCCAATCAGTATCATTTCAGTTTCAAGTATTGTTTTGGTATTGAGTATCGTGATACTAAACTTGGTATTGGTATCAAAGTCAATATTTTGGTATCGTGACAACACTATATTCTACCCTAGTAGCTACACAAGCCCAACCAACACCAGTTACTACCAAGGTTGGCTTGTAAAGGAATAAAGGAAACGGTGTTACGTATTCAGAATATAGAAATTAATTATTTGTATTCAGTCAGCTATATTCTGACACACCAGTATTCAGATTACAGATACATCTACATTTTGAGGGGAATAATTTTAGAATACTTCCCACCTGATCAGCGTCAGTATTACGGGTGGGACTTCGGTGGGTATGCGTGAAAACCGAATGGAATGAAATTGTCTGTCGAAGGGTAGGTATAGGCTTGTGGCTGCAGTCTGTGTCTCAGCAAAGATAAAAAAAAAAACATGGAAAAATTTGGATTGGATGTAATTTGCCGCTATAGATTTCATCAGTGATGTGCAGTCAGGGGAGGCAGGGTAGGCAGTGCCTCACCCAGGCTAATAAGAAAAAAAAAGAAATACAGTGATACTTACCAAAAATATTTATTTATTTATCTTCTATTCATTTGTTTTTTAACTTTAAGAGATTGTTGTAAAAAATAATTTAAAAAATTCATGTAAAACTTGTTGTTTTATCACTAAAAGGCATGCCCTATTCAGCATGGCTTGCTCCCAAAGCTAGCAGTCGTGAATGCAGGCTGCTGAGGCAGAGTCTGCTTGTGCCTCTCTCTGGCGTGTAGAATGCAAGCAAACGGTTTTGGAGTTTTGCACATGCATAGTCTGTTGTTACAGTGTCTTCCAGTATCAATGATGAGGCACATCGCTAACCTGGTTTGCGTTTTGTGAACAGATGTATTTTGACTCCCTCCCACCCTCTGGCTTGCCGTCTTCTGCCTCCCCAGCCATGGACCTCACTGCACATTACTGGATTTAATCTAGGTGTTGTAGGGCTTTTATGTATGTATTTCATTCATTGTGTGTGTGTGTGTGTGTGTGTGTGTGTTTGTGTGTGTGTGTGTGTGTGTGTGTGTGTGTGCGCGCGCGCACATGCAGCTCCAGTGTGCACATTTACGCTTCTCTGTTACAGCATTTTTTCTCATTCATGAAACATACTTCATCTTGCTGGCCGTCTACAGGGATATCACTGGTGGGCTAATTAATCCTTTGTTGTCGTTAGAATTCATTGCTAGTTAGCATTCTGATATTAGGCTAATCTTAAAACAGTTAGCTAATTTTGGTTAAATTGTGACTAGTTGGCTCTCAATTAGCACGCATCTGCAACTCACGCCACAGTCTCCGTCTCTCCTGCTGTGATCTTTCTTCTTTGTGAATGACTTTATGTCTTCTTCGTGGCCTATGCACGACAACCGCCAAATTCAACTTTCTTCCATGTCAAAATAAAAGCCACCATTCATTTAGGATCTGGCTGCACTGCGAGTCTTTCTTGATTTGAACACATTATCTAAGCCATCATTTACATTGTGCATATCTGTACATGCCCTGCGATGGCTGGCGGCCTGTCCAGGGTGTCTCCCTGCCTGCCGCCGAATGACTGCTGGGATAGGCTCCAGCATCCCCGCGATCCTGAAAGCAGGATAAGCGGTTTGGATAATGAATGGATGGATGGAAACATAATAACAATGATAGTTAATAACTTTCTAAAAGATTGTATGATTACTTCTGATCGGGGGTAGGGTTAGCAACAGGACACCAAGGTTCAATGTGGGGGGGCTTTTCAGTTGACCTCACCTCGCTATTTTACTATTATTATTATTATTATTATTATTATTATTATTATTACTATTTTCAAATCAGCATGGACATATCTTGCGTTCACCATGCATCGGTGGAGCGCAGCAGTAATTGGCAGGTGGTCGACACATGAAGATATTGGCGTGGGGTCCAGAGCATTAGACTTATAAAATATGAGGCGAGTCAAAAGGAACACACTGTCTCATATTTCCGCAATGTGCGTTTTCCCCAGAAGAAAGATAAAGCTTAGATTTTCTCCCTCAAAGTCACTGACTACGTTATGCAGTCTCTTTTTTTGTTGAAATTATCAGTTCTACCACCCTAAGGTCACATCATCATGCTTTCAGCTCAGAAAATGGGAGAAGAGGTTCACTACTTTTTTTAATGCCATGAAGGCATACCAACTGACCCACCCCGCTGCAAATCAAACTGCAGACACACTGTGGGAGAAATAATTTGCATTGACCTAATGCCTTATTCTGTAAAGGAGAACGGAGGCTTCTGCAAACCGCTCTGATGACGTTCAGACTAAACTTCAAATCCGACCCAACCTTTTCCTCAAATGTGGCAGATTTTTTATTTTTTAAAGTGTGACAACACACACACACACACACACACACACACACAACAGGGTTGAATAAGATTAGGGAAAATTGCCTGTGACACATGTGGTGTACTGGTGGGGATTTGGTTATGGCAGGAGTTAGTTGGAGAACAAAAACAAGACACTGATAGAAGTCAGTGGGAAGACTGAAGTCAATGAGGACAGATGTGTTTGTGGAAATGCCCCAACTCAACCTAAACATGGAGGGTGCATATTGCAATTGACCAGTGTTTGTAAAATGTCTAGTGAAGAGTATGGGCATAGTCACATCATTTGTTGACAATGTTCACATACACATGCAAGTCCTGCAGGATAAATCCCTGTCTGCATCGATATTGAATATGAGTCAAAAATCTGTATTGACCATAAAATTCTGCTGTCTCAAAGTAGCCTTAGTGTGTTTGCACTTCGCTATGAGGTACACTTGCTTAATCTTATCCAGTAAAGTTGTGTCACAGCTTTATCAAAAAGTGACAAGGAGTCTCTTTTCAAGGTTGAAGAGGAAATTGGACATTGCACATTAAATATTTGGACAATTGAGTATTCCACAAATTCATAACCAGTCTCTCGCTGGACATTGTGAGATTAAAGAGACAGCACCAGGGGCGGTTTGTCACAGGTGTGTGACAGCCCTTGTTAACATAAATGTGTTTAATTCTGATCACACTGTGCAGCCAAAACTCAGCCAAACCTCCTGAGCCTAGTAGGAGATTGTCAAAATGAGCCTGGAGGGAGACTTTCAGTTGAGTTCTTCATCATAGATAATGCTGTGAATACGGTTAGGGTCCTGGTCTGTGGCTCTGCACACATCAGGTGAATTGCTCACTCCCAACACTTGCTCTAAAACAGGTACTGTAAAGGACTGAATGTCAAATTCAAATTTGAAAGGTGGCCATGTGCTGTTACTGCCCCTGTGGAATAGTCTACTTCTGCGTATTAGATTTGCGCCCACTATTGAGTCTTATAAAAAGCCATCTCTACTCTCTTGTCTTTTAACTGTTTCTAATGTGTCCTTTATTGTATCCGCCCCCCCCTTTTTTTTCCTCCCTAATTGTACTTGGTCAATTGTCCTGTTCTGGTCTCTGCTCCACTCCCTGTGCCAATCTGGGGAGGGCTGCAGACTACCACATGCCTCCTCCTATACATGTGGAGTCGCCAGCCACTTCTTTTTCACCTGACAGTGAGGCATTTTGCCAGGGGGATGTAACGCGTGGGAGGATCACGCTACCCCCCCCCCCGGAACAGGCGCCTCGACTGGCCAGAGTAGGCGCTAGTGCAGCGACCAGGAGACATACCCACATCCAGCTTCCCACCCACAGACACAGCCAATTGTGTCTGTAGGGACGCTCGACCAAGCCGGAGGTAACACGGGGATTCAAACTGGTGATCCCCGTGTTGGTAGGCAATGGAATAGACCGCTACGTCACCCGAGCGCCCTTTATTGTATTTACTATGTGTGTTGAGGTTTGTCTTGATTATTTGCACCACTTTCTGTCCACAATTTTTATTCATTTTTGATAGTAATGTTGTTTGGCAGTTTGGTCATCTTTGGTTGTTTGTGAATGTGCTTTTTTAAAATAATTTTGACTTCAGTTGAGTAAAAGGGAATGACCAAAATCATCACAATTGCTTGCAAGATCACTTGTTCTTTGTACATTAGTCAGACAAAGCTATTGTCAAACCTAACCAGAGCCATGATCAGGACATATGAGTGGAGTGGCTGTAATTTTCCACTCAGCGTCAAATCAATTTGTAATCACTCCGCTCGTGCTCCACTCCAGGTTTTCCATTCGACACTCCAGCTCCGCTCTCCACTTCCCACTCGAGAGAAAAATCCCTCTGTGTTTGCTCAATTGTAAAATTTATATATATATATATATATATATATATATATATATATATATATACACTACCGTTCAAAAGTTTGGGATCACCCAAACAATTTTGTGTTTTCCATGAAAAGTCACACTTATTCACCACCATATGTAGTGAAATGAATAGAAAATAGAGTCAAGACATTGACAAGGTTAGAAATAATGATTTGTATTTGAAATAAGATTTTTTTTACATCAAACTTTGCTTTCGTCAAAGAATCCTCCATTTGCAGCAATTACAGCATTGCAGACCTTTGGCATTCTAGCTGTTAATTTGTTGAGGTAATCTGGAGAAATTGCACCCCACGCTTCCAGAAGCAGCTCCCACAAGTTGGATTGGTTGGATGGGCACTTCTTTGAGCAGATTGAGTTTCTGGAGCATCACATTTGTGGGGTCAATTAAACGCTCAAAATGGCCAGAAAAAGAGAACTTTCATCTGAAACTCGACAGTCTATTCTTGTTCTTAGAAATGAAGGCTATTCCATGCGAGAAATTGCTAAGAAATTGAAGATTTCCTACACCGGTGTGTACTACTCCCTTCAGAGGACAGCACAAACAGGCTCTAACAGGTACTATTTAATGAAGATGCCAGTTGGGGACCTGTGAGGCGTCTGTTTCTCAAACTAGAGACTCTAATGTACTTATCTTCTTGCTCAGTTGTGCAACGCGGCCTCCCACTTCTTTTTCTACTCTGGTTAGAGCCTGTTTGTGCTGTCCTCTGAAGGGAGTAGTACACACCGGTGTAGGAAATCTTCAATTTCTTAGCAATTTCTCGCATGGAATAGCCTTCATTTCTAAGAACAAGAATAGACTGTCGAGTTTCAGATGAAAGTTCTCTTTTTCTGGCCATTTTGAGCGTTTAATTGACCCCACAAATGTGATGCTCCAGAAACTCAATCTGCTCAAAGAAGTGCCCATCCAACCAATCCAACTTGTGGGAGCTGCTTCTGGAAGCGTGGGGTGCAATTTCTCCAGATTACCTCAACAAATTAACAGCTAGAATGCCAAAGGTCTGCAATGCTGTAATTGCTGCAAATGGAGGATTCTTTGACGAAAGCAAAGTTTGATGTAAAAAAAATCTTATTTCAAATACAAATCATTATTTCTAACCTTGTCAATGTCTTGACTCTATTTTCTATTCATTTCACTACATATGGTGGTGAATAAGTGTGACTTTTCATGGAAAACACAAAATTGTTTGGGTGATCCCAAACTTTTGAACGGTAGTGTATATATAAACTTTGTTAAAAGAAACACTCAATGGTAGGGAAAGTGAGTCAAGTAAATTATTTATGAGACAGTACAAGCCTGTTTCATGCCATAAACGGACACACACAACATCCATTGCACGTTGTCCGTCTTGGGAGAAAGATCCCTCCTCTGTTGCTCTCCCTGAGGTTTCTTCCTATTTTTTCTCCCTGTTATTTTTTTTTTTTTTTAAGGAGTTCCTCATCTGATGCAAGGGTCTAAGGACAGGATGTTGTGTTGCCTCTAAAGCCCCCTGAGTCAAATTTGTAATTTGTGATAATGGGCTATACAAATAAAATTGATTTGACTTAAACAGGCAACTTACCCAAAACAATGTAATCTCCACTGTAGCTGTTAATAGATTTTTTAACACAGTGGTGGATGATGACAGTTACAATACTTTGTGTGATGGGCTGTCAGCATGCATTATGCATATGAGCCAGAACAGTATTTGAACTGATTTAGAGTGAGAGAAAGCTCAGTTTTGCTGACTTTCTGGAAAGCTGCTCCTCAGATATTGAAGCCATTTGAGAGGTAACATGCTATGTGTATTAGCAGGTGACATCCCTTACTGTTGTCCTTGTGCACACACACTCACAAGCTGCAATGACTAGTCTAAGGGAAAATGACAGATTAACAGCTCTACCAGAGGTGCATTAACATAGCCTTCCTGTGGCCCATGTGAAATGAATGTTTCCAGGTGGTTTTCACTGAACCTTATGACCATTACTATACGCCTTCCCTCTTGGATCCAGTTTTAAAGGAATAGTTCAGTATCTTTGTAGTCTATCCCTATTTTATGCACACCACTAGTGCAGTACATTGCTAGGTTTCATTTTCACAGTCATCCATTGTTTTCTTCAGCTTGTGATCTACAGTTCAATGCAGTTAACAGGGAACAAATCCACAAATGTAGAGCACTCCATGGTTTAGCCAAAGCTTAAATTATGCGACAACAGTCTATCACAGTGAATTTGAGTAGTCATTTTAAAACTTTACAGTCATTTGTTACAATCATTAATGATAATTTCCTACCATGCTACTTCCTGCAACACAGCCTATGTGCAACATATTACTGGCTGGAGTCACTCCGTTGTGGCACAGCAAAACAAGCACTAAGGGAATTTTGCGATCAAACCTACATTTTTGAAATTACCACTAGAATTCACTCTGCTGTGGCTTCATGTTAACTTTGGCTGAAACTTGAAGTGCTTTTGTTTTGTTTTTGTTTTTTGCTTTTTGCATTGAATGAGGATTACGGATTTGTCCCCCATTAATTGTTTTGAACTGTAGATGGCAAGCTGGGTTCAGTATGAAGAAAAGTATAGATGACTGTGAAAATGAAACTTACCAATGAACTACATAAATGAGTGTAAAACAGGGGTACAAAACAAAACAACAACAAAAAATCCACACTATTCCTTTAAGAGCTCATCCAAGTCACTTCTCAGTGCATTAAACATTGACGGGCTGTGAGGCAGATGTGGTTTCAGGGGTCAGTCACAAGTTGTAGCACCTGCATTTGCAATTGGTTGATTCATCCATGAGTGCACCTTGCATGAGCGGACCAGACATACAGCAAGCCAAAAAGCATCCTCCGGAGTGCCATGAACAAACTGTTGCACCTCAAGTCATCATACCTCCACCGGTGTATTGGAGACCTACCATGAATGGAATCACTGATCTCAGATCCTGCTGTGACCTACTAAGATAATGACATATCCCACTTCAGCTCATGTGGCTCTAAAATATGTGACCTGTCACCTAACAAATGTGTTTGTTTTTTTGGGTTTTTTTGTGGGAGGGTTGGTGTTATGAGCAACTGTTGAGTACAGCAGGGGAGATAATGGGTCTCTCCACCACACCACAGTGCTCCTTTCTCATGTGCAGGAGCTTGTCTTCACATAATACCACCTATGTAAGTTTGTGTTAACACATAATAGTTGATTCCTCACAGGAAACTTTTTGTTTTTTAATTTTTAGATATGCATTTTCAAATTAAACATTGCATATCTAAAAATGGAATTTTATTGTTAGAACAGCTTCAATAAAGAAGAGAGAAAAGCTAAACAAAAACTAAGAAAATCATACATATTATAGTTTTGATTTAAGTAGCTTTAAGTGAACACAAGCTTAACAATATTCAGAATTATAGAAGCATTTTTTCCCCATTTATATTTGTTCACTGTTCCCCAGGTTCATAGAGGGGGAAATGAACTACAATTGATTTTAATTATATTTTTCAGTCTTGAATTGCACATGTTTGTGACTCTTAATTCACGTCAATGTTACAAGAACCTATGTTATGGCTAGTGTCACATACCAGTTATTGTTTGAAAAAAAAAAGTCAAAAGATGTTTGGGAGATTAAGGCTATAAAAAGCTCTTAGTAGACCTCGTTATCATTGATATGATAGTGTGAAACCATGAATTTTAAGAGTAAGTAAGCGCCTGTTTTTAGCCTGGCTCCACCTACTCACATTTAGAAAAAGGATAAAAAGGGGGTGCAGATGTAGAGGACAGTGATGGTGGTGTGGGTTAGACTGAAGGTGGCAGTGTTGTAGTAAAACACCTCACCCCAGCTTCTCACACGTCTACGCAGGCAGTTTAGCTGGCTAACGCCGGCTGTCGCCTTTCTACCTACCTCATATTTTATTGGTCTCACGCACTGGATGACCTCATTTCTGCCGCCTGCGTCACATGGGTCTCGGCATCTTTTAAGCACTAGAACGACCAGGATTTCACTCCTACCTAAAACGACCATGAGCGGTTTTTAAACTCTATACTCTGTCAAGATAAATACCCAATTGAGATATTAATTTAATTCTAATATAATTTAATTCTCAATATAATTTTATTAATTTAATTGAGCTATTAATTTAATTAATTGAAGTTTTTAATTTAACTGAGTTGTATATTTGTTGTTGTCGGTTTTAATTGTTTTAGTGCGCTATGAGATTGTGCCCAGGACATTTGAGATTGTCTCTGACGATGAAAGGTGCGATACAAATACATTTTATTATTATTATTATTATTATTATTATTATTATTATACTAATTCATTGCATGTTAGTATGTCTGATAGGAAACGACTGACACCAAAATTAACATTTTAACAACTACAATACTATTTTTAAACAATTTAAACTTTAGATAGACATGGTCGAACTTGAATAGCAAAATTGAAAAAGTGAAAATATTGCCTGAAAAACAAAACGGAAAACATATTGTAGCGAATTCGGGGGGCAGGCCGAGATACCGTCGCCACAACCGGGACGCGAACCCCTATCTCCTGCGCCTACGCTTCCGATGGCCTTACGGTCGCTCCATCCCACTTCTGACACCAGTGTAGCGAATTCGGGGGCAGTTCGAGATACCGTCGCCACAGCCGGGACGTGAACCCGTATCTCCTGCACCGCAAGCGACAACGTTAACCAGTCGACTAAAGGGTCCGACCCGTTAGTCAAGGACCAACGTGTATACTTATCCATGCACGTTACAATATATTGCTAATCTAACAAACGTAACAAAGTCTGTAAAATGTGAAATGGAAAAAACAAACAAACTGAAAATAACCATTGAAACAGTCCCAAAGAGCAACCGGAACTTAAACTACTGTAAACTACAAAATACTCACTGGCTGACCATCAGCTGGGGGTCGGTCCCTTTGGTCGAGTGGTCAGCAATGTTGCCTTGTAGTGGGATTTTCCCCGCGTATCGAGTCCCGTAGTGGGCGGGAATCAGCTCGGTTACACCATCAGAACGACCCGACCACGTTTAAACTGTCTGTCAAGAGAAATACCCAACTGAGGTATTAATTAACACATTGCATATGTTAGTAGGTCTGTTAAGAAACGACTGACACCAAGATTAACAACTTTCAATGCCATTTTTCAAACAATTTAAAACCGCTGCTGTCCAACGCCTGTAAATACTGCAACGCGTCGGTGGTAGTCATGGTGCGTCTGAAACGGCGTCTGTAGTCCATGGGCCAGAGCCCAAAATTTCCTATTTCGGTACACTCAAGGTGGCAAAACTTACTTATAATTTTTGAAAGGATCCATGTCTGTAGATGATATTTTGGTATGATAACCATTCCTGAGTGGCAGCTGTATCACAGTCATCAGCTCATGAAGTTAACCACCCCCTAAAGTAAATTGCATTTTAGACGCTGGTGCATATCCTGGTTTAGCCTCATGGTCAGGACATTTTTCAATGTTCTATAATATTGTCTTTGGTATCATTTTAAAGGGGACCTTCTTAGCTTTCATTCAAGCACTGTTGTGGATATTTCTCACAAATATAGAGGTCACTTGAGCTCTTCAACCCGTCAATAACACACACCTTTCTGCAATGTTCGCCTAAACTATATACTTTCTTTTAGCCCTGTGGCATCTAGGAATATCAGGGACACAAAACACAAAAACTGGAATACTCACAGGACTGTAAAGATTCGGGAAATGTATAATATACCCATACTATTTCATTGTGTGAGGTGATTGTGAACCTTAAATTAGAAGGGCATTATTACTAAGAAACTAACTAGACCAAAGCCAGTTAGTCCATGGGTCAGACCAGATATCGATATCACCCAAGGTGACACAACTTCACTGGTGCCATTTTATTTGGTACACTAACAGAAGTAAAATAATACATGATAACCTTTCCAAATGAGCAGCTATTTCATTTTTCTTTCAGGAAACCTGTTTCTGTGCCTCTCACGATTGTGTATTTGCCCAGATTTTTACAAATATAGCATTTCAACACCCCTGGTACTGATTAGCCTAGCTTAAACTCTGGGACAGTTCTTAGTTGGCCAACAACCAAGGATAACCAGTACTGTGTACTTCCATTCATTGTGCTAAGCTAGGCTAACGTGCAGCCAGATAGCTTTCTACTAAACACATATAGAGGAAACTGGTATCTATCTTCTTGTCTCACTCTGGAGAAGATTGTAAGCTAATTTCCCATAATGTTAGCATGTTCTTTTAATGTATATGTTAATATGATTAGTTAAAGTGGCTACGAGGAACTTTCATCTTGTGTTGATTTTAGCGGCCTCATGTGGACAAAATACAGCTGTTGCATAGCAACTAGGTAATGTGTCTATTTGTGGCTATGTAAGATAAATAATGGTAATATGACGCTGGTGAAGCAAAGTAAACTTTGTTTTAGTAGTGTTCATACACCTAAGTTACATGTATTTGTTTGTATGTGGCAGGTGAAAACTGATTGAATATGGCCACTGGTGAACAAGCAAGTTTTTACCCAATACCAAAGCGCCCACGGGTGGAGTGCATTATCCACTGTTCCGATGATACAGATAAGCTGGTTTCACTACAAAGTGTCGACTCATGGAGAACTCTGCTCAGGGCAGCTCAGATACGAAATCATGCACCAGTTTTGAAACTGGCAAAAGACATTCCTGAGGGACAGATTCCAGCAATCTACTACCACAGAAAGTGTCGCAGTATCTTCACTATGAAGCAAATTCTTGATGGCCTCCTTGCAAAAGAAAAGAAAAGTTGTGTCTCTGCTGAAGAGAAACAATCTAAGAGAGTAGCTCGACATGCTCCAAGTACATCTAGGACTTATGATGCAGAGTGCATATTTTGTCAGAAAAACAGCAAATATTCCAGGAGACAGAATACGAGAGAAGTACTGGTGCAGTGTCGAGAACTGCGAGCTGATGCAAAGATCAGGAGTGCAGCCACAAAGAAAAGGGACAGCAGAATCCTTGCCATTGTGAGTAGAGACCTTGTAGCAGCTGAAGGGCACTACCACAGGTCATGCTATAGACCTTACACCAAAGAAGAGGTTTCCAAAGGAGAGGTTGCCAGCAATGAAGATGATGATGCTGCAGCCCAGTATGGAGCTGCTGTGAATAAGGCATACAATGAGCTCTTCCTCTTCATCAGGATGGAGCTTTTTGGCAATCCTCAAGTGATGACAATGACTGATCTCTCTTCTAGACTGGTAGCTTCAATGAACTCCCAAGGCATTGCCCAAGTCAAGGAATCAACCAAGAAGCACATAAGGCGAAACCTGGAGAGTGAGTTTGCTGGAGCCTTGCAGATATTCCCTGATGAGAAAGGAAAATTCCTCCTCTATCCCGATAATTGTCCATGAGGGAACTTGCCAAAGAAAATCAGTCTCTCAAAAGGGAGCTGCAGACCCTGAAAAGTGTCAGTGCACAAGATGTTATAGCCAAAGCAGCCATCAAATTGAGAGCAGACATTAAAAGTCAAGATGTTCCTCAAACCTGGCCGCCTGAAGTCAAACCAGAAGCAGAATGTCCTACCATTCCAGAGTCGCTCATTATCTTCCTGTACTCTCTACTCACAGGCTCAAATGATCCTGATCATGCATCCCAGAGAGTGCAGTGCCTTCTGCAGTCATTTGGCCATGACATAGTATATGCAGTGACATGTGGAAATACCAAGCCTTCCAAGCACATTGTTCTGCCATTCAGTGTCAAATCGTTGACAGGAAATGTAGAGTTGATAAACATCCTCAACCGACTTGGTCACAGTGTGTCCTATTCACAGATGGAAGAGATCAACACTGCCCTGTGTCTCCAGAAACTCTCATCATCAGGGAGTGGCATTGCCCTTCCAGCTAACATCCATCCTGGCATATTCACAACTTTAGCCTGGGACAATATCGACCGTCTTGAAGAAACTGTCAGTGGTGAGGGAACATCTCACAGAGTCAATGGGATTGCTGTGCAAGCAAAGCCAGTCAACCCACTTCCTGTCCAACCCATGCCCACTGTTCCCAAAACAAAGAAGAGAAGCATTGATGGACCCCCACCAATGTTACCAACTTACAATGCTGGACAACGGGTAGGGCCACCACAAAGCAAAAAGTCAGATGCCGATACTGCAGCCAATACTAAGCTTGCCAGAGAGAAAAACCTTCTTTGGGTCCTAGCACGCATGTCACAACAAGAAGAACAGTCAGTCAGCAGCTGGACAGGCTTCAACATCCTGACTCGAGGAGAAATGACGGTCATCCCCGACAATATAGGCTATCTGCCTACCATCAATGCTCCAGCGACACAAATGTCTACTGTCAACGAGGTGCTTAACCAGTCACTGAGCATCATGCAGTGCTTAGGCCTGAGGAAGATTGTCTGTGTCTTTGACCAAGCCCTGTATGCGAAGGCTGTCGAGATCACATGGAAACACCATGACAAGTTCCATGATATCATCGTTAGGCTTGGGGTATTCCACACCATCTGCACACTGCTGGCAATAATAGGAAAGCGTTTCCAAGATGCTGGACTCAAAGACCTCTGCATTGAGTCTGGCATGATTGCAGAAGGCTCAATTGCTGGTGTTATGGATGGCCGCAAGTACAACAGGGCAGTGCGACTACACAAGCTCCTGTATGAGGCTCTCATGCGACTGACCTTGAATGGTTTCCTGTCCTGGTTGGAAGAAACTCACAGGAATGACATGGTTCACCTGAATGAGACACTGAAGACCATTGACAGCCTTGGGAAATAAGTCTCACAACATGCTTTGAAGGAGGTCCTCGAGAACAGCTCTTGTACACGCATCATGGATCTATTTGAAGTCTACCGTGAGTTCCTTAGAGGTGGAAACGGCAGCCTCTCGAACTTCTGGATGTCCTATTTGGACATGGTTGAAATATTGTTGGGGCTCATCCGAGCATCCAGAGAGGGAGACTGGATGCTACACTTGGCTAGCATTCGAGCAATGATCCCATGGTGCTTTGCTTATGACAGGATGAATTATGCACGCTACCTCCCCTACTACTACGCCCAGATGTTTGAGCTGCCCATCACACACCCAGATGTGTACACAGAATTCATGGAAGGAGGCTTCTCAGTCCAACTGGGCTCCACCAATCCCTTTGGCCGAATCCCTGTTGACCAAGCTATAGAAGAAACGGTGAACAAAGACACCCAAACAGCTGGAGGGACAAAGGGATTCAGCTTGAAGCCAGGAGCTGTGACCAAATATTATCTCACAGCTGAGTATAGAAGCATGTACCTCAGACAGCTGAGAGACCTGACAGGTCAAGGCAGGTGCAAATGGTCTCATCCAGATCTACAGAGTCCAAGGATCAAGAGAGATGAAGCAGATGTCCAGTCTCTCATGGACCTTATGGAGAATAACTGGCTCAATCCTATGTCCCCTGATGAGATTGATTTGGTTAGCCTCTCCAACATGGCTCCACCTGATGTGACCATAGATCTCTTGAGAGCTCTTGAGAAAGGAGAAGAGGCCTACCAAGCATTCCAGCAAACAAGGTTAGATGCAGACCCACCACCTGTGAAATTCCACGACAAGATGACCAAGCAAAGTCTGAAAACATTCTCCAATGTCAGCACAAAACAAGCTCATGGAAAGAAAGCACAGGATGTGGTTCTGAAGGCAGATAGAAACCTTTTCAGTCACATGATCCTGGTGGCTGAAAGCAGGAAGGTGAATCTGAAGGATGTCCTTGCCTACCCATTGGGCCCACTACCATGGGCACTGGCAAATGCTGATGGGTCCTTACGAAAAACAAACAAGGCTGCACTTGCCAGAGAGCTTGAAAAGAATGTATTTCCTGCAGAAGACATCCCAATCCCATCTACTTCCATCATTGATGGGATGAGCCTGGTCCAAAAAATGAATGGCAACAACAAAACCTTTGCACAGGTGGCAGAGTCAGCCTTGACCCAGGTCCTCCATGAGGGAGCACAGAGTGGGAGGATTGATGTTGTTTTTGATGTCTATCACCAGACTTCGATCAAAGATGCTGAACGACTGAACCGGGGTGGAGACATCACTCTCCAGTACAAGAATCTTGCAGGGGGACACCACGTCCAGCAGTGGAGAACATTTCTGTGCAGTTCCTCCAACAAGACCAGTCTCATCAAGTTTCTGGTGGAAGAGTGGAAACTCCCACGATACAGAGCTATGCTGCATGGCAAGGTGTTGTACATGACCTGTGAGGAAACCTGCTACAAGTTGACAGAAGATGGGTGTGAGGAAGCAGCAGAACTGCACTCCACACATGAAGAAGCTGACACCCGTCTGCTCCTGCATGCATTGCATGCAGCAAATGCGGGCTCAACGTCAGTTATCATCACAGCTGAGGACACTGATGTCATGGTGCTTTGTCTTGGCTTCCAGAAGGACATCACCTGTCCCATCTACCAGAAGTGTGGGACTCAGAACCGCACACGGTTTGTCGACATCACCAAACTGGCAAGTTCACTTGGAGACAGCATCTGTGACAGCCTAATTGGCTTACATGCCTTCACAGGCTGCGACACTGTCAGTGCATTCGCTGGTCGAGGGAAGCTGAATGCCCTGAAGATAGTGAGAAAGCACACTTCCTGCCAAGAGACTTTTAGTCAACTGGGACAGACATGGAATGTGAGTGATGAGCTGTTCCAGAAAATTGAGCAGTTCACCTGTCGGATGTATGTTGCTAATAGCAGCACTGCTGAGGTGAACAAACTGCGTTACCAGCTCTTCTGCACCAAAAGGGGAGAGGTTGAGTCCAGCCAGCTGCCACCATGTAGAGACTGTCTCTTTATGCATGTTCAACGAGCCAACTGTCAGGCAGCAATATGGAAGTGCTGTCTGCAGGCTAACCCTGTGGTGCCAAGCCCTACTGAGTATGGATGGACAGACGATGAAGGCAAGCTGGCCATTTACTGGATGCGCTCCCCACCTGCACCAGATGTGGTCTTGGAAATGCTAACATGCAAGTGTGTGCATTCATGCAAAATGCCAAGCTGCATGTACCTGTCAAATGGACTTCCATGCACAGACATGTGCAGGTTACAGACCTGCAGTAACCAAAAACAGCAGGATGGTCCAGAACTGGACTTTGAACTTGGGGAGTCAGATGATGAGAGAAACGAGCAGTTTGATGAATGACAGTGTGATGATTCTGATGGTATTACTGTGGTAGTAGTCTATTTATTGATGCACAGGATGTTGATTCTGGACTTGGTTACCCAGGGCTTGATAACAATAATGTAACCATATTCACATATACCCATTACCCTACCCATTACCATTACATATACCCACTAATGATATGGGATTACATGTATCATTGACTAAGTATATGTAAATGTCAATGTTGTTTAAATATTAAAATAGTTCATTACCTCACTATGGTATTCCTTTTTATCATGTATTTTGATTGTGTATTTAAACAAATGTACAGAGACCAGTTTGTGACCTAACTGGCTTTGGTCTAGTTCTCATTTAAGGCTCACAATCACCTCACACAATGAAATAGTATGGGTATATTATACATTTTCTGAATCTTTACAGTCCTGTGAGTATTCCAGTTTTTGTGTTTTGTGTCCCTGATATTCCTAGATGCCACAGGGCCAAAAGAAAGTATATAGTTTAGGCGAAAATTGCAGAAAGATGTGTGTTATTGACGGGTTGAAGAGCTCAAGTGACCTCTATATTTGTGAGAAATATCCACAACAGGGCTTGAATGAAAGCTAAGAAGGTCCCCTTTAAAATGATACCAAAGACAATATTATAGAACATTGAAAAATGTCCTGACCATGAGGCTAAACCAGGATATGCACCAGCGTCTAAAATGCAATTTAGTTTAGCGGGTGGTTAACTTCATGAGCTGATAACTGTGATACAGCTGCCACTCAGGAATGGTTATCATACCAAAATATCATCTACAGACATGGATCCTTTCAAAAATTATGAGTAAGTTTTGCCACCTTGAGTGTACCGAAATATCGTCTGGCCCATGGACTACTGTAACCAGACGTGTTGGCAATAATTACTCTGCACTGGAGAACGCTAGTGTGTTTCTAGGACAGAGCAACGAACTTCGCGAAGGAAATGACGCAACCAACATACGTCATAAATAGTGACATGACGCGTAAATTACGAGCCGTCTTTTTGACGATGACGGCCGTTTCAGGTAGGTCTTATCATATTTTTTGTGCATTTGATCTAAAAGTCGTTTTAATGCAAATATATGTAATTTTAGGAGCACCAAAGGAGCAGCAGGTCTGTATTTCTCTCCCCCCTCCCACATATATTGGGCTATACAAATAAAATTGACTTGACAAAGTTCTTAAACTTTGAAAATGCTAAACCGTCAAAATGGCGGCCTTGGTCGTTGTTTTCCCCGGATTGAAAAGCATGTTCAAACTGGACGCGAGTGTCCGACTGTCGCGTTACATCGGAGGCTCTCTCTGTGCACACCGAAACCGTCCTGTAAACAAGTCCCGTAGCTATCAGCCTTGGCGGCTGCAGATCAGACTGCACACGGTCCTCGTCCATGACGCAGCGCTTCTCAGCGCCAGCGACAGGAAGTAAATAGAAAGTGGGTCCGAGGAAAGTTCAGCTCAAAACGGCGCGCCGCGCCGCGTCGCTCGCGGACAGTTAGGAGTGTTAAAAAAATAAAAAGCATACATTTTCTCCCTCATAGCAGCCGTGATGTGATGTGCCTCGTTTTTTTTTTATTTTTGCTTTTTTTTGTTTTTTGTTTTTGTTTATCATGAGGGCAATCAGTTCTACCACCCTAGGCCATTACCAACATAGTATTTTCAGCTGAAAACTGTAAGATAAATAAACAATGCATTTTAACACCCTAGTATCTCAACAATAGCAGTGTCAGTAATTAGAAAGGAATTCAGGTCTTTTTGTTGTGTATAAGGGTCAAACTGTTTAAACCACACCCCCTTTTTTCAAATACAGATAAAATACAGATAATTTAGTTGATTGATTAAATAAAGTTGCAAATGGTTGAATTTCCACATAGCCCTATCACTATAACCATAACAAAAAAAAACAAACAAAAAAACGGGAGGGATTTTATTGTACCATTTAAAAATGTCCTATCCTTTATTGACATTATAGTGCTTTATCTAAATTATATTCTGCAGTATAAAGGCAGGAGGTAATTAAGGTATTTTGATTATCCTCTGCCTGGGTCTTTTCAGTTATAATTGCCGCTAAGTTACTCACTAAGTGAATCATTTTAGCAAAGGAGTCTGAATGAGATATATTGCATGCTCAATTTACATAGTCTATATCTCTGCCTTAGGCTGTGGAGTTGAATTTTTTCAAAGGGGACCTAGATTGATTAGCATAGGTGTTAAATTGAGAGCTTCAGTGGCCAAAACCCACAAAGTATTGACATGGCCACAATACGTTTTCCACAGAGCCTGTCCTCCCCTCAACTGCATCTCCTTCTCTCTCTTTACTGTTAAATCCCTGCCTCAAAATCAACTCGGTATTGCAATAGTGTGATGATGAACCTATTGATTTCTTGATGTTTCAATGTGAGGTATACCCAGATATGTAGAAGACAGACAGTCTGCTAACCTTTGATAGTACGTATAGTTACATGACTATTTTATACATATCGGCATAGCAGGTAGTGGGATGCACTAGTGCCATGAAAGCAATACGTGGCTGAAAGACATAACATTTTTGCCAAAAGTAACTACTGGTATGCTACATTAGAATAGTGCCCTTTTTCATACTTAAGTGGACTCTATAGAACACTCCATTTATTTGGTTTTCGCAGTCCCCCTTTGAAACAAAAAAGGAGCTATTTTTCCCAAGCAATCTTTTCCTTACTGAGAATGATAATACTTAAATATGTCTCAGACACTACAAATCAGCTCTGTTTGTTTATGCTGCTTAGAGGCAGAGGAGAGAAGAATGAGAGCCTAGAAACTCAGCCATCCATTTTTCTCATACAGTCAGCTGCACTGACATCCACGCAAAGGTTGGCCACAGCCATAAATCACAAGCCACAATAGCGGAGACATTTTGGGCCGGTCCATCATTGGCTGTGTTTTGTTTTCTCATTGCATCTTGGCAAATTGCCGTTATTAATGGGAGAAAGCATAGTTTGCAGCCCTCATTAGATGTTGTTCCAACAGTGCCTCTGATGGATTAAGACAAGCTGGAGGCCTCGCCCGCCTCTACAACCAGTTTATATGAGGCAATTAAATGCCATGCACTCTCCAGCCACTCCACACTGGCTTATGTGTTCTTACAATGATAACTGAGTAGTTCGCTTCACTTCACACAGCATTTCATCGACAAGAAATATACATGCCCGGCATTTTGCCCACAAAACAGGTTAATTTCAGGAATCACCAAGTGGATTGCATCGATGAATGGATGCTTATGGGTAACTTTCAGTGATAATTCACGAGATAATCACTTAATGAATCGCGCACTTTTTTTCAAAGGATTGCTTTTTGAAGTTGTAGATGAAAAGCCAGCTATATTTCGTACCCCAAATCTACACCAGCAGTGTCACCTTGGTGTTACGTATAGGTGAGGCATCATGAGTCAGTCTACATCGAGCATTGCTGCGGGTGTATTCTTCAGCGGTAATGTCCAGATAATGTCTGAAAATTTGAACATTGGCTCGGTATGCATGAGTTAACAAATTGCTTTTTTATATCAGCTTTATAAATGTTATGTCTCTATTTTGACTATTTCCAATATGAAATCCCACATTTTCATGCTTCACTGACATGGGCAGTGGGTAAAAAAAAAAAGAAGACCTGATGCGTAAATTTGACAGGGCATTAAAAAATGACAAACATCATCCATGCGTCTCACGCCCCTAGCACTGGTCTAGACTGCAGAATTGACTACAATGGAAATTCCTTGGCTCCATCAAGCGCAGGTCTTACAGTTGTCTAAAAAAACATGTGCGGTGTAGATTAGGGGTTATTGTGTGGACTTTTAACCGGTCTCAGTATAGGAGCCTAGCTGCTCAGTCTCCAACAGAGAGACCTCTTTTATCTCAGCTGGGCTTGGGATTTTGACGTTTGACAATAATATCATACTTATGGTTCATGCCAAGGACAGGTATGGACAGGTTGCTGTAGGTATGATATAAATGTGACCAGCTGGCTTCCTGTGAATGCAGGGTTTATGAGCGAAGGAATCAATATTGTGCAGCAACCGCATTAAAACAGAACGTAAGCCTCCCTGTTGAGTTTAAGCCTGGCTAAACCTAGACTGTTCACAGTGCTGAACGTACCTTGTCGAAGCTTACTGGGTATATCCAGCCTGACACTAAAGACTTATTTCTCAGCCGAGAAAGCCTCAAGTGTTATCTGCTAATAAAACACACTGCATTGCATGCTGCAGTGTATGAAAATGATTGAAGAGGGTTATTTGGCCTTTAACCTCATTTTCACAAAGATTAAAAAAGGCTGTATAATTTGTAGATTGCTGCTTTCGTTGAGTCTAATGAGAAGCACTTAACCTATTGGATGCGTACATGTTCAGCAAAACACACCCTAGCAGATTTGTAAAGTTTGCTCTGCTGCTTTTATAGAGTCTGCAGTTTTCTCTGTATGATGGAAGTCTCTTACGATCATGTTTTTAGTTCAATTATCGATTTTTTTTTTTCTTCATCTGAGGTCAAATGTCCACACTGACCAACAGCCATAACATGATACTATGATAATACATGATGGCATAATAGGATACCCTAAGAATTATTCTAATAGTGTAATGCAAGTAACTGTGTGCATCCTATACGCATACACCATTCTCTTTAAAATGTGACCTAAAAGTCTGGTGTCCCTACAGACGCTTCCCACCCACATACACAGGCTGTGTCTGTTGGTGGGAAGCCGGATGTGGGTATGTGTCCTGGTCGCTGCACTACCGCCTCCTCTGGTCGGTCGGGGTGTCTGTTCAGGGGGGAGGGGGGACTGGGGGGAGTAGCATGATCCTCCCACGAGCTACATCCCCCTGGCGAAACTCCTCACTGTCAGGTGAAAAGAAGCGGCTGGTGACGCCACATGTATTAAAGGAGGCATGTGGTAGCCTGCAGCCCTCCCCGGATTGGGAGAGGGGGTGGAGCAGTGACCAGGATGGCTCAGGAAATAGGGTAATTGGCCAGGTATAATTGGGGAGAAAAAGGGGGAGAAATCTAAAAAAAATGAATAAAATAAAAATAAAATGTGACCTAAAAGTAAGTATTTTTGCTGAGAATATAAAAACCAACCTCAAAGGTCAATAAGTGCATAGATGTCAATGTGATGTCTCCCTACTGACCTTTTGGATCTCTGTATATTGTAGTTAATCATGTGTAGGCAGTCCTATCTGTAGTTATGTACATTATCTCTGCCAAGACCCACTGCTATATTTTGCAATACACATCCATCATTAAGGGATGTGTCGCTGAGCCTGAGTCTATATAAAGATCAGCACACACCGTTGCTGGCTGTCAAGAGTCAAGATGGACGTTCCTGCTCATTTCAATCTAAAATCCCCACACCAACAGTGTCAAGCCTTGAGTCGATGGACGTTCCTGCTCATTTCAATCTAAAATCCCCACACCAACAGTGTCAAGCCTTGAGTCGATGTGCATCTTTTAAATGTAAAACACAACTTTGTATTTTGCGTTGCAAATCTTGCAAAGGCAGACACAGTAAGGTTTTCACCTTTTCAGCAGCCTTCATATTTGACTAGTGTCAGCTGTCATTTACTGTATGTGCTGCAGAGAGCTTTTTACTCGGGTCATTTGACTTGCTGTTCTGCCTCTTACTGGTGTGTGCTAGCCTTAAGAGGTAGCATAGACTCAAGCTACGGGGGAAAAGCTATTTTGTGACAGAAAAAATATCTTGAGCTGACTTTAAGGAGTAGAATACAAACCAAATGAGAAATCAATACACAAGAAGTTGATCCCATTTTGACCTACTGAGAATATTGTTGGCAAAGCTGAAAAGCTTACAGTGTCCACCTTTACAAAATCACAAACCAAATATCCACATTGGAGTGGGTTTTACTTGACGTATTATCTTGACTGCTGCTCACGCCTTTAACTGGAAAACTTTCTCATTTGCATTTAGTTCAAAACGCAGTGGCTAGACTTTCACCGGCCAAGCCGAGGAGTAGGAGAGGTCACTTTGTCATTTTCGCCAATTTCCATTGGCTTTCTGTTGCATTTACAATTGATTTTAAGACTATATTGATTACTTTGTAAGCAATTAATGGTAGGTATGGCTCATTCTTATATTGATGAGCTTTTATCTCTGTAGGTACAGAAGTATAATCTTAGATCCCCATGCATCTCTTAACTGTCCCCATGTCTGATTGAAAGGCAAAGGGTCATTGAACGGAGTTAGTGTCAGGACCACTAAACTCTGGAAAAATATTTCAGAGACACTGAAAGCATCAACCTCTGCATCTTATTTTAAGACTCTTCTAAGAATTTGCATAATAAGCTTAATAAACTTACATCTAACTGGGAATCATTTTGAAATGTTGTCTCTTCTTTCACCCTATACCATTTAATTCAGAGTCTGCCTGTTCTTTCTGCTTTGTTTTACTATAGCTGTTACCATATCTGTCAACAATATAATTTGTTGTTTTATTTTCTTTTTTTTATCGCTATCATTGTGTTGTTATTGTTATACCTTTGCTTTCCTAGGCTTATATTTGCTTTCCTGACTCAATCTCATTTCATTGTAAAGTATATTACAAGTAAAGTAAGTGCACTATCAAGTTCAGAGTTGTCTTATCGTTTGAACAGACTTTATATGGTGGATATTAGACCATGTTTACACGAGATTATCAATCATAGAAGAATATATTGGAACACTATATTGGAACACTTTCAAAGTTGACTTGGCAAATAAAACATGTCTAATTTATGAAGTAATTTGGATGACATTCGATGGATATTGAAATGCGTGGGAATTATGCCCTTATGCCTTCCCGGTGCAGTGCGTTGCTTTTCTGGTTTCTTGTAGGGATTATTTGAAATTTGAACTTCCCTGGCATGAGTGCATAACCCGTGTAATTCGCTCTTTTCATAATAATTAAAAAGAATTTAAAAAAAATCTTCACCCTTCACCACACTGAATATGCCATTTTTTTCCCATCACGTTTCCTGTTCCATTTTCCTCATCCATGTGCTTCATACCAAGTGAAAAGTTCAAGATTAGTCCCAGCAACCGCCCAAGATTACCATTAGCTTCTGCTGCATTCGGCCTGCACTTTGTTTTGCTGTAAACTTGACCAGATGGTCTTTTGGTTCATCTATTTTACGATACACCTCATAAAACTTGCACATGGTAATGTGGGCATCACTAATAATTGAATTTATGCATGAAGTCATTCTGAATTTAGAAATTATCACATTTTAATTTGTTCAGGACATAATGCCAGTGAATAGAGTGCGATCATTTTTGTGGCGCTCTGGTATTCTCAAATAGATGGTTTTTATTTCACCCCTTAAAACGACATATGACATTTAGCAAGGGCATGCTACACCCATTTTCTTTCTGAGTGACAGACACCGTATCACACCGAGTCAGTGGAAATTTCTGCAGATGGAAAGTTGATTTCCCTGGAACATGCAATTATTACAACCACCTTTTTGAAGAACTCGCAGAGAGACATTTATGTTCCCAGCCTGCTCCTCATGTGGGTTTGTAGTAAGTGGTTGGGATTTTCTCTAAGAGCATCAGCTTTGTGTTAATGACATGCAGTCTCTGGCAAGGTTTATCCATTCAAATTGACTCTAGAGAGAAGATCTCTTCTGTCTGCTGATTAAATTAAGGTTCTTTAATTAGCATATCTAGGTGCACTGACACGAGAGACACTGGCTGATTTGACTCTACCGACACAGAGCTCCAACTATCATTTTTAAAAAGAGAGCACAGTTAAAATGTGGTATTAAAAAATGCCTTCCTCCTTATATACTCAATGCCAGTTAAAATTAGTCAACATGGGCATCTGGGTAGCGTAGCGGTCTATTCCGTTGCCTACCAACACAGGGATCGCCGGTTTAAATCTCCTTGTTACTTCTGGCTTGGTCAGGCATCCCTACGGACACAACTGGCCTTGTCTGCAAGTGGAAAGCTGGATGTGGGTATGTGTCGTGGTCGCTGCACTAGTGCCTCATCTGGTCAGTCAGGGCGCCTGGTCGGGGTGAGGGAGAACTGGGGGGAATAGCGTGATTCTCCCATGTGCTAAATCCCCCTGGCAAAATTCCTCTCTGTCAGGTGAAAGGAAGTGGCTTGTGACTCTACATATATCAGAGGAAGGATGTGGTAGTCTGCAGCCCTCCCCGGATCGGCAAAGGGGGTGGAGCAGAGACTGGGATGGCTCGGAAGAGTGGAGTAATTGGCCAAGTACAGTTGGGGAGAAAAGTGGAGAAAAATCAAAAAAAAAAAAAAAGAAGGTCAACATTCCCTACGTTTCTCTATCATATCACCATCCGAAAGACTTATGTGGAAAAATGGCACTCATTATCGTGAAGCCAAACATACACACCAGCACAGAAGCAGAATATAGGCAATGTCTGTCAAATATAAAAAATTCTTACCTGGGTTATTGAGCATGCATAAAGACATAAAAAGTGCTATTTTTAGAATTGTCCTTCAATGGGAAAACCCAGCTCTGTAGTCAAGTGGATGATGGAGGCTAGCACAGCTCTGGGAGCAGCGGTTGATGTGAAGCCAAAAATCACCTATGTGAGGAATTTCATATTGAAGTGAGTAGGAGGAAGTATCCTTCTTGACACCCATAGGATGACACTGGTGCATTTCCAACTGTGGGGATGTTTCTTTGCTGATGTGTGTATATATATATACACTACCGTTCAAAAGTTTGGGATCACCCAAACAATTTTGTGTTTTCCATGAAAAGTCACACTTATTCACCACCATATGTTGTGAAATGAATAGAAAATAGAGTCAAGACATTGACAAGGTTAGAAATAATGATTTGTATTTGAAATAAGATTTTTTTTACATCAAACTTTGCTTTCGTCAAAGAATCCTCCATTTGCAGCAATTACAGCATTGCAGACCTTTGGCATTCTAGCTGTTAATTTGTTGAGGTAATCTGGAGAAATTGCACCCCACGCTTCCAGAAGCAGCTCCCACAAGTTGGATTGGTTGGATGGGCACTTCATTGAGCAGATTGAGTTTCTGGAGCATCACATTTGTGGGGTCAATTAAACGCTCAAAATGGCCAGAAAAAGAGAACTTTCATCTGAAACTCGACAGTCTATTCTTGTTCTTAGAAATGAAGGCTATTCCATGCGAGAAATTGCTAAGAAATTGAAGATTTCCTACACCGGTGTGTACTACTCCCTTCAGAGGACAGCACAAACAGGCTCTAACAGGTACTATTTAATGAAGATGCCAGTTGGGGACCTGTGAGGCGTCTGTTTCTCAAACTAGAGACTCTAATGTACTTATCTTCTTGCTCAGTTGTGCAACGCGGCCTCCCACTTCTTTTTCTACTCTGGTTAGAGCCTGTTTGTGCTGTCCTCTGAAGGGAGTAGTACACACCGGTGTAGGAAATCTTCAATTTCTTAGCAATTTCTCGCATGGAATAGCCTTCATTTCTAAGAACAAGAATAGACTGTCGAGTTTCAGATGAAAGTTCTCTTTTTCTGGCCATTTTGAGCGTTTAATTGACCCCACAAATGTGATGCTCCAGAAACTCAATCTGCTCAAAGAAGTGCCCATCCAACCAATCCAACTTGTGGGAGCTGCTTCTGGAAGCGTGGGGTGCAATTTCTCCAGATTACCTCAACAAATTAACAGCTAGAATGCCAAAGGTCTGCAATGCTGTAATTGCTGCAAATGGAGGATTCTTTGACGAAAGCAAAGTTTGATGTAAAAAAAATCTTATTTCAAATACAAATCATTATTTCTAACCTTGTCAATGTCTTGACTCTATTTTCTATTCATTTCACAACATATGGTGGTGAATAAGTGTGACTTTTCATGGAAAACACAAAATTGTTTGGGTGATCCCAAACTTTTGAACGGTAGTGTATATATATATATATATACACTCACCGGCCACTTTATTAGGCACACCTGTCCAACTGCTCGGTAACGCAAATTTCTAATCAGCCAATCACATGACAGCAACTCAATGCATTTAGGCATGTAGACATGGTCAAGACGATCTGCTGCAGTTCAAACCGAGCATCAGAATGGGGAAGAAAGGTGATTTAAGTGACTTTGAACGTGGCATGGTTGTTGGTGCCAGACGGGCTGGTCTGAGTATTTCAGAAACTGCTGATCTACTGGGATTTTCACACACAACCATCTCTAGGGTTTACAGAGAATGGTCCAAAAAAGAGAAAATATCCAGTGAGCAGCAGTTCTGTGGGCGAAAATGCCTTGTTGATGCCAGAGGTCAGAGGAGAATGGCCAGACTGGTTCGAGCTGACAGAAAGGCAACAGTAACTCAAATAACCACTCATTACAACCGAGGTATGCAGAAGAGCATCTCTGAACGCACAACACGTCGAACCTTGAGGCAGATGGGCTACAGCAGCAGAAGACCACACCGGGTGCCACTCTTGTCAGCTAAGAACAGGAAACTGAGGCTACAATTCGCACAGGCTAGCCAAAATTGGACAATAGAAGATTGGAAAAACGTTGCCTGGTCTGATGAGTCTCGATTTCTGCTGCGACATTCGGATGGTAGGGTCAGAATTTGGCGTCAACAACATGAAAGCATGGATCCATCCTGCCTTGTATCAACAGTTCAGGCTGGGGGTGGTGGTGTAATGGTGTGGGGGATATTTTCTTGGCACACTTTGGGCCCCTTAGTACCAATTGAACATCATGTCAACGCCACAGCCTACCTGAGTATTGTTGCTGACCATGTCCATCCCTTTATGACCACAGTGTTCCCATCTTCTGATGGCTACTTCCAGCAGGATAACGCGCCATGTCATAAAGCTTGAATCATCTCAGACTGGTTTCTTGAACATGACAATGAGTTCACTGTACTCAAATGGCCTCCACAGTCACCAGATCTCAATCCCATAGAGCACCTTTGGGATGTGGTGGACCGGGAGATTCGCATCATGGATGTGCAGCCGACAAATCTGCAGCAACTGCGTGATGCTATCTTGTCAATATGGACCAAACTCTCTGAGGAATGTTTCCAGTACCTTGTTGAATCTATGCCATGAAGGATTAAGGCAGTTCTGAAGGCAAAAGGGGGTCCAACCAGGTACTAGCAAGGTGTACCTAATAAAGTGGCCAGTGAGTGTATATATATATATATGATGTTTTTGTTTTTTAAATTTAAATTTAATTAGCTACTTCTCGGGTAGTACGGTGGCACAGTGGTTAGTGCAGTTGCCTCACAGTAAGAAGGTCCTGGGTTTGAGCCCAGGGGTAGTCCAACCTTGGGAGTCGTCCCAGGTTGTCCTCTGTGTAGAGTTTGCATGTTCTCCCCTCTTCTGCGTGGGTTTCCTCCGGGTGCTCCGGTTTCCTTCCCACAGTCCAAAGACATGTAGGCCAGGTGAATCGGCTGTACTAAATTTTCCTTAGGTATAAATGTGTGTGTGTATATGTGTGTGGACCCTGTGATAGCCTGGCAGCCTGTCCAGTGTGTCTCCCCACATGCCACCCAAAGACTGCTGGGATAGGCTCCAGCATCCCCGCGACCCTGAGAGCAGGATAAGCGGTTTGGATGATGGGTGGATGGATGGACAGCTGCTTCTCATTCGGAATGAATGGGGACTGTGTTGCTGCTAGCAAAATCACTTCCAGTGTTTCTTCACTGTTAGATTTGATTGAAAGAATGGGATCGCTTGTCAACTTGACATACTGTGCTAATTTCAAGTAATATCATGAAAAAAATCCAAATGAAGTCCATCTGGGAATGGAAAAGAGATGTATTATCTTTCTCAACTAGAGTAACCAAGTGTTTTCCAATTAAAGATTCACATGCAGTCATTTTCCTCATTGGGAATGTTGTGTTAATTCAGTTCTGAGGCAGGCTAGCACCAAGGTATTGCATAATGATAGAAATGTTTTACGTGTGGTTTAAAATTAATTAGTAAATGCCAGCTACTTCCTTACAAGTGCAACAAGCCCAAAGCACAGCAGAGATGAGCATGTGATGGACAAACTGAAAACATGGAAGTAGGGGAGTTGTGATATAGCGGTATTGACAATAACCGTGGTATTTACAAATTAAAAGTTGATATCATGTTAATAATACACATATGATAATATCGTGTAAATAATCCAGCACCTCTTAAATCATTCCCCTTTCTGTTCTCGATTTGCCCCCCCCCCTCCACACACACACATACACACACAGACACACAGACACACACATACACTTGATCTGGTGCAGTAACTAGCTAGCTAGCTACTGCCACAGTGTGTGGCTACTACTGCCATGCAAAATCATGTCATGAAAAATGGAAAAAGGAAAAAATCATGTAAGGACATGGTCAGTGGATATTAAATCACAGTATATCAGAGTGGTTAGTTGTCAGCTGGTGGTCTCACACACAAACTCTGTCCCCTGCTCCTCACAAGTGATTGTGTTTCAGTTGACATTGTATTGTTGGCAGATGTTGGGCCTTGTGGATCTCTTGTTTATCAGTTCATCTGATTGCCTTTTCAACATCCATTAAGTGTAATTGTTGTTTTTGTACCCTTCAGTTATGGTTGCAGACACTCTCTCCACCTCCCTACATTTGCATTTTTGAGTGTAATTAATTTGCTAAACAAAAAGAGACAGAATGCACGGTAAAAAAGGTAAAAGATGAATTTGACTGATAGTATCATTTTTTCAAATTTTCTATAGATATTGTGATAATATTGTTATCGTGAATTCTTTTGGCCATGATAATCATGTAGTGAAAATCTGATATTGTGACAACCCTATGTGGAAGTGGACCAAATTAAATAAATAAATAATGTTTGACAGACTTTGGTATTGCTAATGTTTTCATAGTCCATGCATAATGTATTATCCTCAATAACTGTGAGATAAACTTGTGCTGGAACTCATTTCGCTGATGTTCCAGTATGTTTTTTTTTTATTGCTCCAGTAGCTTTTCAGTTTGTAGTCTAAAACTGAGGACAGAAACAGAAGTGTGCCAGTAGCCACATACTTCACTTAAGGGTGGGGATACCTGCAGCCAGTTGAGACTGAAGATGTCACTTAGATGATAAGTGATGAAACGTTTCTGTCAATAATAATAATAATACATTTTATTTGTGGGCACCTTTCAGAGCACTCAAGGACACCTTACAGAACACAGTAAAAAACAAGCAGCACCTTGTCAGACAGCATAAAATCAAAACAAAGCAGGGTGGACAATTAAAATTTAATGCAACAGATAGTAAGTATAAAACCATCATCTGCACAAAACTCAATGAAGTGTAGATCAGACTGAATATGCCAGTTTGAAAAGGTGTGTTTTGAGATGGGATTTGAAGGTTGAAAGAGAGTCAATATTGTGGATGTTTTGTGGGAGAGAGTTCAATCGGCAGGGGGCATAATGACTGAAGGCTTTAGACCCCATGGTAGTGAAGCGGGCTGATGGTGTAGTGAGTTGGAGAGCAGAAGAGGATCTGAGAGTGCGGGAGGACGTGGAGATGAAGGAGGTCGTAAAGATACGAAGGAAGATAGGTTATTAATTATTATGAATAAACATTGTATCCAAATGAACTGATTCAACTTTCTTTGATTTTTCATACCTGGATTATTGAGCCTGCATAAAGACATTCACTTAAGTGTGTTTCTGATGCCTCTCCTCTAGATATCAGAAAAACACACAAATAGTAATTCATACAGCTTTATAGAACATTTCAGTCACGCAAACTAGATTGTATTGTATGCTAACAGTTTTTAGATGCAAATAAAAAAAAATCTCATGGATCTGGAAATCACTCACATTTAGTAATCTACCG
The DNA here is from genome assembly GCF_029633865.1 of Lampris incognitus. Taxonomy (NCBI): domain Eukaryota; kingdom Metazoa; phylum Chordata; class Actinopteri; order Lampriformes; family Lampridae; genus Lampris; species Lampris incognitus. The sequence continues at coordinate 109,981,255 of NC_079212.1, forward strand.
CTAGGGTTGGTAATAGAGCTCTAAAGTTAAAGTGTGTTTTGTGAGGCTTAAGGTGCTTGATAAATGAAAACAAAGAAATTGGGAAAAAACATTTAATAATTTTTGATCACAATGTCAAAATGAACAGCTCAGCATTCGCCCCCCTTCAAGTTCACATCAGAAAGACCAGACTCCTGCCATAAATCCCTACTGAGCACATAGAGTGTGGTTGTGTGTACATTGAACACCTGTTTTCAAAGAGATACTATATAGCGAGTGTGTTACCGCTGGACATGAGAGCTTCGATAGCAAGGTGCCAAAGTGCTGGGAGGTATGGGAGGAGAGATGCCCCATCCTTGTTATGAAATGAGATAAGTTTCATGACAAAACATAGTTTTCCTTTCAATTACTTTCAAATATTCCTTTTCATTTCCTTTCCACTATTGCATCTTATTGCACCTATTTTTATTTTATTTTTTTATGTTATCGCGCATATATATTTTATTATTTTGTTATTCTTTTAACTTTTACCTTTCAATTTGCTGTTCATTTTCCCTCTTGCACGGACATACGTACCAAGTCAAATTCCTTATATGTACTTGAACTTAACAATACATATGATTCTGATTTCCTTTGTGTTAATTTGCATTTAAAATGTCAAAGAAGGGGTCTCTGTAATCAACACTATTAATTGATTTTTTTAAAAAATTATTTTTGTCTTTCCTTTCTGCTCTGACAAATTTAGATCCTGCCTTTGTCTCCTCTCTGGCCCCGCCCCTCTTTTATTCTTGTTCGTTGGTGGAACTAGACGTGACAGTGATGAGCTGTGCACCTCAGCAAAAATGAAAATGTGTTTCAACTTTAGAAAGTTGTAGAGCACTCATGAAGCTAGGCTCTAAAAAGAGGCCAGGTCCGTGAAATGGGTAAAGAGCAGTCAAAGTCCAACCCTTCGATAGAAAATAATACAAAGATACATGCAGTGCTTTTTTACAGGTCTGGTGGGTACACAGCCTATGTGTGCTGAATGCAAATTGACCAAGTCCTAACTTACATGGAATCAATAACAGCAGTGCTGTGCATCTGTGATATTGTGTCTCCTTGTTTTTATCAACTGCTGAAAATCTTAACCTTAAACAACTGCTGTACGCGAGTACTTTTTTTGAGAGGGGTGAAGAGAAAATTTTACTGTTTTTGGTTCCAATTTGGCATGTGCAATTCCCTCTTTTTCCTCTTCGGCAGTCACTCAGGGTCGAGTATGACTGTCTTCCTTCAAGCTGCTTGTGGGTCTTCAGGTTGGTGTAGTTCCTTGCAGGAGGATGCCTGCACGTAACAGCTTTTTACGTGGAGTGGCTGATGCCCCTGCAGCCTCCACACGGTCCTTGGCAGGGGGTGACCAGAGTCCAATGGCATGGAGGACCAAGAAGATTGGGGACCACCCTCTGTTGCAGCCTTCATCCACCTTCTCTGGCATTGTGACCTGAAGACATCTTCCGCCAGTTCCACTGTTGAGGTCTTTGTTTGATCGCGCTTCGTCTGGAACCTCCCCCTTGACCTATCTGGCTTGGGTGAGCCTACCAGGATTCAAGCTCTGGATGGCATAGCTCTTGGGATCATTAGTACATGCAAGTTTCTCCACCACGGCAAGGTGGCAATTCAAGAGAAGTGCAATTCCATATTTTACTAAGGCCCCTATAGTGGTTGGGGTTTGTGTAGTTGTCCATGTGTCCTCAGCTACACATGAAGCCAGCCGACTGCTTCTTCTCACCTGCCAGCTGGAGGTTTTTCCAGGAGACTGTAAGCATGTGAAGGCTCAGGGTACAAGCTGTACAAGCACCCCACTACCCATAGGAGTGTCTTGACTGTAATGGTGGAGCACATTCGCCACCCGAGTGCCCCTGCATGAAGTATTAACTTCTTACATGGTCTAAAATATTAATTTTAAAATTATTCTTAGGTGATTTGGTTTTTAAGTAAGCTAACCAATTATAAAATGTAATTGAATAACAGCAATTTCACCAAACTTGTAACTATGCAAAGGGATTGAGGCTATGTGATGAAATTAACAAATGCTACAGAAACTCACAAGTGATGAAGCAATTTTTATGTGTGGCTAAGAAGAGATTGATTTGGAATCTGTCACATTTACTGTCAGTTTCTGATTTAGATAAACATGCTTAATATATATTTTACTCATATGCTACTAATACTGTATGTAAAAGACTTTTTAATTACCTCTAAGTTCCCAAGGTTGTGTTAGTACTATAATTTGTGTGTAAGAGCTGCACAATGCGGCTTCCTCATCACATTGCATTCAGCGTTATGTCTAGTGCAAACCCTGCTCAACAACCCTACACTCAAGCTCAATGTCAAAATATAAAAGGACTGTGTCAAGAGTGCTTAGACATTAAGACCTCATCCTTCGGCTCCATCGCTGGCCTAGGACCAAATCCTGACAGAGGAGTCTTTCCTGTGCCTCTTTCTTAGTGTCTCTTTCAGTTTCACTGCTGTTTCAGTAAGGGGAACAGAATAATTACCATGGTCTTTGTTTTGATCAGTAGAGGCGGACCCAAAATTCAGACACAGACAATGGAATTAAGTGATATGAAAAGGGTTTATTGCAGTAATAAAAGGAGGGATGAGGATGGCAGGCAAGGCAGGAAGTAGAGAGGTGATTGCGGATGGCTGAGTTGAGCTGGATGGAGGTTAGGAGAGTTGAGCTGAGCAGGACAGGTGGACGAGGGGCTGAGTGTGGCTGGCTGAAGATAAGCTCTGGGGTTTAGTAAGCGAGCAGGCAGACAGGCAGGCAGGCGGGGGGACCGGAGAGTAGTGATCCTGGAAGCACAAGGAAACAGGGTAAATGCAGGTAATGCAAACAACATGAGGAATAACTCTGAATATGCTATTGCAGAGTGGCCCAGAAGAAGAAACTGCCACCGTAGTTGAAAAAATGATCTGGCGGTGAGTGGATGGAGAACCGGAGTTGATATACTGTTGGGTTAATGAGTTGTGTGCGGGCTGGGCAAGTGAGGTGAATGAGTCACAGCTAGGAGGGAGCCGAAGAGTGCCAGGGAAGGAAGACACACACACACACACACACACACACACACACACACACACACACACACACACACAGAGGAGAAGACAGGAGACACCTGGGAAAAGGGAAACACATGAAAACACAAGGGAAATAACTGGAGGCACAGCCGGGGCCGTGACAGACGTCGCACTTGTCTTTTTAAAAAAAGAGAATGACAGAGAAACAGTTCCATACATGGGGGCATTTATAAAATCTCTTTAAAACTAACTAAGCTCTATATCAAAAGCTTAAAATCAAATATGACTTCATTGTTTCATTTTGTTGTGCTCGTGCCCATGTGCAGTTTGTTTTAGTGAAACACTTCCCGCTGTCTTCCACTGTCAGGAAACAGACTAAACTGCACCCACCACGTTTCAGCTCACAACCACACCGTGACATTTGGACTGCAAGTGGTTTCCAACAAGACGCTGACTGTACTGACACTGTGAACTCATTGAGGTGCAAAGGTTCACATGAGCATCTTAAGCGTGAATGAAGTTTGTTTTCGGTTCGGTTTGAACGGAAGGAAGTCTATACTTTATATTAGCGTGACATTGCTTATTAGAGTTTTCTTTCAGGCCCCCATCTCTTAGAAGCAATCGTTTGTGCAGCATTTAAAAAGGGAAATCCAATTGGACTGCCCACGGCTCTCAGTAAATCTTACGAGAGAAATCAACACTAGTATGGGTTTGATTTTGACATGCCTTGCTTTTTGTTTTGTATTCATTTAATTAGATTTTTCTTTTTTTTTTTTCTTATTTCCCCCTCTAGAATAATGAAGGGCACATGCTGTTCAGATAATTGTGCTTCCTCTTCTCGAGGTTTATTGTACAGTAGTACACTGTGTTTACTGTAACTGTGATTATTAAGCGCTCTGGGACAACATGTGATATAGAGCTGTACATATAAAATGTGTTTGACTTGACTCGAGTATTGGCTGGGGAGGTGCCAGACAGATATGGTTCGCTGACGGTGATAAGAGCGTACTGTACACCAACGTAAACAATGGACTGCATAGATGACAAAATTTTTGAAAAGAGGTTGCGAATATAAGGTTGCTGGCATGAAACCCAAACTAGCTAACAATATGTGTGCCAGGGTAGTGGGGGAAAAAGTAAAAGAAAATGTTAATTCCCCCCTTTAGTCGCTGTTGTTGAGATTTCCTTTTTGCAAGGTACTCAACCCACAACCGCTCGAGTGGAGCTGTTCACTTCCAAACAGCTGAATAAAAGGTGTTGTTAAAGTCTTTAAATCCATAAGCGAGAATCGGGAATCTATTACAGAAGTATATAGGTGGGATTAGCTTTACAGGAAATAACAGTGTGTTGATTTATAATTCTTGAATGATCCGCACCTGTTGCCCGTATTCAGCAGTCAGTTTTATTTTGGTTGCAGTAAATGTGTACTCAAAGCGTACACTCAAGTGAATTATGCAATTTTTCTCTTCACCACAATGAGACTCTTCTCCGTGTTTTCTTTCAGGATACCTGACAGTGACCATAGAGCCTCTGCCTCCAGTTGTTGTGGGAGAGACCGTTACTCTCAAGTGCAACTTCAAAACTGATGGACGGCTTCGCGAGATCGTATGGTACAGGGTGAGTAAAACTGTACACATTGACAAGGCAATTAAGCAGCCAATAAGCTCTGTGGTGTTAATTTTTATTCACTGCCAGACGTATTGTATTGCAAGGGGGAAAAAGCCAATATCAAATTCCCGGGTTTTATTGTTTGTCGAGTTAGTAGACCATGACTGCTCTGTGCAACTCCGGTCGTGAGAGAACGAGCAGGGATTTTGGCCTGCTGGATGGGGAGCATTGCTGGCTGCTGCTGGGATCTTGATTCCTCAATCAGTTGGTCATTGCCATCACCGCTTAATTGTTCACAGCTGGCAACACTGTGGTTATTTCAATCCCAGTAGGGGCATAACCCTGCATGAATACTGTTGATTATTAAAGAGCCTCTTTGTGTCTTCAAGACGGAGTTCAAAAGGTGACTGATATGGATGATGAGCAAACTGATACACCCTCATTTTTGCATCATAGCGAAATTATTGAAAATTGGAAATAAATAAATAAATAGGATGTCAAAGTCCTTAAAATGGGCTTTTGTTGTGTCTGAAAGGAAGCTGTCAAAATAATCGCCACTAAGCATTTGAACTGGAAAGAGGCAGCAGCTGTCAGTAGCACATCTTCCCTTGACTGCACACATTTGCCTAAGACTCAACAATATGCAAAATGAAGGGTTGCTCAATTAAAGGATATGCATTACTGCATTACTTGAAGATGCTACCCTCTGTTGTGCATTGACACTGTGATTTTAAGTAGGAAATAATCAAAAGTGTGCCATGATTTCCATTTATATGTAGTGGTAAGCGCAATCTATTTTGTACAGCTTGCTTGCCAGGTTTTGCCAAATTAAACGACACTGTACGGTACAAAATGACCTTGGTTTGCTCCACTGTGGTGTGCAGGAACACCCGTCACTGATGACCAAGCAGTAGTTTATTGCTTAGGCAGAAACTCTGTCTTTAGAGTACCTTCTGTTTTCTCATTTTTATCACTGTGAAATGAAACAACGTATCTAGGCTCATCTTAGCAAATGCTGACCTTTCAATGCAGGACAAAAAGAGATTTATGGCACTTTACACATTCGCCTGTGTATAATAGATCACTGTGAGAGAGCTGTGACAATTTCATTTAATCAGGGAGAATTGCAGAGTTTTGTTTTGCTTGTGGGATCCTTGCGTCAGAGTGAAGCCATATCTATTGATAGCTGTGGTTTCTAACAACCCCTCGGGGAACAGGACAAGCTGTCATAATTGTGATGTGAGGAAAGCACAGAGGTTGTTGTGATGTGAGGAAAGCACAGAGGTTGTTGCAGGAATCGGCCCCATCTCTCTGGTGGCCACGGTGCTGTACAAGTACTGATACATTATAAATCAATTACCAACACTTGGCTTTTCAAAGTTTCTTTAATCTCTGCCTTTTATTTGACTAATCACTGTGGACTTCTCATTTTACCTCCTGTTCAAATGGAACAGGGGTTGATACCCACCTGGGGAATCCCATATCTAATCGAAGCCTGGACAGTCAGCGAGACAAGAGAGCTGAATTAACTGGAGATCTTGGCGAGTGTTCATTCATTACTGGGGCCGCCGTTATCTTGACGGATGCTGTTTGAGGAATTTGTAATGCCAGACTGCATTCTCAAACCGGCACAATGGCACCACAGTGAAAGCTTTACTTAAGATAATCAAGATTGCTTTGGAGAGCTCGCCCAGCTAGACCAGCTCAGAGTTGTCTTCAGCGTTAGAACATTACCAGGAGAGGGGGAGAGAGAGGGAGAGGGAGAGAGAGAGAGAGAGATAGAGAAAAGTTATGAACCTCATAGGACTTTCCCCATGGTTTATACTTAATGAACTTTTTTTTTTCTGTCACACCGCCCAATCATGAATAGGGTGTCTTTAAAGGGGAAAGAAAAAAGAAAAGATTTCCCTTCTTTCAATTTACTTGATACTCAAGGTTGAGTAAAATAGATAGGGACAGAAAAAAAGGGGGGAAAGACAGATAGACCGAGCGAGATCTATAAAATGGTATAATAATACATGAGCGTCATCACTTATACTTCAAAAGCAAACAAATGAAAGCCTTTCAAGTGTGTGATTTTGCACTTGCCCACATGAATTCTTGTACTGTGAATACTCTCAAGCAGGCTGCAAATTATGCCTCGTCTTTCGACGGAGCTCACTTTTTGCATTGTGGGGCTTGTCTTAAAGCACATCCACACCAACGTGGATAAATTCGAAAATGCATCTTCGTTTTCACTCCATTCTCCATCCACACTAAGCCAGCATTTTCGACCACTGAAAATGGATCTTTTCGAAAACACTCTCCAAAATGGATGAATTTGAAAATGCCATTCAGGCGTTGCAGTGTGAATAAGGGAAATGGAGCTTTTCGAATATGCTGATGTACGACTGTCATAATCAGCATAACACTGCTGGCTTGTTCGAAAATGATTGAAAAATGCTAGTGTGGACCGACGGCGTTCTATCCGTTGTGGCAATGAAAACAATATTTTCAAACTTTTCTAGATTAGTATTTCCGACTCTCAGAGAGGATTTGCTATGGTTATGTTCGCACAGCAGCTGAATACGGTTGTCACTCCTCATGGGAGTGCTAAATCCAGTTAAGTTCAGACAAAGTTCAGATATGAAAGAGAATGACAACCATATTGTAAAATCAAAGTGACTGCTGAAGATTTTCAGTTGGGCCCTATAAAATTTGAGTGTGGATTTGATTGATTTCTGCTGTATGTACCAGAACAGCACTGGACAACTTGTGGATCTGGCCACATGATTTGATGTACAGAGGACCTTCTAACACCAAACAAGTGTGCTATGATGTGTTACTTGACAAGTATACCCAAAAGTCACAAAGAGACCATATGACACTGCCCAGCTGATGTGTCTGTTGCATTCTTCAATATGGGGTGCCAGTCAGGCCGCGAACTCACTAGAGCATAATTTGGCCAAGCTTAGGCATAATTTGCCCGTTTTGAGACACCTATAGTGGTGCTTGAAAGTTTGTGAACCCTTTATAATTGTCTATATTTCTGCATAGATATGACCTAAAACGTCATCAGATTTTCACACACGTCCTGAAAATAGATAAAGAGAACCCAAATATTATACTTGGTCATTTATTTATTGAGGAAAATGATCCAATATTACATATCTGTGAGTGGCAAAAGTATGTGAACCATTCAGTATCTGGTGTGACCCCCCGTGCAGCAGTAACTGCAACCAAACATTTCTGGTAACTGTTGATCAGTCCTGCACATCGGCTTGGAGGAATTTTAGCCCATTTCTCCATACAGAACAGCTTCAACCCTGGGATGTTGGTGGGTTTCCTCACATGAACTGCTTGCTTCAGGTCCTTCCACAACATTTTGACTGGATTAAGGTCAGGACTCTGACTTAGCCATCCCAAAACATTACCTTTGTTCTTCTTTAACCATTCTTTGGTAGAATGACTTGTGTGCTTTGGGTCGTTGTCTTTCTGCGTGACCCACGTTCTCTTGAGATTCAGTTCATGGACAGATGTCCTGATATTTTCCTTAAGAATTTGCTGGTATAATTCAGAATTCCTTGTTCCATCAATGATGGCAAGTTGTCCTGGCCCAGATGCAGCAAAACAGGCCCAAACCATGATACTAACACCACCATGTTTCACAGATGGGATAAGGTTCTTATGCTGGAATGCAGTGATGTCCTTTCTCCAAACATAATGCTTCTCATTTAAACCAAAAAGTACTATTTTGGTCTCATGGGGCCGTGCCTATAGTCCCCGGGTCCTATATTCCCCGGGTCCTATGTTCCCCGATCGGGGAACATAGGACCCTTTCGAAAAAAAAGGGTCCCATATTCCCCGTTTTCCCCTAAAAAGGTCTTATAATCCCCGTTGCAATAGACACCGGGGAACATAGGACCCTCTTTTGGAAAAAGGGTCCTATATTCCCCGCTGTTTCCAGGGGAACATAGGACCTTTTTCCAAATAAAGGCTCCTATATTCCCCGCTATTGCCAATCGAGGAACAAACCAGGGAACTTAGAACCCTTTTTGCAAATTATTTCCTTAACGGGTCCAAAATAATAAAAACTGGGGTCATGGCTGAGATGTAGGCTACAACAATCTATTCCTCCGCTGATTAAATTAGGCCGTATTACCATTGTTGGCTGTTGTATATCGCAGGCCACCTTGAGTGCGTATCCAAATTCGGCCTAGAAGAGGCTGTAATTTGCTTTATTGTTATTTCTTACCAATATTTACTGCAGTAGGCCTAGTTAGTTGGCTCTCCGGCTCAGCATGGACAGTCGGCAATCAACGCAAGCTTGTCTTGCAGTAGGCCCGCCTACCAGTATAACCTAGCCATTTCCACCTTCGCTCAAAGTTCAATTTGCATAGCACTGGACACTTCAGCCACTTTCTTGTTACTTTGCAGTTCGTTTTCCATATTAAATCACTTGGCAGACTTTCTTTCAAAAAGACTTTAATGCTGAACTTTTTAGGCAGAGAACTTAGACCAGGACTTGGGAATTTAGGACCAGCACAAAGTATCCATCAACGGGGGCCGCCTACCTTACACAATAGGCTAATTGCCTAATAATAATAAGATGTGCTTCTCAAAAAACTAAAGGCTTGTGGAGGTGCTAAACCAAAAACATGAATCAAAGACGAACATCAAAGGATGTAAGGTAACACTCACCAAATGGTAAAAAAATAACAGAGGCAGTCCTCTATTTCACCATTTTATTGTTTGGCATCAGTCATTAAGGTTTCTGAAGAAGACCACCCGGCCAAGTTATTGACTGATGCCAAACAATGAAATGGTAAAATAGAGAATTGTGTCTTTTTTTTTCATTTGATGAGTGCTACCTTACATCCTTTGATGTTCTTCTTTAATAATAATAATAATAATAATAATAATAATAGCCTAATTATAAAAGAGGCCTAATAACAAATAACAATTACAGGCATAATACTATCAATAGTAATATGGCAGGAATGAGGAAAAACACATGAGACCAAGGCGAGTTTGATGTTTATTCCTCAACTCCAAAAACCAACTGCAGCAGGAACAACCCTGCCCCGGCGAGCCCGGGAACGTAAACCACGCCCCCAGCTCACAGTCCTGCTGGGTGAGAGGCATAGCCCCTAGTGTCCGCCACACAGGTCCCCCCCCGAACACCCAGAAGGGACTCCTGGAAAGAAACTTAGTGTCTCACTGGAGGCTTAAGCAGCCTGCCATAACGGCTGCACCGTCCCTCAGCCGAAACAGTAGGTGAAACACAGTCCAAAGCCGGCTGAGAAGCAGAACGCTGAACCCGTGAAGACGCTGCCGGGGTCCTGGAAAGAGGACGACCCCGACGGGGAACCTGGGCCGGAAACACAACTTCGCCTGCCACCCTGTGCGCCGGTTTAAGCCTATCAAGCGTGACACGCTCCCTACGCCCACCCATATCTAGCGCAAAACCCTTAGGACCCGTCTCAAGAACCCGAAATAGGCCATCGTATGGGGGTTGGTGGGGTGAGCGGTGAGCATCATGCCGTACAAAAACAAAACGAGCCGACATGAGCTCCGCAGGCACGAACGACCGCGGAAAACAGTGGTGAACGGGGCCTGGAACCCGAGTGCTGTCGGACAAAAAAGGATAAACGGCCGGACGGGGTCGAGGAGCGGAACTCCCAGGCAAAAATTCCCCAGGGACGCGGAGTGGCTGACCGAGCACCAGCTCAGCGGGTGACGCGTCGAGGTCCTCCTTAGGAGCCGAACGCAACCCGAGCATAACCCAAGGTAAACGATCCACCCAGTTACTATCCGAGAGCGCAGCGCGCAGCGCTGCCTTGAGCGACCGGTGACAACGTTCACACAACCCGTTAGCCTGAGGGTGATACGCGGTAGTGCGGTGTACCTGCACACCCAAGGATCGCGCAAGTGCCGACCAGAGCTCTGACACGAACTGGGGGCCCCTGTCTGAGGTGATATCTGACGGAGTGCCGAAACGGGCGACCCAGGAGGAAAGAAAAGCGCGTGCAACATCCGAGGATGTTGTGGAGGATAGAGGGACAGCCTCTGGCCACCTGGTGGTCCGATCTACCATTGTGAGCAGGTGTGTAAAACCCTGTGAAGAAGGTAGAGGGCCCACCAGGTCCACATGCACGTGGTCGAAACGTCTGGCCGGGATCGGAAACGGTTCGAGGGGCGATTTAGTGTGCTGGTGGACCTTAGCGCGCTGGCATGCTACACATGCAGCTGCCCACCCCTTGACGTCCTTGCGGAGGCCAGGCCAGACGAACTTGGAACCGACCAACTTCACCGATGCCCGAACTCCAGGGTGCGAGAGGGAGTGAATCGAATCGAAAACTCGACGGCGCCAGGCCACTGGAACAACGGGGCGGGGACGGCCGGTGGAGACATCGCAGAGGAGGGCAGGACTGCCTTCCTGCATCACAGCGTCCTCTAGCTTGAGACCGGTACGCGTTGACCTAAGGGCAAGGACGTCCGGGTCACTGGGCTGGTCGGTAGCCATAGCGGAGAAATCCACACCGAGGTGCACAGGACACACAAGCACACGCGACAGACAATCAGCAACAGGGTTGGACTTCCCGGCCACATGCTGAATGTCCGTTGTGAACTCGGAGATCGCCGCTAGGTGGCGCTGTTGACGAGCAGACCACGGCTCAGTCACCTTGGACATGGCAAAAGTCAGCGGCTTATGATCCACATAAGCCGTGAATGGGTGAACCTCCAGCAGGAAGCGGAAATGCCGGGTTGCAAGGTGCAGTGCCAGCAACTCCCTGTCAAAAACGCTGTACTTGCGCTCGCTGTCTCGCAGTTTGCGGCTAAAAAATGCGAGTGGCTGCCACGCATTCGCCACACGCTGTTCAACCACAGCCCCCACGGCTATGTCAGACGCATCGGTTGTTAAAGCTATGGACACCGTGGGTGTGGGATGGGCGAGGAGGGCAGTGTTAGCCAGGGCGCACTTAGCTCCGTCAAAGGCCTGGACCTGTTCGGGAGTCCAGTCGACAGGGTCGTTAGCCTTCTTAAGCCGCAGGGCTTCGTAAAGTGGCTGAAGGAGGTGGGCATCGCGAGGGAGGAAATGGTTATAGAAATTCACCATTCCCAAGAATTCCTGCAATGCCTTAACAGAGACCGGGCGGGAAAATTCCCCCACCGCTTGCACCTTAGAAGGCAACGGGACTGCGCCTTGCGGCGAAGTGCGGTGACCCAAGAAGTCAATCACCGGCAGTCCAAACTGACACTTGGCCGGGTTGACTATCAGGCCGTGTTCGTCCAGACGACGGAAAACCTGTTTCAGGTGCGCCAGGTGCTCTTCAGCTGACGGACTGGCCACTAATATGTCGTCGAGATAAACAAACACGAAATCAAGGTCACGCAACACCGAGTCCATCAGCCTCTGAAAGGTTTGCGCTGCCCCCTTCAAGCCAAAAGGCATGCGCATGAATTCGAAAAGCCCAAACGGGGTGATCACTGCGGTCTTGGGCACGTTCTCTGCGCGCACGGGAACCTGATGATAGCCGCGCACCAGGTCCACCTTAGAGAAAATAGTGGTACCTGCCAGGCGTATGGAAAAGTCCTGTATGTGTGGGATGGGATAGCGGTCATTGGCGGTGACGTTGTTCAGGCGGCGAAAATCGCCGCAAGGCCGCCACGACCCATCCGCCTTGGGCACCATGTGAAGCGGCGAGGCCCACGGGCTGTTGGAATGCCTCACTATACCCAGACGCTCCATGATGGCGAACTCCTCCTTAGCTGTAGCCAATTTTACCGTGTTGAGGCGCCGCGCAAAAACTGGCGGTCCCAGAGTGGGAATGAAATGTTCTACCCCGTGTTTAGTAACTGCGGTGGAAAAGGCAGGCGTAGTCACCGATGGAAAATCCGCCAGCAAACGCTGAAAAACATCCCCTAATGCTAAAAAGTTAGCGTGTGTTAACGGCCCGGCTCCCCTTGTCTCACAAGGAACAGTGGCGAAAGACACAGCATCAATTAAACAGCGGTTTAAAACATCAACCAGCAGACCATTAGCACACAGAAAATCCGCGCCGATAATAGGAACAGTAATGGCGGCCACTACAAAGTCCCACTCAAAATGGCGCCCGTGGAAGCAAACAGTCACCAACCTTGTGCCAAACGTCGCAATGGACGAACCGTTAGCTGCACTTAACTGTGGGCCGCCGCCTTCGGCCGACCTGTCTGTCTTAGCAGGAGGGAGTAAGCTCTTTTGCGAGCCTGAGTCCACCAGAAACCGTCTTCCTGACATCGTGTCCTTAATGAAGAGCAGCTCACTACGTCCGCCAGCGCCCACAGCTGCTACTGAGCGCTGGCCCTGGAGTTTCCCGCCGTCTCAAACGTGCACGGAGGGATGCAGCGCCTCGCCTTGCCGCCGAACCGCTGGTGGAAGAAACAGAGGCCTCTCCCGCGCCGTCTCCGGGCAGGCACTCCAGCCACCACTGCCGGGTCCGCGTCCTCCGACGTCGGCTGCAGAGGCTCCGATGCCACACTCTGCACAGAGAACCGTCTGGTAGCCAGCAGGACCCGATCGGCCTCCTCAGCCAAACCTCGGCAGTCACCAGCGGCCAGACACGGGGAGTTAGCCAAAGCCGCGCGCACAGGAGACGGGAGCTGGCGCAAGAAAACGTGCGGGAAAAGGAACCCACCTTCGTCTGAGCCTAGCAGCGACAGCATATTGTCCATGAGATCCACAGCCGTACCGTCGCCCAAACCGGATAGGGAAAGGATTCTATCTGCCCTCTCTGCGGCAGATAGGCTGTACCTCCGCAGCAGAAGATGTTTGAGGGCGACGTATTTATCGTGTTGCGGAGGGGCGCGCAACAGCTGCATGGCCCGGCGTGTGGACTGCTGATCCAGCACAGCGATGACCAGATAGTATCTGGAGTCGTCCGCGGAGATTCCACGCAGGTGGAACAGCGCCTCGACATGCTGGAACCACGAGGCCGGGTTGCTCTGCCAGAACTCTGGGAGCTTCACAGCCGCGGCGAGAACGGCCGACTGTGAGAGTTGGGGCGGCGTGGCCGAAGTGAATTCACACACATCTTCTGCTCCAAACATGTTCAATTCGGGGTCACCAATGTGGCAGGAATGAGGAAAAACACATGAGACCAAGGCGAGTTTGATGTTTATTCCTCAACTCCAAAAACCAACTGCAGCAGGAACAACCCTGCCCCGGCGAGCCCGGGAACGTAAACCACGCCCCCAGCTCACAGTCCTGCTGGGTGAGAGGCATAGCCCCTAGTGTCCGCCACAGTAACACTGATAATAGGCTATTAATAACAAAATGCTTTTAGTAAAAGCTTGGCTGAAAAAGGGTTGGTCTATGGCAGAAGCCCCCCAGAGAAGGCATGGTCTAAAACAAAAATCTCCAAGGCCTAACTAGCCTAACGTTAAGGCTTTTTTCTTCTTCAAAAAAGCAAAATGAGTAGTCCTAGCCCATTAGGCTACTCAACAAAGAGGGGCTAAAACATCTACTCAGCCTATCTGAAAATGTGATGGCTTACAGCCCTCCAATATGATTCCAAATCTCTGTGACCAGCATCCAGTTGACCCTTGAGCCGCAGGAGACGGGCCTCCAACGTCCTCCACTTGGGCTTCCGCCTTGGGGGAGCATCTCCGCGCTCCGCCATCTCCAGCCTTTCCTCTGCCAGGGTTTGCTGGTCCTTAATGTGGCGCAGAAACATCCAAAGGGATGGGTGGCGCACTTGGACCGCATCATTTAGAGTGCGATGATAAGCTACAAAAACAAAAACAAGAGGTTAATCATGTAAACTGTTAAAGAAATGTGAATATGCTGAACATGTTGACAGTGGCTTGATAAACATGAATGCATAATGCAGCTTTAGGAGTGTAGGCCTTTGTGTGATGTAGACCTCCAAAAATTATGCTGGATTGTGTTAAACTGATTTTTAAAATGAAAGTTAAACACATCGCCTATGGTGAATTCCACAGCTAATTGATGGAAACGATGTAGATTTATCAAGCTTTAAGAGTATCCAAAGCAATGGTTGATTGTGAGTCCTACACCGATGCTATATTATTTTTTTAAATAATGATACAAATAATCGACTAAAAACAGTATAGCCTAATTTACACAACCATAATCATGCAATTGGCCTACGTTATCATAGCCTGCACGCTTCTGTGGTGTCGCATGAAAATGTTAAGCATGTTATGGGCCACACATCAAAAATAAAGTCTGTTCGCAGATTATTCAATAAATCAGAAAATAAGTCTTAGTCACTTACACTCAACGTGGTTGTTGGTCCTTTGCTCCATGTTGCGTGCATAGACGTTCCACATTGGATGTGGGAAGAGGGCTCCATCGTGGACGTATGTGTTCCCGACATACTGCAGGAAGTCACGCAGCTCTGGATGGTCCCGCTGGACGCGCCTCGTGTCTGGGTGGTGAACGAGCAGGGCGAAGTTGCCTTGAACTGTGTCCAGTGGTAGGTGGCCGAGTGCCATCATTTTGCGGATGACTGCTGCCAACTGAAGGTCATCCCGGAATGCAGTAGTCAGTCCAAGTCTTTGCACCCTCTTCCACAGGGCTTGACTGAAATGGAAGTAGCATCCACTCACTTGTGCCCTTGGAATTTCTGTTTCCAGCGCATTGATAAGCGCCTGTTCAAAGTCGCATATGACCTTTTGAGGTGCCCAGTGGTGCTGCGTAATCCTCCTGGTTTCCCGTTTGATGCAATCGAGCACCTGCCGGTAGTGCCCAATTGTGCGCTGGCCCATCAGCGCATGCACAAGAGAGATAACGAAGCCATGCATGTTTCCAAGTACTTTAAAAACTTGGCTGAAGGGGCGGGGGCACGTTCTGAACGTTGCATCCATATATATGGTTCCACAGCCTCGCAGCTTCCTGATGTTTCCCTCTGTGGCAAACACAGCGATAGCCCACTCGTTGTCTTGGTGCAGGAGGAACTGTTCCCTGTCCCATGTTTCAGCCCATGCACCTTCGATGACGACATCCTCAAGTGTAGCTGGAATCGGGGGCGTGACTGCTGCGTGTGCTCTGGCCATAACAGTCCTTACAGACTGGAATCCTTGTGGTGGTGGTCTGTCGCCGCCACCTTGGATTTGACGTTGCCGATGCTGCAGGACCCTTTGCGCATTATAGATCCTTCTGATTGGGACTGTTGGCTCCCTCGCAACTTCTGCAATCACCCCCTGTCGGAATTCTGCACGGTGCACCATTTCTCCATCAGGGGGATGCACGTGTTCCCCAACATCGTGCACAGTAATGTTAGCATCCACGTCCTCCACTTCAAATCTATTTGTGATCAGTGGCACTCTACAGTTCCACCTCCAGCACCTCCATCTAATGGTGTCTTGATTGGTGCGGTGCTTCTGATATCTGAAGTTCTCATGTACCAACACTTTGCCCCCTCGATCACCATCCATAACTATCGCCATTGTTTGTCTTCTTGTAGGCTAGTAAGCACATGACAGTGAGTCCACGAGTTATCACCGATAACAACCGATTATTGCAAATGTTGCAAGTTGGCAGGCGGTTTAGACATTGGTGAATTTTGATCATGTGGTTTAGAACGCCAGGAAACTTGCGTGCAGATGACCACACATCCACGACAAGTTTTAAATATTTCCAAACTCGAAATCATGTGTGCATTTGGCTATTTATAAATTATTTTTCGAGCAATATGTGTTTTGTGATTCAGCTTTAGCGTTGTTGATTAGCCTTTCATTCATATTTTGTCAAAAAGGCGTATTCATTAGCCTAGGCCTATGTCCCGTTATTTCTGTAGCATACAGCATCTTAGAATCTTAAGAGACCAGGCAGATATTGTTATTATTTTGTTATTACCATGCTATATTAGCCTACTTTATAATTATAAATATTTCAATTATCCAATTTTTAGCATTTCTAATATAAGGCTATATTGTTATTATTATTATCATCATCATCATCATCATCATCATCATCATTATTATTATTATTAGGCTATTATTATTATTGTCATTATTATTATGTTATTATTATTATTATTATTATCATTACAATTATGATGCTTAAAGGGCCTTACTGAGCAGATGGTTTCTATCTAATATCTGTCAGATGCTTTTCCCAATAAGCTGGTGTGGTTATGATGGGAACGACGGCTTTCTAGCGAACATAGAAGAAGTGGGTCGGAATTGGCCTATTGTCGATATCAGCTAGCTTTCGCAGGAGTCTATCCCTGGTACAATGCACTAGACCTCTGGGAGATGGACTGCTGAGGACGGAACACAACACCTATCCTCAGCTCCCAGCACTTCTCGCACAATGTGCTACTCATACGCTGAGTTGGCGGAGCCCGGGATCGAACTCACAACCTTGCGATCCATAGGCGAGAGCTCTACCGACTGAGCTACGCCCGGGTACAATTGCCCAAGGAGCATAGGCTTACTATATTACATTCAGACACAGACGAGCCAGCTCACCTACTCGGCGAGGCGCATTTCCCTCGATAAGTGACACATTTCACGCATAAATATCAGAGAACTACCGGGGTGGGTTATGCGCCCAAATATAGGCTATAGCCTAATAAGTTGAAATTGGTTTAGTGTCGAAAGTTTCCACATACTTTAGCCAACCTGGACTTTGTGAATTCGTTTTTGTGATATAAAAATAGAAATCGTATGATTCATTGTCTTCTTAATAATCTGCCCTAAATAATGCATTATTGAAAATGCACTTTTTGCGCCAAACAGCGTCAAACCTGCTGACCGGGGAACATAGGACCTTTCTTTATAAAAAGGGTCCTATGTTCCCCTGCACATACAAAACGGGGAACATAGGACCCTTTTGGGGAAAAGTGGGGAATATAGGGCCCTCTGTATACAAAAAGGTCCGATATTCCCCGGTCTCATACAAAGCGGGGAACATAGGACCCGGGGACTATAGGACCCGGGGACTATAGGGAGGACCCCGGTCTCATCCGTCCACAAAACGTTTTTCCTTCTGGATTGTCCACGTGATCTTTAGCAATTTTCAGACAGGCAGCAATGTTCTTTTTGGAGAGCAGTGGCTTTCTCCTTGCAACCTTGCCATGCACACCATTGTTGTTCAGTGTTTTCCTGATAGTGGACTCATGAACATTAGCCAATGTGAGAGAGGCCTTTAGTTGCTTAGAAGTTACCCTGGGTTCCTTTGTGACCTGGCCGACTATTACACACCTTGCTCTTGGACTGATCTTTGATGGTCGACCACTCCTGGGGAGGGTAACAATGGTCTTGAATTTCCTCCATTTGTACACAATCCAACTGTGGATTGGTGGAGTCCAAACTCTTAAAATATGGCTTTGTAACCTTTTCCAGCCTGATGAGCATCAACAACGCTTTTTTCTGAGGTCCTCAGAAATCTCCTTTGTTCTTGCCATGATACGCTTTCACAAACATGTGCTGTGAAGATCAGACTTTGATAGATCCCTGTTCTTTAAATAAAACAGGGTGCCCACTCACACCTGATTGTCATCCCATTGATTGAAAACACCTGACTCTAATTTCACCTTCAAATTAACTGCTAATCCTAGAGGTTCACATACTTTTGCCACTCACAGATATGTAATATTGGATGATTGTCCTCAATAAATAAATGACCAACTACAATATTTTTGTCTCATTTGTTTATTTGGGTTCTCTTTATCTACTTTTAGGACTTGTGTGAAAATCTGATGTTGTTTTAGGTCATATTTATGCAGAGATATAGAAACTTCTAAAGGGTTCACAAACTTTCAAGTACCACCGTAGTTGCTGTCTTTCAAACGTAATTGCTCCCACCAGTTTTGTGGCTGGGGGGGGGGGGGCTAAAAGCTGCACCCTACACTGTTTGTTTGTTTTTACATGGCTATCACGAGACTGGCTAAGGCAATTTATTCTGTTTACCTTTTCATACCCACAGCTCTCTGCTGCAATACATTATACCCAATTTCCCCTTGGGGATGAATAAAGTATTATGATTCTGATTCTGATTATATGTTGAGATTCACTCTCATTTGGAAGTGTAGTTTTCAATCCCAAACACTGACGATGGTAAAGTAGCCAATGAGTCACTGGTATTAAAATATCCTTGATGCATGCACTTGCTCTATATCAATGAATCTGTGCCTTATATGCAAATACCAAAGCAAACATCACCTATGATACAACACAACCAAATAGAATGGCAAACCATGATGTCCCTGCAAATAAGAAACAGAAAAGTCAAATGCAAAAGCCATGTGGTAATTAGGAAATTCTTCTCAGTCAGTTTGCTATTGTTCCACCACATTTGGATGGTGATGGCATGAATAGCACAGTTGAATCTTCATAATGAATGAGTGGAGAATCACCCCCATTAAACTCATAATCTTTTTAATCCAAGAATGCATGTAAAATGTATTGCTATAGAAAACAATATAGAAACGTAAGTAGAAACACTGGGAAAACAATTTGGTCATTAATATTTTTTGAGAGCCCTCCTCAAAATTTCCCAAATCATGTTTTTAGGGGCGCTCCTGTCTTCCTCCGCAGTTCCCACCCTGCTCTCAGGCCATGCATTGTAAACCATCAGTACTGTTTAGTGTGTTATGACAGCACACTAAATAGTGTTGATTGATCAGCTAAAAGGGAAAAGTCCCATGTACTGCCTGCTGAGGGGAGGAATGTCGAGATGGTTGGATTCTGGGAGCAGGAGGTGGGGGCTATCTTGAAGATTACACCTCAGCAAGATGTGTGGCAATGTAACCTCATGTTGTGCACAGTCTGAATATGTCATTTCGATGAGGGTCTCCCTGTGGGACCTCTGGTGGTAAGTACCCTTGCCACATTGACAGTGACAACAAAGCATGTTGGCTAGCTCTTCTGTTGAGTGCCATCTGGCATTATGCTTAATCTTCACCAGCTGACAACTCCTTCCTCTACCGTGGGTCATCTCTTGCTCTGTTCATCGCAGTTGCCCTCCACCCATGCAAACTTCTGAGGTGGTGTTTTTTTTAAAGCGGTTGGTACTTCACATTCTGTTTTAGTTGTTCATTTGTTTCAGCCTTTGTCCATATCATTAGAGGGTTTTGGATCACCTGTCATAATCCTGCTCTCTGCTGAATTGGACACAATTCCAACACTATCTCTGTAATAAATGGAGTCAAACTTAATAATATAAAGATAACAATATTGACAATTTAAGAGTTGTTAAATGTAAAAAAAAATGCTAGGGTTGTTAAGGGGACATACTTTTTGTATCTCTCCATGGCCATTCCCCCCGTGTAATAAAAGCTGTGATATGGTGAAGAAAACATTATCCAAGGTGATAACTGGCACATTAATGAGCTCTTGAAAGTCACCCAGAGCTTGAATTATTGATGGTTTTGATCATTTAGAGTTTGTGAAAATACACAGGTCCTCGAATAAGCCTGTTCACAGATGTGTTCAGCTTTTCCAAACAGATGAGCTGACAAAACACACAATTGATAAAACGTCCCATGAACCAAGTCACATGAGTGAAAAATTTGAAGAGAAGACACAAAACACCGTTGATAGGCAAGTCAAGTTAATGTTCAATCTTCCACCAATGAAAATATAAACCGTTTAAAAAAATGCATCCAGTCACCACAGAGACTGTGTGAGAGCAAATGTATGCTGAGCAAGGCATCAAACCCCCATCTAGCCCAGCAAAGTTGCACAAACTGTCGATACAAGACTCTGGCTGTGAATAGAAGCTCCCCAATTTCTGTGTGTGTGTGTGTGTGTGTGTGTGTGTGTGTGTGTGTGTGTGTGTGTGGGAGAAAGAGAGAGAGAGACACACACACACACACACACACATATACACACACCCTTTTCTAGTTCTCCCTCAGGCCCTTATCTGGTTAAAAACAGGACAGAGTATTTGCTGTCATTTTGAATGCATTATGACTGGAGTAGGCTATCTTTCTGATAGATTTGTGCAGAGGGCGAAAAAAATCACTGTTCTTTTATTTCATTTTTGTTCAGCACGGTAAAATAAAAATTTCCTGGGGGAATTACTTTGAACTGTCACACATCAAAGGGCAGCCAATTTGAGTTAAATGCTCATGATACATATACAGTATGTTGAGATTTATTATTCTTTTAATATTGATTAATGTTGGTTCTGTAATGGGATATACAAGTTACACACCAGCTTATGTATATCCAGTTACACCTTATGATGAGATATCAATCCTTTGTAAGTTTAATATCCAAATGTACAATGTTTTCCCTTAACATATTGCAGCATTATCTGAACAGTGTAATGGTACTGTACATATGTCCTTAAGTGTTGACCAGCTGTGTTTCTGGACACAAGCCAGCTGCCTGAGTAGCTCTGAGGAAAACATGATGTTTATGACTGAAAATGCAAAAATTGTTTTGCTGTAAAAACGCTGACCTGATTCCAGCTGTACAGTCTGAGTTACAGCTCGAAAGAAGAGCTGGGATGATGGTGAGTCTGAGATAGTTGGTGCCTTCCCCATCTTATTCTTATACCCCTGGCCCTCATGATGCATTTGGTGGTGTTTCACTTGTGGCTCACGTTTTGACAAATCCCATCAAAGCTGTTCCCAGTATCAGAAAGCAGAGGATCATAGCTATGCAAATGACTGTTCTGTTGTCACACAGTTCCAACAAACATTAAAGTGCATCACCCCGAGGCAATGTGTCACTGGACTGAGTTTTGACTTTTTCTTCTTTCTTTTTCTCCTGAAATGTTTACCTCCAAAGGCTAGGGCATAAATGGGTTACTGGCTACTTGACCCAGAAGTGGCATGTTTCTGTAGTGGATAATCCTGTTTTTTGACTGCGGCGAGAGACACAGGGAGTGTCATTTTCGAAAACCAAGTTTGAAAAAACCTCCAACACAGGGTTGCCTGGGCAACCAGAGTCTGTGAGTGCAGAAGAGAGCTGTCTAGATGTGTACACACAGCACACTCCTGTGGGGTTTTTGTGTGTCTAACTTCCTGCGGCTTAAATCCCCAAGTGTAATTGTGTCATTTTAACAGTCCTTAGCCCAATGATGTTTCCCTCTTGTATCTGTTCAGGCAGCAGATAAATATGAATGACGTGCATTTCTAGATTTTTTTTTTCCTTCGCCCAATTTTTGGCATTCTCAAACACTGATAAAGAAGTGATGTATTCAGGAAAATATTTTTTGTTTGCGTTATTTGTCGCTGGCAATCTATTATAGCTAAGGAAAGAAGATGGAAAAAAGCTGAAACCTGAGACATATTGTTTTGTTTTGTTTTTGTTTTTTTGCCTAAAGAAACATAAGGTATTTCCCTTATTTTGGTTACAGATCAGTTTGTGTCAAAAAAAAAGACACGATAGAGCCTCATGCACAGTAATGGCAATAAATCTTGAAATCAACAAGCCAAATAATTGCCTGACACCCTTTTTACCCGCAGTTTAGCATTTGTGTAATAGAATTCAATTTTCCAAGGTGTATTGTGGGGCTATTAGGTTCCTGATGCAGTCATTGTCTTCTCCGGTTTTGTGTCCTCAGCCAAACCAAATTTTATTTGGAAAGGTCCCACGAGGGGCGAATTTGAAGCACTTCATAAAAAAAAAAAAATTGTATTTCTGCACTGATCAAAATACGACTACCCTTTTTATACACTGGAATAAAGTTTTGTCTAAAATATTTTATGGCCAAAATTGTGCTGGTATGGATGCTTTTACTTACGCTCAACAATATTAGAATATTTTACAAAGAGGAACAACCGAAAAGGAAAACAATACAGAATAAGAATTGTACACTATGCCAGAGTTGCAGTTGGTACCTTTTATCATGTGATTTGGGAATGCCCTGGCGTAGCTAATTTCTGGAAGTGGTGAAAGAAAATCTGTCCACTATATTACACATACCTGCCCTCGTCTGTACTTATTTTAAATTATCTCACTCAGCTTCAATTATAAAAAGCTCAAGAGCGTGTGTTTTTGGCCGGTCTGACAGCTGGTAAGAAGATGGTCACAACTAGGTGGAAACCTACAAATACACTGATTCAGCAGCAATGGGTGCTCACTTTTATAGATGTTGTTTATCTTGGAATTGTCTATAGCACGCATCCATGGGGCAAAAGAGGAAACTATAAGACTATGGGCCCAAACAGCATCTCAAATGCCTTTTGACTTGAGAAACACCCACCTCCCCTTTTCTTCTTTCTTTATATTTATTTTTTTAAATCGAATTTAATTTAATTTTATTCATTGAATTCCCCCTCTGGTCCTGTTTCTGTGTGAGATTCATTGTCCCCTGTTTAGGTTTTATAATCTGTTTCTTTTAATAATTGTATACATCTCTGTGTTGCAGTACTGGCTCAATATATAAGGGTTGCAGCAAGCTGCTTATAGCAGTACCATTTACATTATTGGTTATCACTTCATGTTCTTTACTGCAGATATTTATATGTGTATGCATGAGTACATGTTAATTTTTATTTGTTTGACTTGTGTGTGTGTGTGTGTGTTTGTGTGTGTGTGTTTGTGTGTGTGTGTATATACACATATGCATGTTTGGGCATGTATATTCATTTGCATTTATTATAGTGACGTAGAGTGACTTTATAGGTGTGTCTTTTTGTGGGTCTATCATATTACTGTTACACTTTACTGACCAGCCCTTATAAATATATTGTCTTGTTTTATTATTCATTCACCACTGTATTGCTGAGCCGTATGTCGACATTTCGTCAGTTCAAATAATAATAAAAATTGGATCAAAAAAAAAAAACCAAAAACATAACACTATCACTTGTGTATTGATAGATTTTGCTCAAAAATACTTTTTTATGTTTGTGAATAAGTTGTAAGGAAGGAACAATACAAAGCAATATGCTGTCTTCTCTTCCTTTAACTGTGGCACAAGCCTCCTTCATTTCTATTGACCTGCAGCTCCATGCAGTATCTGCTTCCCCAAAGGGGATCTGGGAAGATAAGGTGATATGGATTGATGCATCACAACCTTACCTTATACTACCCAACCTTTATACATGGAACGATAATTACACACTTCAACATGTCAACAAACTACTAATTAGTCTTTTTCCCCCTAACAGTTGTATTGTAAATAGCAGCAAAGAGATTAATCACAGTGGTGTATGTCTAAAAGCTTGTGTTGCTAATGACAGTGGCTGTAATGGCTGTGTTATTTTCGTGTTGCCAGTAGTGCATAACACAGCCCTTATTGTTTGCTTTTCTCAGAGATCCCCAGGTATCTATCAAAAGCATACTCTGTTTGTTGTAATTGGGTAGTTCAGCAAATAGTGGCATAGAAAAGCACTGAATATTTCCACAACAAAATAAGGTGTAACACTGCATGGTTTTTCTGCATGTTCCTTTAAGATTAAGTAGTCACTATTTAATTTAGTCTATTCTCACTTAATAGCCAGTAAACAGAAGAAAGAATCACTTTTGCTTAGTTTGACTGCAATAAATACTGACCCTGCAGCATTTCATTAAAATGATTATTCCCCATAGCATTGACACTATACACAAAGAGGAACATTTGTTGAGGGCTTTCCTCTAATTTCAATAGGTCACGGTCAGGGACTAGGAATGTTTCATTCACACGCATTAAAACAGAGAGAGCCTCCTACAAGCCTATCACCAGGGCTTAATTTGCTCTGGATCCTGCTGAAATAGGATCCAGGACCTCCCAGATTGGGACTGGCATTTGATTGGATCCAACACCTTTGTCACTATCAAAATCTGCAAATAATTTTTGTGTATCTGTTCTGTCATTCCTTTATTTCCTGTTGAAGTTATTAATAAATCACTTGTTTGCCTATTGGGGATACATTTTAAATCTGATTAAAAAACAAAAAAGAGAGAGCGACGTCAGGTCACTCAGTGACACTCTTCATTACAAAGAACATGTTATATTTATCTTGTTGTCATCATAATTTGATTCTGTGTCCTGGTGCTTTACATGTGGTGCCGGGCAGGAACGAAACAAATAAAACTTCCTCAATTAATCGCTCCTCACTTTGGTCCATGATTTACTCAACTGGTTGGTGAAGAAGGAATAGACGAAGAAGAAGAAGCGTAGAAGGAAATGCAATGCTACCAAGTGGACCAGTCACAGTTGTTGTGGCATGGCGTATCCTACGGCATAGGTTACACGGCCATGCCATACAAACACTGTACCTATGGCATAGATTCTACGCCAGAAGGTTAAATTGGCCTTTAGTTTTGTGCATGTCACATGAACTAATGTTTGGATACCCTCAGCAACAAGGGGACAACGGGTGAAATGTCAAAAGACAATCAAATTAGTTGAATTTCTTCAAACCAGTAGGTGAGTCAGACCCGCCTAAGCAGTCCAAAGTTGTCTCGGAGAATCAACAGGGTGGCGATAATAGCAGAAGTGATGGATAGAAAGCCAGACAGACAGACAGAACACATCACTTAGTTTAGTTTCTTAGCCTGCTTGCTTTTCGTGGTTGTAAACGTAACTTTTGGCCCCAGTTCCATTTTTCCCCGTTGTAGCAATCCACAGACAGAAGGGAAATGACAGGTAAGTGAAGAGACAGTCAACGAGCGAGAGAGAGAGAAAGAGCTGCAAACCATAAACAACTGTTTCTACGCCCCCCCCCCCCCCGATAATTTTGAGTGATTATTGTGAATGTTTCGATTAATAACTATATATAAATAAGGCTTTGTTTGTGATGATGGCTTAGTTTTGTTTACTTTTAACAGCTAGTACTTAGGCATTGCCCAACGTGCTCCAGGCACAGTGGATATTTTTGATGTGTTTAGTGAATTTTTCTCTCCCCCTGACCCGCCGGAAGAACACCACCCTCTCTTGCTGAATCCAAATGTCCGGACTTTACTGCACTTGCAGACTCACGGACTTTGCAGGCACGTTTCCAGGAAGTCTGTGAATGCTGAGGGCTGTCCAAATCAACAATTCATTATGTCCATAAGGAGCCTCAAGCAGCCTTTCTGCAGACTTCCATAGAGTCTGCTCTTTGGAATGAACTTATTATGAATGTGTAAAACAGAACATTACTTGAATCTTGTAGGCCAGAAATAATATTCAACCACACCATGATACAGAAATATGTAGCAGTATAAGCAATAGAGGTAATCAAAATGCATTTTATTATTGCAGCCTACCCTATAAAAGCTGTACAGTGTAATGCCAAGTATATAAGCTAAAAAAAAATGACCAAAAAAACAACAAAACAATGTCTTCTAATGTAAGTAATACCCAATTTATTTAGTCATAGTCTGGTCGTTATTTTCAAACATTTCTGTATTTGATGTGTGTAGCCTAAATGTTGTATAGAAATGTGTGAATATCATTTTGTTCACTCACAAAAAAGCCTATAAATGGGGTTTATATCTTGTTATCTGCAGGGACAGATTCATCAACTTGTGTGAGGAATAAGACCACCTTTTCACAGGTGTGAGGCATTCCTCAGCTGAGGGCTTTATGTGAGTATGGTAATAATGGATTATGCTAAAACGACTTAGTGGCACATGTCCCATTATGCATATCTCAAGAAAATTATAGAGCCATTTCTGTAGAATTACATCTTATTTTATTGTGGAATATTGTCGATTCTTCCCCAAAAAATTCTCAACAAATTAAACTAAATGGTCTTATGTTGAGTGAGCAAGCCAAAAAGAAATGGGAGATTCTTAAAAGGCAATACAGGGAAAAACAACCCTCAGCCTCTGGTTTTGTGTGAGGAGTACAACGATTACATAGGCCAGTGATGCAGCGATCACCGTGTACATGAATGTAGTTGTTGCTCAAACGTTTCCACAGCAATGAGTGAAACAGACCTGAGGCCTGTCAATCAGCGGCTTTTATAGCCTTGCAGTCTTGCGCCCCTCGTAGACTTGACATGATGATGGTGAACACGTCACAGTACGTACAACCTAAGTCCACTAGGGCTCAGTCCGCAAGTCCGGAAGTTGGACATTTGGATTCAGCCTCT
Organism: Lampris incognitus; assembly: GCF_029633865.1. Lineage (NCBI taxonomy): Eukaryota > Metazoa > Chordata > Actinopteri > Lampriformes > Lampridae > Lampris > Lampris incognitus. The sequence continues at coordinate 110,007,849 of NC_079212.1, forward strand.
GTGTTCAGGGACCTGCTGATTTACAAATTAAGCACTAGCAAAAATCAAAAATGTGTTTTTGCAATGTGTGGAAAATGTACATTTCTTGTTGTGCAGTGTTATTTTCCAGCAATTGCTAAAAACGATCATATGGGCTAGCTAGCTAGCTGTCAGCAAAGTCAGCGGAGACAAAGGTTGACAAAAATATAAATAAGCTCTAAAGTGCCATCTTAGTTTCATTTGATCAGTCTTGTAAAGTAATTTTTTAGCCTATGTTATGAAAAAATTCTGGGAATGTTAAAACATAGCATTCCATCTGTATGATGATGTAGATGATGATGATAATAATGCTATTATTGTCAGATTAAATCTGAAAAAATGTCTTGCATCGCAGCTTCTCCATTTGCAACATCACAAAAAAGGCAATAATTAAGACAAGGAACAAAGATTCATGCGTTTAACATAACTAACCTTACAATCACAGAAAACAATATTTAAGGCCCTTCAATGTACATTTGATCTTGGATTAAGCTCCATATTTTATTTTAGGTTTGACTGGTGTACAAAAGACTGTTTTAGTCTAACCTTATTAAATCATGAAACCCTATATCTCCAGTCGGATGGTAACAATTTGTATTCACTGTTCAGGACATGGCTTATTGTCAGATTAAATCTGAAAAAATGTCTTGCATCGCAGCATCTCCATTTGCAACATCACAAAAAAGGCAATAATTAAGACAAGGAACAAAGATTCATGCGTTTAACATAACTAACCTTACAATCACAGAAAACAATATTTAAGGCTCTTCAATGTACATTTGATCTTGGATTAAGCTCCATATTTTATTTTAGGTTTGACTGGTGTACAAAAGACTGCTTTAGTCTAACCTTATTAAATCATGAAACCCTATATCTCCAGTCGGATGGTAACAATTTGTATTCACTGTTCAGGACATGGCTGGGGTCAGAGACAATGTTGTTGGTCATGCCTTAATATGTTAATATTAAGGCATGGCCAACATTACCTCTTATGGTAAGCTAATTTATAAATTTTCTCTAGGGGTTGGTCTACAATCTTTGAGCACGTTTTCATTTAGAGGAGCACTTTTGACTGAAGTAGTGGACAAACACTTGCACCATGTAGTAGTAAAATACTGTAGAGCACTCATTCACAGAATTAAAAAAACAAAAGAAGATTTTGTCTGCTCACCGGTGCCAAATTACCTAAGACAGCAGAGAAAATAAATTATTTGTCTTTTTGCATATACATTCAATGTGTTCTTTCCAGGATAACAGATGGTCTATCTTTACACCCAAGTATTTGCATGAACATTCCTGCTTTTTTTCCCATTATGGGTAACAATAGAAACTTTAAGAGTCAGATGGTGAATGAAATACAATTTCTTCATTTTTCTTTGTGTTACTCAAGAGCATTATTATCACTCCACTCAACTACTTTGTTCACACCATGTTGGTCCAGCACAGGGTTGCCTGAATTTTAACAGATATTAGAGTTGTATCATCAGAATAATTTAGGATGTATTGGAATGTATGTGAACAAAAATGCTTGGCATTACTGATTAAGTCAACATTTTAGAAAGATAATCTCACTATAACCATAATCATGTGTTTTTGACCAGCTATTTTAGTATATGCATCTCACGATCAACTACGTGTCTGTCAAAGTTAGGGAAACATCGGCTCACAAAAACTGCCAAAGAAAAGTCCATGAGCTGCCAACAAACTAAAATGCTATGAAAAGAAATATTGATTTGTTGTCTACATTCTATCATATCTTGGCTAAGGACTCTACCAAAATACAAACAACAAGTAAAGATAAAAGTGCATTGTCATTTTTGTTTGTATTCAGTTTAATGAATAGGAATTTGCCCATTAGTTTAAGCGACAGATGAGTTGGCAAGGAAACTTAACCACAATTATGTGAAAAACAAAAAGGAAAGAAAGAAAAGCTTCCACAGCATTTTCAAACTTTCCCAAAGAATCAAGTGAGGCACAACTCATCAAACTAACATCTTTAATTTGAGCAGATGTTAGCAAACTCATTCTTTTCTTCTTTGAAGAAAAATTGCTTAACTTCAAATATTTGGCGCATGTTTCTTTGCTTCTTTGTTTTTGCACTATTAGCCCACAAATCATTGTGGTGTAATAATATCCATCATTTCCAGTAAGATAGTATATTGTGCAGTCTTCATGGAATTACAACTTAATCCCCCAGATTTGCGGTTTGTGGATGGTACATTTGGAAAGAGTAAATTGTAAGACTGTCCTGACTTTATGATTTATACATATTCACAGACAGCCATATGGCAAGCCCATGAGTTGATAGTCAACCTCGGTTACATTATACAAAGTGTCTTGTTCACATTGCTAGATTGACCCGCTATAATGTGCAAATCATTATATTTATGCGGAAAAAGTTAAACATAACCTGACAAACGTTAAAAAATGAAGTCAACATTGAAATCAGTGCCTGGAATATGGATAACACATTTTATTGGCAATATTTTTATAATAATGAATCATTTTGCCATGGAAATCCTGTCGCAAGCTAGAATAGAATGATTCCAGTACCCCAGTGGGAAAATTATGCAGTTATTAAAAAAAGAGAAAAAAATCAGTAAAAGTTTTGGTTCAGGATCTATAAAATCTGCAAGATCCACAAAATACTTGGAAAATGAGGATAACAATCTTGTCAAATGTGTGATCCACCCTTTTGTCATTGCATAAAGTTAGCCATTGCACCTTTTTTTCAGTTTGGTATAAAAGTTCATGACATAGCTACTAGTTAGTGCTCTGCTAGCAATGGCAGCATCAGGTAGGATCAGCATGGTGCAGCAATATGTGTTTGAACTGGCAGATACTGTGCTGAGGATCAACTAGAGGTCTCACCACTAGAAACTGACCACTCCATGCTACTTAGCTAGCCTCTGAATAGTGAGTTGCATGGCTGAAAATAGTAAGTACACGAGATTCAACCTTATAGTAGCTAAGATACATGATGCAAGACACTTTTCTGTGGTTTTACAGTGGAGCTGCATACTTTTTAACCTGATGCAACAGATGGCTTGTTACACAGAATCATCTTAAAAGAGTGATGCCGAGTTTGAAAAGTGGCTGATGGTATGCCGCTAGTGGTTCAGCAGCATATGTCAATTCCTACAGTGATATGCCGCTCTTGTTCAAACTGACACGTAATGTTTCCTAATGGCAGGTGCTGCTTGAAAGTGGTAGGCTACTGTCAGACTGTCACCAGTATCACCCCCTGATCTACTACCATTCCACTGTCCTCCGCCTCATTCACGCATAGGTATTCCGTCTTGCTCCTACTGACTTTCATTCCTCTTCTCTCCAGTGCATACCTCCACCTCTCCAGGCTCTCTTCAACCTGCACCCTACTCTCGCTACAGATCACAATGTCATCCACAAACATCAAAGTCCACAGAGACTCCTGCCTGATCTCATCCGTCAACATATCCATCAATCACCATTGCAAACAAGAAAGGGCTCAGAGCCTATCTTTGGTGTAATCCCACCCCCACCTTGAACCCATCTGTCATTCCAACCGCACACCTCACCATTGTCACACTTCCCTCATAAATACCCTGCACCACTCCTACATACTTCTCTGCAACTCCCAACTTCCTTATACAATACCACACCTCCTCTCTCGGCACCCTGTCATATGCTTTCTCTAAATCCACAAAGACACAATGTAACTCCTTCTGACCTTCTCTGTACTTCTCAATCAACATTCTCAAAACAAACATCACATCTGTGAGAGGTGTAAAAACCAGGTTCATAAAGTAAAAGTCCAAACCATGTATTTGCTCCACTCATGCACTACACCAGCAGATTCTAGTCAACACCACTCCTCAACTAGGTAGGGAAAACTAGCTAATTAAATCAGCTGGTTTAGTAACATGGTTGGAGCAAATACACGGTTTGGACATTTACTTTCTGGACCTGGTTTTTACACCTCTGCAATCTGTGGTGCTCTTTCATGGCATGAAACCATATTGTTGCTTGCTAATCATCACCTCTCCTCTTAAATCAGCTTCTATTACTCTTTCCATATCTTCATGCTGTGGCTGATCAACTTTATACCTCTGTCATTGCTACAGTTCTGCACATCGCCCTTATTCTGGAAAATCGGGATTGTTATATTATTAAATTATAATATTATATAATATGATATTATATAATAATATTATATAATAATATTATATATATATTCGGTTATTGACACAATGGCGCAGTGGTTAGCGCAATCGCCTCATAGCAAGAAGGTCCTGCGTTCGAGCCCCGTGGTAGTCCAACCTTGGGGGTCATCCCCGGTCATCCTCTGTGTGGAGTTTGCATGTTCTACCCGTGTCTGCATGGGTTTCCTCCGGGTGCTCTGGTTTCCTCTCACAGTCCAAAGATGTAGGTCAGGTGAATCGGCCATACTAAATTGTCCCTAGGTATGAATATGTGTGTGTGTCAGCCGAGCGTGATGGCCTGGCGGCCTGTCCAGGGTGTCTCCCCGCCTGCCGCTCAATAACTGCTGGGATAGGCTGCAGCATCCATGTGACCCTGAGAGCAGGATAAGCAGTTCAGATAATGGATGGATATTAGGTTATTATATTTTTGATAGGAAAACCTATGTAAATTAAAATAGTGCAGTATGTGATTGTTTCCTATTTCGCAATTGTAAATTGCAACAATGTCCTTAAGTAGCCTACTTTTGACACTGGTGGCACATTGTTTTGAAAATATTCTGCAAAAGTGATATTTTATCGGGTTTCTCTAGGGGGGCTCATACATGAGATAGATGACGCTGATTACAGTAGCATAATCTGATCCAATAGTTAGCTCAAAATAATCAATAATACCATTAAACCTTAATTCCCAGTGGGCAGTCTTTCCTCAAAGTAGCCTACATCAGTTTTGTGGATTTATCTTTTATAAACATGAAGGCCAGACAATAGGGCTGCTGGTTTCTTTCTTTATTTACAGAACTTGAAAATGAAAATACCAGATAACAAAAACATAAAGAACATATATAAAAGATACTTACAAACAACACTCATTTTACGGAGCTGCGACCTCTTCAACCTCACATTCATCAATCTGTCTCTAAATCCTAATGAGCTCCCCTGCCTTTTCCCTCTCGAAAAAACCTGTGGTGGAGTTTATAGGGCATTTTTTTTACCCCCCCCCCCTTTCTCCCAATCTTACTTGGCCAATTACCACATTCTTCCTAGCCGTCCCGATCTGTGCTCCACCACCTCTGCCGATCCGGGGAGGGCTGCAGACTACCACATGCCTCCTCCAATACATGTGGAGTCGCCAGGCACTTCCTTTTCACCTGGCAGTGGGGAGTTTCACCAGGGGGATGATCATGCTATTCTCCCCAATAAATCTGTGAATCAGTCACTTCCACTTCTGCTGTTTTTATTTTGATTGCTTGATCACCACTTTTTTTTTTAGTGAGATCATTACTTTTCTCGGCAGCTACACAGCATATGAGTGCAACATCCCATCCAAATTCACTTTAACAAAGGAAGATAAAGACTGCAAAAAAAAAAAAAAATCTGTCAGCTAGCTAGCTTACTAACACTTTTTGTCATATCATTTAACTTACCTCTAGTCTTGCAGGGCAAGGCATGACTTTATTGCTTCGGGACAAGAGTACACATCTGAAGACAACTTGTTGAAATTTTGGTAGTGGATTGCTACAAAATTCACCACTGATAAGGCTATACTCACAGGACTTCCTTCTAAAGTCTGCCCCCAAACTTCTTCCAGTCCATACACTTTTAATGCCCCAAGTATAACTGAAAACACAAGCAAAACATCTGGCACATCTTTAAGCTCAAATGCAAATCCAAGAGTTTGTCTTTTCGCAAACGTAGCTGCCAAATCTTCCCATATCCCAATTACTTTGGCTGTGTACTCGCAATTATAAAAGGCAGAGGCCACATACAGCTGCCAGAAACTCATCTTTCACTTTTCGTACCAGTCCAGTGATGTTCTCTGAGGCCAAAGTGTAGTCCAGTTTCACTGGACATTCATTTCCTTTAAAAAAGTAATTTTTGTTTGTAAAACATGTAATGTGTTCTCTGCACATGTGACAAACATCTACATGATTGACTGGAGTCTGTTTTAGTGACTCTTCAGCCATGCTAGCTTACACTCATGGTAGCCACAGGCTTGTTTTCAGTTGGACAATGCTGACAAGTGCACCATTGCAATTTCCTGTTAGACTCCATGCCTCTGCTTTGAGCTCTGCCTTCACAATATGTTGGATTATTTTCAAAATTTCAAACTTAGTTAACTTTCTAATTGATCCCACCCACATTTAGGCCAAATTCACTCACTGTTATCTCCAGACGCTTAATAAACGTCTGGCCCCGTGAGACTACCTTACCCCGGACAGGCCTTCATAAAACATTAAATAGTGGTGCAGTCATTCCTGTTAGGGATTATTTGCTGTGGAGGTCAGGTGATAGTAAGTCCGCTTGAACGCTTGAATGGAAATACCCCACCCGATGATAAATTATACATTTCCCTATCTCTCTACTGACTCTTGTCACTGCCGTTGCCTGCCGTTATTTAATTGAACTATTGTTGACACTGATGATGACAGTGATCTGTGCCTTCTCATTGTAAAAATAACAAATCTGATTTTAGCATTCTCACAGTGGTCACATGGCAAAAGATCAGATATGTATCAGCTATAGGACCATGTATAAAAGTGGCCCAAGTCTGATATGAAAAGATAAGATTTTTGTGAACACATAGCTCAGAAAAAAATCAGATCAGTGTCACATATAGGCAAAAAGATAAAATTTGGGCCTCTTCAACCTTTAATGGGGCTTATGATTGCCAGTGAGTAATTTACAGACTTATAAACAATTGTACTGGACACAAATGTGTTATCTTTTTTTTAGTGAGTCATATTCACTAGCTATATATATTTTCCTGATGTAGAAAAATGGAGGAGAATCTAGCAAACTTGCTGGTTGGAATCAGCTGACGAACAGAATTTTCAAAGTTAAAGGTTAAATTAATTACAGTAAACACTGGCTTTCTTGTTTTATTTCAGGCTATAAATTCAGTGGTTAGCCCCCCCAGCCACCCTTTGGGTGCATCCACTGAAAAATGCAAGCAGTTTCTCCACCACTTTATTAAGTAAATAGTTGACATTAGGGTCCACATTATACCGGTGATGAGCAATTTCACCACTTGCACTGAACCCTCTGCCAGTCTGACTCACTTTAAGCCAATTTCTCTATTAGACTTAGAAGAGTTAATCTCCTACTTGCACTCTTCCACCTGTCAACTGGACACCATCCCCACTAGATTTCAGAAAGATGTATTTCACATTGTTGGCCCACAAATTCTCTCCATTATCAACTGCTCACTGTCTACAGGTTTGTTCCCATCTAGTTTTAAACACACAATAGTCCGACCTCTCCTGAAGAAGCCTACTCTCAACCCTCTTGTTTTAAGCAATTTTAGACCAATTTCAAATCTACCTTTTTTACCTAAAATCTTAGAAAAGTCTGTTGATCTTCAACTAATCACACACGAAAAGTTTTTTTTTTTTAATTTCAATCAGGATTCCGTACCCACCACAGGACAGAAACAGCTCTCTTTAAAGTTACCAGTGACTCATTGCTCACTGCTGACTCTGGTGCTTGCTCAGTTTTAATTCTGCTTGACCTGAGTTTCAGTTTTGGTATGGTCAACCACAACATCCTTTTAAATTGCCTGGAAAACTATGTTGGCATTAAGGGTACTGTTCTTGCCTGGTTCCAATCCTACCTATCTGACAGATCTTTCTCTGTTATAATGGGAGAATTATCCTCATCCCCAGGCCCCCTCGCATGTGGTGTCCCCCAGGTGTCAATTCTTGGTCCATTATTATTTTCCATTTACATGCTCCCCTGGGTCAGATCATCAGTCATCATAATATTAATTTTCACTGTTACGCAGACAACACCCCGCTTACTGGTAATGACACACACAATCTTTCTTGTGTTATGGCTTGTCTCTTCGATATTAAGTGCTGGAAGTCACAAAAGTTCCTCCAGCTCAACGAGTCCAAATCTGAGGTCTTTTTATTCAGCCCCCCTTAGTTAACTGGCGACCTGGAAAAGAGTCTAGGGAGCATGTCCTCCAAAGTTAAGCACCCTGCCTTCAATTTGGGTGTCTTTTTTGACTCTAAGCTTCATTTTGACACACACATAACCAAGGTAGTACAGTCTTGCTTTCTCCAAACTGGGAACATTGCAAAAGTTAAAAATATTCTATCTCAAACAGACCTTGAAAAAAAAATATCCATGCATTCATCTCATCATGTCTGGATTACTGCAGCTCCCTGTATTTAGTCCGTCTCCTACCTCCAGCTCATCCAAAACTCAGCTGCCTGACTGTTAACAAGTTCCAATAGACATGAACACATCACTCCCATCCTTGCAATGCTTCACTGGTTACCTGTTAGGTATAGGATTGTTTAACATTTTTACTAATTACTTTTAGAGCCCTGCATGGCCTCGCTCCTACGTACCTCACTGATTTACTCACACTCCATGGACCTGGTCGTTGCCGGTGCTCTTCAGGCAGGTTTCCTCAGCCAGCCTCGTTACTAAAGGTGACCAGGGGTTTTCTCTAAGAGCCCCACAGCTGTGGAACTCCTTATCTGAGCAAATTAGGCTAGCAAACGCACTGCCTTCTTTTAAATCACTACTTAAAACTTGTTAACTTTTACAGGAAGGCTTTTTTATAGTAAATCCATTGTTACCCTTTTTTATTTTTCATATTGTTTATATCTTATATTTTTATAATTTTACATTTGTAATTAATTATATTTTCCTTTCATCACCTTATTTTAATTGTTTTTATCATAATCATTGTTTTATCGGCTTAATTCTCTTCATTTTAATTATGTTCTTGTGACTTTATCCTGACTGTGTTTTACCTTGTTCTGTGGAGTGGATCTGGCATTATGTTCTGTTTTTATTGTATTTTATTGTTTTATCTTGACCATGTAGTGTTGTGCAAGTCACCTCGTAATGCTGTTCAGAAAGGTGCGATATAACATTTATTATTATTATTTATTCAAAGCTATAGAAACATGAAATTTTGTTATTGTCTGTAATGACTTCTTCAGGGAATTCTCACCATAAATTAGTGTTACTTTGCTACAAATGGTGATACCTGAACCATCTTATCTGCAGCAGCCAGTTTTGTTTCCCTGTGCTGTAATGTTGCTGTTTGGTAGAGTGATCTGGAAATGAAAGGTATTTCCAGGAAGAAAAAAAAAGGGGGGGGAGTTTTGCAAGTGAACACTGTAAAGTATTTCTCAAGAAAATGCAAAGATCTTTTCCAGAGAATGAAAAGGTTTTGTAAGAGGATGTAATACTGTTACAGTGCCCTTTTCTCCCCATGTCCCCTTGTGGGCATTGGTAGGGAATGGAGATTTCTGGAGGGAAATCAGAATCCAGAATCAACTTTATTAGCCAAAGGTGCCTATGCGCACAAGGAATTTGACTCCAGTACATAGCAGCTTCTAGCAATTGCAGACAACACACAAAACATTTTTTAAAAAAAACAGAAGAAATAAATGGAACAACAACAGGAAATCGGAGGCAAGCATGTATACACAACAGGTATGTCGCTACTATGCAGAGTTTTGTTATGGTTGAGTAATAGACAACCTGTGTGCATATGTTATACCATATTGCTTATATACTATATTGCCAATACATTATACCATACCAGGACTCCACAATCCATCATGCACATATACAATACTGTATACTCTCACTATATTACAATTATATTATCTTATGTACCAGAAGTATACACTCTATCCCTAAACCCCAATAAGTGGTCCATGGGCCAAGTCTGGCCTGAGAGAGCCAAATATCTGGCCTGCGCTGACACATTAGCCCTAGCACACCTGTCATAACATTTGAAATAAAGTACACAACACGTGAAATAAAGTGTGTGCTGCTCTACTTTATTTTGACCTCACCCCACATCATACACTTCTCCTATGCCGTAGAGCGCACGTAGATGTAAGATGTACTCTGTGCTCTCTACAGTCCTTGACTAGACAGAGCCACTCACCAGCTAAGTCACAGGTAATCAATAACTGTCCTAAACCAAGAACATGGCCTGCATGAAAAACGGAAAGTCAACCAGGAAAACCATCAGTTTAAATTTGACTGGACTAGTCAGTTTGTTGTAATTTACCAGACCATGCCAATGCCAAACTGACATGCTTGATATGCCTGCAGTCTGTAGCTGTCTGCAAAGCAGATAATCTCAAGCAGCACTTCAACATTATACATGCTGGCAGTTTTAATACCAACTACCCTGCAAAATCAGATCACTGCAAACAAAAAATAGCAAATATGATAACACCATACAAGCACTCCATTTCTACTATCTGTAAATCAACATTGGCACAAGAGAGTGCAACAGCTGCGTCATTGCATCTTTCATGGAACCTTGCTAAAGTTAAGAAGCCATTCACTGATGCTGAGTTGATTAAAATGTGTGCAATTGATATGGTTGGTGAAGTTTTAAATTCATTCATCCATCCATTATCCATATCACTTATCCTGCTCTCAGGGTCGCGGGGATGCTGGAGCATATCCCAGGAGTCATTGCGCGGCAGGGGGGGACAGGCCGCCAGACCATCACAGGGTCGACAAGAAAACATTCGTGGAGTTATTAAAGCAGGTGCCATTGTCAGCTAACACGGCAACAAGAAGAGTAGAACTTTTAGTGAAGGAGTGTTTTTCCAGTCTACTCAGCAAAGAAACCAGAAGCCATATCACTAGCCATAGACTTGTCTTATGACCAAACTGATATGGAACAGCTATCTGTGTACACAAGATTTTTTTGATGGGAAGACCTTTTGGGAAGAGCTACTTTGTTTGCTTCCTTTCCTTGGGCTCATAACTGGGGAAATACTCTTTAATGAATTAACACAGTTCTTTGAGAAGAATGGCTTAGATATGAGCAAATTTGTGTTTTGTCACTGATGGGCTTCTGTCAATGGTAGGACAAGACAAGGGCTTGGTAAGCAAGCTTGCTGCTGTTGACCCAGCACTCTTAGCATTTCATTGCATTTCATTGCATTATTCATAAATCAGTGTTGTGCACTAAATTGTGTGGGGAGATGAAAGAGGTGATGGGTACTATGGCAAGACTAGTAAATTTTGTTAGCGAGAGTTCTAGTCTGCAACATCACCTTTTCGGACTACTATTGCTGGAGGAAATGTCAGTGGAACACAAGGATCTTTTGCTGCATAATGATGTTTGCTAGCTGAGCAAAGGCCATGTGTTGGAGAGGGTGTGCGACCTGTGTGATGAGCTTGTCATTTTTATCTGGACTGCAGAGCCAAAAAGCCCAAGAATATCAGATATTTTTAAGTGAAATAAGGTTTGATTTTGATATGTTGATATTTGATTTTGATATTTGATATACTCTATTGCTCCCCGTTGGGAAATTATGCTCTGCATAACCCATCCTAGCTGTGTAGCTAGGAGCAGTGGGCAGCCACCATGCAGTACCCAGGGACCAACTCCAGTTCATCTTGTCATGCCTCGGTCAAGGGCAGTATTAACCCTAACATACATGTCTTTTTGATGGTGGGGGAAACCGGAACATCTGGAGAAAACCCACCATAGACACAGGGGAGAACATGCAAACTCCACACAGAGGACGACCTGGGATGACCCCCAAGGTTGGACAACCTCAGGGTTCGAACCCTGGACCTTCTTGCTGTGAGGTGACAGCGCTAACCAAAGTGCCACCATGCTGCCCTGGTAAGGTGATGGCATATGTTTTTGTTTTTTGGGGGGTTTTTTGTGCATTTTTCCCCTTTTTTCTTTCCAATTGTATCCGGCCAATTACCTCACTCTATTGAGCTGTCCTGGTCCCTGCTCCACCCCCTCTGCCGAGCCGGGGAGGTCTGCGGACTACCACATGCTTCCCCAATACATGTGGAGTCGCCAGCTGCTTCTTTTCAACCGGCAATGAGGAGTGTCACCAGGGGGATGTAGCATGTGGGAGGATCACGCTATTCCCCCCAGTTCCCCCTCCACCTTGAACAGGCGCCCCAACCAACCAGAGGAGGCAGCGACCAGGACACATACCCACATCCGGCTTCCCACCCGCAGACACGGACAATTAATTATCTCTGTAGGGACGCCCAACTAAGCCGGAGGTAACACAGGGATTCGAACTGGTGATCCCTGTGTTGGTAGGCAATGGAACAGACCGCTATGCTACCTGGACGCCAGACAGCATATGTTATTTTTTTGGTGTGACATCATGTCTCATTTAAATTACCTTAATTTGCAATTACAAGGCAAGAACCATACTGTTGCAGACATGTCTGAGGTGGTTGAAACTTTCCAGTCAAAGCTAGACCTTTTGGAGGGACATTCATGGGAGAAAGTTGCACTTCCTACATCTGTGGGAGCAATGCGAGAAGAACGAAATTGCGGGAGGATACAGTGATGAAGAATTTCGCGATGAGCCTGGCAGAAAACTTCAAGGAATGATTTGAAAGCTCCCCTAAAATCTCAGGTGACATCCTTCTCTTCCTGCCTTCTCCTTTTTGGCTGACAGCCAGTGAACTGCAAAGGCCAAATGGTTAGTACCTTCCATAGATGAGGCAACTCTTCAGATGGAGGTCTTGGAGATGGGAACATCTGATTTACTCAAAGCACCAGGACATGAGAGCTATTGCAATGCTCTCACTCAGTTTTCCCCTCCATGTACATATGTGAGTCATTGTTTTCTTCAGTGAACTCGATCAAGAACCAGGAAAGAAACAGACTCTCCAATGCACATCTTGGCCAGTGCCTCAGGCTTGCTACACCAGAATACAGGCCCGTTATTAGAAGGATTGCCTCATCCCGTCACTCTCACTTCTCTCACTGATTGGCGAATGCACATCATTTATTTTTGTCCATTTGTTCATAATTGAATGGTTGGTTTTGGACTTAATATGTTTCAAGAGTGCATTTTTTTACTCAACAGAGGCTTTAAGAATCCCAGGCTTAAATTATTACTACCACCACCACTACTACTACTAATACTACTACTGCTTAGACCTAGACCCTCTGCTGCAGCATGGGGGTTGTCAAACAGCTTGATTTTTCCATCCTTCTCAAATATTTTCAATCTTGCAGGAGAAAGTACACGTGAGTTAATCTTTCTTTCTTGCAGTTGTTTTCTTACTTGTCTGTATTTTGCACGCTCCATAAACACTTGGCTAGTGAAGTCTTCATCAAAAAATATCCTGCTGTCGTTCACTCGAACTTCCTTCTTTGCCCAGGCAGCCTGAAGCACCTTTGCCCCATGTTGTAGCTTTGGAAGCGAACTATTATTGACCTGGGATGTTCGTTGTGCCCAGTCTTTGGCCCCGCTGCCCACTGTGCTCTTTCAATGCAGTTTTCACCATTAACATCCAGTTTCTCCCTGGATCAGGTTTTCCACCTTTGCCTCATGTTGTAGCTTTGGAAGCGAACTATTATTGACCTGGGATGTTCGTTGTGCCCAGTCTTTGGCCCCACTGCCCGGTGCGCTCTTTAAATGCAGATTTCACCATTGACATCCAGTTTCTCCCGTATCGGGTTTTCCACGAGCTCAACCATGTTACTTCCCGTTTGCATCCGTTTTTCTCTCTGCTTCGACATTTCTGTCAACTTTTGTGGTGGAAAAAAAATTGCTGTACAAAAGCCTTTAAATAGCTGATAAGCTTTTTTTGATGCGATCTCAACTTTAAGAATTTTTCTGAGATTTGGAGATTGTTTGTAGCGCTTGGTTATCTCTCAGTACCTGCTGGCAGCCATCTTGATGACGTTGTATCCTCAACAAAATGATAATAATAATAATAATGGTAATACTAATGATAATAATATCATAACAGCAGCAACAACATCTGCACATAAAACAAGTTTTGCTGGTGCAATAGAAGAAGAAAAACAAAACAGCATTTTGGCCCTTGGCTTGGCATACATGACATGATTTGGCCCTTGATAAAACTAACTGGAAAACCCACCACTGTAGTTCACCTACCATCCTTTGGCCATCCATTGACAGTAGCAAATAATTTGCTCATTTTCATAGATGCGCCTCCTGAAATGAAAAACATAAGCATTTACAGGAAGTTTTTCAAAAAGTACATCCTCATGCCCCTTGAGTATCACCCCTCCCCCCACCCCTTTCTGTCATTGCCACTGCAATCACCACCACAAACTCCATTCTGAATTGTTCTGATGCCCTCACTGAGAGACTGGCAGTTTGGGGAGGAAGAGAAAGAGAGAAGCAACTAAGTGCGCATTTTTACTTTACTGTAACAGTTTTCCAGAGGAGGCTTTTGGATATTGGACACAGCAGCATTTGCACCCTGCCATTTCCAAGGGACAAGGAGGTCGGCCATGTCAGCAGTTTGAGCTTTTGTCATTTTTAAAGGGACTTGAACAGGGGTGTCATGCTGGGTGGCATATCTTTGTTCTGTTGGGGGGGGGGGGGTGAGAGAGAAAGATTGGAGCCAAGAGGTGACCATTTTCTGAACTCTTCAAACGGTAATGAAACTATATTGTAGTCTACAGCCAGTTGGAGATGTTACCACTGAAACTCCTTTTTATTTATATATTCATTTATTCATTCATTCACATTAGATCATAAGGACACCAGTTATGTTCTCTAAAATTTGGTCTTTACTTTCTGAGCATTAAGGTATAGAAATTGCTTTCATTTTATATATTAGAGAGGAAATAGCGTAGCAGATATCGACCATTGGTAGCTTGGAAAGGTATTTTCAGAATAGGTGGCTACTGAATGTGTTGTTTCTCCACGTATCCCCCTTTATGCTGTATTTGCAGGAGTTAGCTGAAGTCTATCGATCATGTGTAAATTGAAAAATATCATTATTGGCTTTAACTTAGTTTGAAGATGGAGGCTTGAAGACTAGAAATGTCCATTCCCCAAACTCAAAATATGAGCTGTAGTCAGAGATGGTGTGAAAAAAAAATCCCTTAGTGACACCTTTGCTACCCATACACTTTTTATAGAATCACAAATTATGTATTGTGGCTCAGATCGAATCTCTCAGTAGTGAGATTCACAGCATGGAGTGGGCTCACTTGTAAGCAGGTCAGCTCAGCAGCGAAAGAAAAAAAACAATTAAAGAAAACCCTCACTTCCCCAGTGGATTTAATGCATGTGAGGAGATAGGTTTTATAATAGATTTTTGTCCGTGTAAAATGAGATGCTGACCTCCAGGGCCAAGACACTCAAAGGCATCAGAAGAGTGGGACAGCATACTCCCTGTGGGGTTAAAGGATATTCATTTTGGACAATATTCCTCCAGCTTTGTGTGAGTCACACTAGGCAGCCATGACAGCATCTTCACCAGACAGTTATTGCCACAGAGCCGCTGAGGATGTTCAAAGCAGAGATTGCATCAATGCAATTAAGCTATTTATAAAAAATGCCGCTACAGCCTGGCAAATGACCTTGGCTTTTTATCTTTAAAGTAACTGTTTAGTGCTGTTAATTGTTTTCTTGTAAGCTTAACACCAGAAAGGAGGGACAGTTGGGACACTTTTTATAGCCAAGTCGTGCTATTTGACCCACAGAGTATAGGTTTTTGTCACAAACCACCAGGGACTTTTTTTTTTTTTTTTTTGGAATTCCCCCTTTTTCCCTCCAATTGTATCTGGCCAATTACCCCACTTTTCCGAGCCATCCCGGTTGCTGCTTCATCCCCTCTGCCGATCCGGGGAGAGCTGCAGACTACCACATGCTTCCTCCAATACATGTAGAGTCGCCAGCCGCTTCTTTTCACCTGACAGTGAGGAGTTTCGCCAGGGAGATGTAGCACTTGGGAGGTCAAGCTATTCCCCCCCAATCCCCCCCCAAACAGGCGCCCCAACCGACCAGATGAGGCGCTAGTGCAGCTTCCTGGACACATACTCACATCCGGCTTTCCACCCGCAGACACGGCCAATTGTGTCTGTAGGAACGCCCGGCCAAGCTGGAGGTAACATGGGGATTCGAACCAGCGATCCCCGTGTTGGTAAGCAATGGAATAGACTGCTACGCTACCCGGACACCCCTTACCAGGAACTTAAAAGAGTCACTGTTTTTGAATTCAGGCTTCATTAAAACATCATAGCGCACCATCCAAGATTGTACAGGCAAAATCTTCACTGATCACTTCAGCACTGAAAAACTTTCTGTACCACGTTCATGAATCTTCTCACTGCGCTTCAAGAGAGTCCAGTAGGGTGTGGGTTTAACACTAGAACGACCGGGATTTCCCTCCTGCGTAAAACGACCATGGGCCGTCAAAATGACCGTCGGTTTTTAAAACTCTATATTCTGTCAAGATAAATACCCAGTTGAGATATGAATGCATTGCATATGTTAGCATGTCTGTTGGGAAACGACTGACACTAAAATTAACATTTTAACAACTATAATACTACTTTCAAACAATTTAAACTTCAGAGAGACATGGTCAAACGTGAATAGCAAAATTGAAAAAGTGAAACTATTACCTGAAAAACAAAACGAAAAACACATATTGCTAATCTAACAAACGTAACAAGGTCTATAAAATGTGAAATGTAAAAAAAAAAACTGAAAATAAACACTGAAACAGTCCCAAACAACGACTGGAACTTAAAAACTACTGGAATGACTGTGGGCGGTAAACTCTATATTATGTCAAGCTAAATACCCAGTTGGGATATTAATGCATTGCTTATGTTAGTATGTCTGTTAAGAAACGACTGACACCAAAATTGACATTTTAACAACTGTAATACTATTTTCAAACAATTTAAAATGGCCAGTGTCCAACGCCTGTAAATACTGCAAGGCCGCGGTGGTAGTCATAATGGAAAGTCAAGTTTAGACTACTACTCTGCACTGGAGGACACTAGTGTGTTTCTAGGACAGAGCGATGAACTTTGCGAAGGAAATGATCACGCGCAAATTACCAGCCAATTTTTTGACCGCTCATGGTCATTTTATGTAAACCTTATAGCTTTTTTTTGTGCAATTGATCTAAAACTCATTTTAATGCAGATATATGCAATTTTAGGAGCATTCAGGGAGTGACAGGTCTGTATCTCTTTTTTTTTTTCACAAAGTTGTTAAACTTTGAAAATCCAAAACGGTCAGACTGACCAGCTTGGTCGTTCTGCCTTCAAAAACTAAGATATAGTTTGTTTTTGAAGATAGGAAGGTCACACTACAGTCGCGTGTATCTTCATTTATGCATGTTTATTCAGAATATTTTTGATAACAAGAGCAGTTTGATTTGGAACTACCTTTTGCAGTTGACACAGCACATCCCAACCATCTGTAAACCTCTGCACTTTTGAAAGCAGGAAATCCTGTAGCCTGGTGGTCCATTCATTAGCTACAGCTGCATACTTCAAGAAAAAAACACATCATCTGTAGTATGATCACTAATGGCATGAGTGTGGAAATGCATTTGCCGTTCGTATTTGTGGAGCTGCAAAATAGAGCGAGTTTATCTTGATAAAAAGTGTGGTTTGTGATTATTTTTCGGTGGAAAATATTAAGAAATGTCTGATGGTGCTGTGAACGTCCCATTTTTGAAAATGAGATGCATCATGGTTTTTCAAGGACATGGTGAAGAATGACCCTGTGATGGCCTGGCGGCCTGTCCAGGGTGTCCCCCCGCCTGCCGCCCAATGATTGCTGGGATAGGCTCCAGCATCCCCGTGACCCTGAGAGCAGGATAGGCGGTTTGGATAATGGATGGATGGATAGTGAAGAATTTTGAACTTTAATATAATACAAGTAAAATAAACTTTTGATACCACAGCAATAAAAAAAACATGAAATTATTAAAATATGGAAACATTTTATTCAACAATTTTTATTGACCAAAATAGAAATAGAAATATATTTTTATTGAATTGTAAAGCCATGTCTCTTCCATATAACAACATTATATTTCCATCCAATTGAAGGTTGTGAAACAATGAGAGCTTTTATTTGGGCAAATGGCACAGGAACTGACTATGCTGTGGGTCAGTGTTTTAGTCTCTGCATCTTTGCAATTCTTGAAAAGAAACGCGAGTATGTTGATGTGGTTGTCTGTCAGACTTGACTCGAGGTGCTAAATAAATGTTCAGGGGGACAACTTGAAGCAAAAATGTGCAAATACTTTCTGGCAAACTGGGCAAGGTGAGGTAGAGTCTTCATCGGTTTTCCAGGTCGAGGGGTCTACCTCTGCACTGACCTTCTGGGATCTCTGTATATACACCACATACTCATTAATGAGGCTTCCTCTCTGCTATTCCTTAGTTGATACACCCTCTCTATGTTTTCTCTTTTTCTCACCCTGTGTGCAAATTACAGATTGCTAAGGCTTCAGCCAGTCAACTCTGATGGAAGTGAGAACTGGCCAAGCTAAGGGTGGTGTCGAATGTGCAGTGAGCTGCAGACTGGAATAGAGTAGAGAAGTGGGCGGATATATATGTCTAACTGGATACTACCAAAAACCCATATCCAATATATTTAAAGAAATAACTTCTTACTCACAGTCCACACTTTCTGTCGCCATAGATTACAGCTGACATGACTTGCAATGTGTTTTGAAGTTGTTTTTGCCGGCTAGTTTAGACGCAAATGTTCCATGAAGAAAGAAAGGAAAGTAATAAGCGGCATTTTCTTTCAGATGTGACAACTTTACAGTGTACATATTTCCACACGGATGGAGTGCCAGTCATTATTGTTTGCCCATGTCTTTGTCCGTTAGGTCACATTTATCCAACATTAACGTTGACGTAAAATTAATAAAAATAGAACTTTGATCTCATTGGTCAAACATAAGAAATAACTTGGTTGGGTGTCTCTACAGACACAATTGGCTATGACTGCGGGTCGGAAGGCGTATGTGTTCTGGTCGCTGCACTAGCGCCTCCTCTCATCGGTTGGGGAGCCTGTTCGGGGGGGGGGGGGGGGATAGCATGCTCTTCCCACGCGCTACGTCCCCCTGGCGAAACTCCTCACTGTCAGGTGAAAAGAAGCGGCTGGCGACTCCACAGCATCGTAAGTGGCATGAGTTTGTCTGCTCGGCAGAGGGGGTGGAGCAGCAACGGGGACGGCTCGGAAGAGTGAGGTAATTGGCCGGATACAATTGGGGAGAAAAAGGGGGAAGAAAAAGAAAGAAATCGCTCTCTAACAATTTGAACAGTCTCCGCAGAGACTTGGCTTGATTGTGTATGCTCCCTGTATGTGTGTTTGAATTTGGTTAATGAATGAATTTAGTTAACTTGTAACTTGCATGTCATTTGCCTTCACATCTCTTTCATTACTCTTAATACAATTAAGTAAATACATAATCTTTTTACTGTTTGATTTAATTGCTTGCTTAATTATTTCAGGGTTACCTCAAGCTACTTGGTGCCCAGTTGCAGAAAAAAAAAAAAAAAATCTCCTAGTTTAAGATATTCACTTTCATACTATCTTTGGGAACACTCTCATGTGATAATGCATATTTTAATTTTTCCTCCTCGTTTTGTTTGTGATCTTTCTTTTTCCTTTAGGCAGCCAACAGCAGACATTGTGTGCAATACTGAACCATTTTAGTGTCCTGACTGTGTCATAAATTCATCTTTCTATAACTTTCAATGAAACAAGAGCTGGCTCTTCATCTGTGTAAACAAACAGCAATGCTCCTTTAGTATGAGTATATGAAAATCAATACCTGGCGTAATCAGTTGAAAGCAATGTTTTGATTAAAGGGTTTACATGGTTTGAAATGTCCCGATATCTCTAAAACATGGGTACACATCGCATTTGAATAATTTGTCTATGGTGCGTCATTTCTTTTTCTTTTTAGATTTTTTCCCCCTTTTCTCCCCAATTGTATCCAGCCAATTAATCAACTCTTCCAAGCCGTCCCAGTCGCTGCTCCACCCTCTCTGCTGGTCCGGGGAGGGCTGCAGACTACCACACGCCTCCTCCGATATGTGTGGAGTCGCCAGCCGCTTCTTTTCACCTGACAGTGAGGAGTTTTGCCAGGAGGATGTAGCGCGAGGGAGGATCCCGCTATTCCCCCCAGTTCCCCCTCCCCCCCGACAGGCGCCCCGGCCGACTAGAGGAGGCGCTAGTGCAATGACCAGGACACACACCCACATCCGACTTCCCACTCACAGACATGTCCAATTGTGTCTGTAGGGACACCCGACCAAGCCGGAGGCAACACTGGGATTCGAACGGTCAATCCACGTGTTGGTAGGCAACGGAATAGACCACTACGCTACCCGGACACCCTTGGTGTGTCATTTCTTCCAGTACTTCCTATTGTTACTGCCTGCTGATGTCAATGATGGTTTTTAAGTCAGCATTTCTAATCCCGTTCTTCACCTGTCTTGGTATTTCCATCGTCTGCTTTACATGTTGATGTAGAACACCATAATATTAGCATTTCTACTTGCCAACCTGCCTGACAGTTTTCTGTTAGCCAGCTTACCTGCCTTTACAGTCAGACAGGAAACCATTGCATACTCTGCACTGGCAAGGCAATCAAATGTGGTCACCTACTGCATTTGCCATGACAAGCTCTGCTGTTTTAAGCGTGATCAAGTGAGCAGCTTCACCAACTTATTATGAAGAATGTAAAAGACACAAATAGATAGAAGTAATGGTATTGAAAAAATACCAAAATGAGAAGTTTTTGTTTTGTTTGTTTTTTTTCTTTTAATATAGTGTAAGGTTGATGGTCTCACCAAGTCATCTTCAACTTTTTTCAAGTTGATGACTTATGTCTTCTTCATTCTTTTTTTTTTTTTTGGAATTTTTTTCTCCCTTTTTCTCCTTATTGTTCTTGGTCAGTTGCCCCACTCTTCCTAGCCGATTCAGGGAGGGCTGCAGTCTACCACATTTCCTCCAATACATGTGGAGTTGCCAGCCGCTTCTTTTCACCTGACAGTAAGGAGTTTCACCAGGGGGGGACATAGCACATGGGAGGATAACGCTATTCCCCCCTGCCCCGAACAGATGCCCCGACCGATCAGAGGAGGTGCTAGTGCAGTGACCAGGACACATACCCACATCCAGCTTCCCACCCGCAGACACGGCCAATTATGTCTGTAGGGACGCCCGACCAAGCTGGAGGTAACACGGAGATTCAAACCAGCGATCCCGTGTTGGTAGGTAACAGAATAGACCACCACGCCACCCAGACACCCCTTATCTTCATTCTTTATTTGTGAAGTTTTTTTCACTTGTTAACTGCTGAGATCTGTGGAACAAAACATTCTTTTGTTTTGTTTTTGGACACTACCCTGAATTTCTCTGCATGTGAAGAGCACTGTGTGCGTACCAGCATAGGGACTTTTTCATCATTTCACTGGCGCATTTTCTGGCCTGCACACCTGGCTTACATATTGGTAATCCTTTCATTAATAGTGTGAATGCCTCCCACCCCCCATGTTGCAGATCAATGAAAGTGCCATGGCATGCGGCGAACATAATTGTTTAAAATATTTATGTTCAGTCTGCAATGATTCATGAACCCAACTGGTGAATAGCTGTTTGTGTTCCTTAAAAACAGTGGCATTTCGCCATGTTTGTGATACGTTTGGTTGACTGCGTCTGGTGACCTTTTGCATGCACTGTCTCAAAAAGTTGATTATAAGCTTATTATGCTGTTTACATGTGTTAATAAACTGAATGATTGAGCAAAAATGCAGGTGCTGTTATTGTGTTATGCTTATCCCAATTTCATTCTTACACTAATAACAATAACATGGCAAAGCCTGTTCAAAAGTGGAAGTAAAAACCATTTAACAGTTGATGATTGGGTTATTCATTCACATGTCCACATGCTCATTCAGCTCATGAATTACATTTCATGGAAAGTGGGAGTGATGAGTAAACATGAGTCACATTAGATGCTAAAGCATGTGTGAAATGAATAAACAGACTCTAAGGAGTACACAGACATTGTTTTCTTCTTGCTTCTATAGAATTGCAGCACTATATGTTGCATTGAATTGTGTCAGTTTTATGGCCTCATTTTTTTTCTTTTTTTTGTAGAACAATCTTCTCTTTTTTCATTTTTCTGTGTAGTCATCTCTTGAAAACTGGTGAGAAAAGCAGGAAACATTGGTTTTCACTAAAAGTATTCCTCTCAGACTGATTAATACTTCTTATTAAGTTCACTTGTGGAATATAACAGGATGATATGAACATGAAATAAATATCTATCTAGTAATTCATTATGGGGATCAATTTTACATAATTGTTTCTGAAATTCTAACTAATGATTGGCAGATGCTCGTTTTACTGCAAGGAATACCCAAGGTGTTTGTGGCAAGACCAGGGGGAATGTTCGGGATGGAGGGACAGACATGATTTTGGCAGAACAAAGGGTTTTTATTTATAATGTCTCTATATACAAAATTTGTCACTCGCATGGGCCGGTGCGGCTGGAGCCATTGCTGCCTTGCTCTGTTGTTCCAAAGTGGCATCTGGCTCAGAGGCGAAACTACCATATATGCAGGTAATGCTGCTGCATTGGGGCCCACAACAGTTTAAGGCGCACACGTATGGAGCCCTGTTTATCTTGCCACTGCCGTATCAAATATTTCGAGCACCGAGTCTATGGTATATGATATGTTAAAAAATGTGCAAAGTGTGCCTGCACATAAATATGAACATGCATATTACTGCGCAGAAAAATCCACAAAGAAGAGTTAGCTAGCTAGCTGGCGAAGTGTCAAGACTTTGCACGATGAAAAGCCCAGAGAGTGTGCCCATGATGTAAGTAGAGCTTATTGTTTATTTGACTAATAATCAACCTATACACTAGTGTTTATATGCACAGACACAAATAATGTTGTCAGTGAGTGGGTATGCTGTCACCAATTATATTTTCATCTGTGTCAAGGTGCAGTGTTACCAATTATAATTTCATCTGTCTGAAGGTGCGCTGTCACCGATTATGTTTTCATCTGTGTCAAGGTACAATGTCACTGATTACGTTTTCATTTGTGTCAAGGTATGCTGTCACCAATTATGTTTTCATCTGTGTCAAGGTGCAATGTCACTGATTACGTTTTCATCTGTGTCAAGGTATGCTGTCACCAATTATGTTTTCATCTGTGCAAAGGTGCACTGTCACTGATTATGATTTCATCTGTCTGAAGGTGTGCTGTCACCGATTATGTTTTCAACTGCGTCAAGGTGTGCTGTCACCAATTATGTTTTCATCTGTCTCAAAGTGCGCTGTCACCGATTATGTTTTCATCTGTTATGGTCCTCCGACACCAGATTTTATTAAGTAGGCTAGATTTGGCCTTGCTATTGAGACTCCTCTTCTAAGCACGGTGGTATCCTAGTAATAATTTCATTTAGGCATGTATTTCGCTGTTACTAGTCGTTTTAAAGCTACATGCTTTCATTTCTTTCATTCGCTGCTGACATTACATTATTTTGTGTCTGATTATGATGGGCAGGCAGTGGCGCACTTTGACCATTTTGCATTGGCGCCCGGTGTTGACTTGTTATGCCTGTGGTCTGGTTCTCTCGCTCTGTCTTGTTTTGTGTCTGCCTGTGTTCACGTTTGAGTCCGTGTCAGTCAGTCCAGGATCCGGCTTCAGTGTGGTATATAAAGCAGAGTTTGATCAATAATCAGCCTCCCTATCGTGTCTGCTCTCCAATGAGCCATGCTGCCTCTCTCTCTGCTTGCAGCCGAGGATAAACCACACCCCACTACCACATACACACCCCCATCGGCTGACTTAGTCCGGGACAACATCGGGCTGACAGCCAAACACCCCCCCCCGCCCCTGAGCCAGAGAAGAAATTGGCCACGACCATTGCGCTGCCGGCCTATGGACCACCATGAACTTAAATGGCTGTAATGCCAGATACCAATGGGTGATTCGCGCCTTGGCATCCTTTATGTGATGGAGCCACTGGAGCAGGGCATGGTCTGAACAGAGGCTGAATGAGCACCCCAGGAGGTAGAAGCGAAGGGCGCTGACCGCCCATCTGACGGCTAGACACTCTTTTTCTACAATGCTGTACTTCCTTTCCCTTTCTGCCAACTTACGGCTTATGTACATCACTGGATGACCCATTCCCTCCACCTCCTTGGGCAAAACAGCCCTCTGTCCGATGCATAGATCTGTAGGTCAAGTCGATTTTATTTGTATGGCCCAAAATCACAAATTTTCCTCAGGCGGCTTTACAGCAATACATCATCCTGTCCTTAGACCCTTGCATCGGATAAGGAACAACTCCCTAAAAATAACCCTTTTACAGGGAGAAAACAATAGGAAGAAATCTCAGGGAGAGCGACAGAGGATGGCTCTTCTGCCCAAGAAGGACAAACATGCAATGGCTGTTGTGTGTACAGAACAAAACACAATTTACAGAATACAACATTGAAAGAGGATAACAGAATTATAATGGAATTATAATATATATGAGGAATATAATGAGGAGGATGCCGAGCAGTGTCCAGACGCCACCAAAACAGCCTAGGAGCTGAAGCCATGCGACCAGTATCACCATGTAGACCTGACAGGAGGACAGACAATACATGCACACAGGGGGGACTCACATCACAACATTCACATACATGGAAAAAGAGACAAGAAAAGACATTTTAATTTGTGATATCGGGCTATTCAAATAAAATTGACTTGACATTAGACACTCATCATAGAGAGAGATGCAACATTGAAACAGATTATAAATTATATTGATCTATAAGGTTTATATATAATGTCTTCTCTCTCTCGTGAATGGGATAAAGCAGAGTTTGTTGATTTCGCACACCTGAGGCTGCTCTTCCATGAGCCATGCTCCCTCTCTCCACTTGCAGCCAAGGCTAAACACCCAAACCCCACTACCACAGTATTTAACAAATAACCACCTCCACATAGTAATGGCTGAGCTAAGACAATATTGGTGTCATCAGGCTATGGCCAAAAGTCTAGTTTCCGTATTGGAGCAATGGTGTACTGTTGTTTAAAACACTACTGTGTTAGTAATGTTGCCAAACGAAGGTGAAACTGATACTGTATGCTCACTGGTGGGTAGATATTAAACTCCTAGAGAGCCTTATTCTGACTTTTCAGGGTGTTGAATATGCATTGACTGTTGGTTGAGCTGTCTTTCAACAATAAAGCAGCCTACACATGATTAGCATTCTACTCTTTTCTCGCTGTGAGGCAGGGTGCAGTCTACAGCAACAGAAAACATTGATATTTGCTCTGATTGAGCATAGGATACGGACAGCCGAAGCTACTTGTATACTACGTGGCACAAAGCTGTAGTCTCATTGGACCCACATTCAAAGGTCAGCGACAAATGGGGTCAAAGTTCAAATAGTTTGACGTTTCAACGGAGTGGCAAAGTGGAATATTTGAGCGGTCCGCAATAATCAACCTAGCAACATTGCAAGAATGGGTGACACCGTTCTTTCCAAAGGAAAACAATGTCTCAGCCAGTACAAAGCAGTTTTGCTGGTGATCATGTGTAGAAAGCATGAGGTGGTTGCGTAATGGAAGGACTTATTGCGGTAATGTGTAAGGAGCCATTATGTTGTGCTAAATGTCCTTAGAATAGTATTATTGATTTGCATTTCGCCTATATATATATATATATACACACACATGCTGTATAACTGAATTAAATTGCATCATGTAATAGGAAGTTTAGTAAGATTTTGACATGTAATTAAAATGAATAAGTGTTTCCAAATCTTGCCAGAGCTGCATTCATCAGTATTTGATTCTACTCGGGTATTTTGCCATGCTGCTACAATGAATATATTCTCAAAACCTTGCAAACCCATACTGGAAAATTCGAGCATGTCAGGACTATCCAGTTTATACATAGGCTGGTTAGCAACAATCTTGATCTTGAGAGAGGCCTGAAAGTTTATTGAATTTACTAATCATTCTTCGTAGCCTGCTTATGTTTAATTGTGCAACATGTGGGAGGTCCACATCAACATACAGAAGCACCATAGAGAGCATTCTGACCAGCTGTATCTCTGTCTGGCATGGGAACTGCAAGGCCTCCAACCACAAATCCCTACAGCGGATAGTGAAGATAGCTGGAAGGATCATAGGAATTGCTCCCCCATCCATCCAGGCCATCTTTGACGCACGGTGCACCCGGAAGGCTCTTAGCATTGTGAAGGACCCCACCCAACCTTCCCACAACCACTTCACCCACCTAACCTCTGGCAGGAGGTACCGGAGCATCTGTGCTGTCTCCACCAGACTATGCAACAGTTTTATTCCTCAGGCTGTGAGGTTCCTCAACAGCTTGAGCACTTACACCTTCCATAAAAATGACTTTTTGACCATCTTACTCACTGTCCGTGTCAGGTGTGCTTGTGGTGTTTAGGCCTGTGATGTAATTCTTGTTATTAATGCACTTTTTGTTTTTAATATTTCTGTGTTATTTGTTTTAATGTGGCACTGAGGTCCTTGTGAAACGTAATTTTGTTCCCTTGTATGTATGCGACATGTATACAGGGTAATGACAAATAAAAGCAGTCTAAGTCTAACATACATGTTTAAAAAATTAAACTAGCTTTACTGAGATTAATCATGCATAGAAAACCCAAATCACTCAAGAGAACCAAAAGTTTGTTCTTTTTTAAAAATTATTATTATTATTATTAAAAATAATAACAATGATAAAATAATATAATAATAATAATAATTCATTTTATTTGTACAGTGATTTTCAAAATACTCAGACTCTTTACATATGTTAAAATAAACACACCAAAAAATAAAACACACAACATTAATCACCCTTTACAAGCAATTCCTAAGAGGTGAATTTTGATTAATGATTTGAATATGGACAGATCGGTGCAGTCTTTGATGTGTTGAGGAGAGAGTTCCAGAGGGAGAGGGCAGCTATGGAGATGGCTCTGTCACCCCAGGCCCTGTGCTTGGTCCTGTGGTAGAGACAGGAGGTTGACGTTGAAGGAGCAAATGCTGCGAGAAGGAGTATGGTAGTGGAGCAGGTCAGTGAGGTGGGAGGGGCCCTGGTTATGAAGAGTTTTTTGAGTGAGGAAAATGATTTTGAATTGGATCCATTGTGGGACTGGGAGCCACTGGAGCTTCTGAAGGACATGGGTGATGTTGTCCCTGGAGTGGGAGTGAGTGAGCAGGCAGACTGCAGAGTTCTGGATGTACTGGAGTTTGTTTAGGACTTTGAATGATTAGTCACAGAGAATGCTGTTGCAGTACTCAATTCCGTATGTGATGAAAGCATGGATCAAGGTTTCAGCAGAAGAGAAGGAGAGTGATGGGTGGAGACGAGCTATGTTTTTTCAGAGGAAAAGGGTAGTTCTGCTGATTTGATTGATGTGGTGTTTAAAGGACAGGTTGTTGTCGAACATGATTCCAAGATTGCGGATATGTAGGAAGGGAGACAGAAGTTGTGAGTAGTTTTGGTAAGGGATTTGGGACCGATGATGATCATGTCCGATTTATCACGATTTAGTTTGAGGAAGCTGGCTTTCATCCATGATTTGATTTCAGTGAAGCAGTTGGTCAGATTGGATTAAGTTGTTGTGGTGATGGATTTAGTGGAGATGTAGAGCTGGGTGTCATCGGCGTAACAGTGGGAGTGGAGACCATGGCGACATATGATGTTACCAAGGGGGGCAGCATTTAAAGGATGAACAGGAGAGGACAAAGCACTGAACCTGGTGGATACCTTGGGATAAAGGAGCTGTGAAGGAGGTGCAGTTGTTGATGCTGATGAACTGTTGTCTGTTTGTGAGATATGACTTAAGCCAGGAAAGGCCAGTACTGGTGATGTTGAGGGAGGATTTAAGTCAGGAGAGAAGAGTGTTATGGTTGATGGTGTCAAAATCTGCAGTGAGATCAAGGAGGATGAGAATGCTGAGGTGGCCGGAGTCTGTGGAGAGGAGGATGTCATTAGTGACTTTAAGGAAGGCTGTTTCTGTGCTGTGCTGTGAGTGGAAAGCAGATTTAAATGGTTTGAACAGGTTGTTGGAGATGAGGTGAGCTTTGAGTTGGGAGGCGACAAAACATTCCAGTATTTTTGACGGAAAGAGGAAATTGGAGATAGGCCAGACATTGCTCATGATATCAGGGTTGAGTCCAGGTTTTTTGAGGGTGGGGTTGAGAGCAGCCAGATTAAGTATATGGGGAACTAAACCAGAGCAGAAAAATAAAAATGAGTTAATGATTTCTGTGATGCGTGAGGAAATAGCTGGGAGACAGTCCTTAACAAGATGGGATGGGATTGGATCCAGAACACAAGTGGAGCTTCTCATTCCTACCATAAAGTTTGACAACTCCATTGGGGACATAGGGGAGAACTTTGACAGGGGCTGAGTGGTAAAGGGGGGGGGGGTCAGGTTGCTGTAGATGGTGTCAATTTTAGTTTGGAAAAATGAAAGGAAAGAGTTGCACTTGTTAACTGTGAAGGAATAGAAGGAATTTTCACTAGGTTTGAGAAGTTTGTTTATTGTGAAAATGAGACCCTTGGGGTTGGTGGAGCCAAGGTGTATGAGGTGTGAGTAGTAGGTGGACCGGGTTGCGATGAGATTAACTTTGTATTGTTGAAAGTAGTCTGTGTAGGCTTGGGGATGCACTGTTGTTAAACCAGTTTTCTAGTGAAGTCGTTAAAGCTGGTGCTTACAGGATTTTATTTGATGGAGTTCATGAGTATACAAGGGAGCTGAGTGTGTGACTAAGACTATTTTGGTGTAAATGAGGACCAGCTGGTCAAGACAGAAGGAGAGTGAGTCATTATAATAATTGACAAGATCGGCGGGATTATCAGACAGCGAGGGAGTGGAAGAAGTAATTTTACTGGCAAGAGAGACAGAAAGAGCTGAGGGGAAGATAGATTTGAGATTTCTGAAGGATATTGTGTTTGACATTTGGGATTGAGATAGGGCTGTCAATGGCAAGGGTGATTGTCAGGTGGTCAGAGATAATGAGGTTGAGGCTGGAGAATTGATGTATTGAGAGACCAGTGGAGAAGACCATATCCAGCATGTGGCCACAGCTGTGAGTGGGGAAGTTGATATGTTGGTGAAGTTGAAGAAGTGTAGCAGTTCTGGGAATTCTATGGTATATTTACAGTCAGTGTCATCAATGTGGATATAAAATCACCCAGTACAGGAGGAGAACAGAAGGTGAGATGGTACATAGCTTGGTCAGAAAATTAGAGAAGTCAGAGAGAAAGGAGGGGTTTGGCTTGGGGGGGGTAGATAATGGCAATGACCAAGTGAGTGGGACCAGAGAGTTTGAAGGCAAGGCGTTCAAAACAATGAGCGGCAGGAATGGAAATATGGAAATGGTGGTGGTTTTAATGTCCTTCCTGTAACCCGCAGCTACACCACCTCCCTGCCCCGCCCCTCAAGACAAGGTTTATCAATGTATGTTAATCCTGTCAGTGTGGTCTGGTTTAGTAAGAAATAGTCCAGGGTCTTATGCTAGGTTTCAGTGAGGTAGAGGAAATCAAGGTTACTGTCAGTTATAAATTCATTCAGAATGAGGCTTTTGTTATTGAGTGAACATGTGTTGAGCAAAACCAGTTTCAGATAATGTTGCTTTATGATAGGTTTTTAGGACTGAGGAAGGGAGAAGCGATTGGAATGAATCACGTGTCGTTTGTTGTGGTGACAGTGAGGGTAATGATGAATGTTGGTAATACGGTCAGGATTGGGAAGAAGTAGAACAGCAGTGCTATCATACAAGAAGGGGAACCGGTGTGAGCAAAGGATGCAAGGGCAAAGGGGAAGAAAAGGGTTAAGGAAGGCATGTGTGTGATGTAAATAGTTAATCACGTGTGGAGGAAAGAACAGTGTCAAAATTAGCATCAAGCATGCGACTACCCTAGTATGTTTAGGTGAGGACTGTCTCTGTTATACAGAGATGAGTGCTCCCAGAACATGTCAAAGTTGTGAATACAAATGTTGTGTGCTATACTCATGGACTGGAACCAGGAGTGAAGGCTGAGAATTCTGCTAAAACACTCCACTCTGCAACCCAGTGTGAGAACTGGACCAGAAAAAAAAAAGTTTTTCTACGACTGTTGAGATTAAAAAGACAGATAAAATCACCTTTTGTAAACTCAGACTGTTGACAGGTAGTGGCATTTGAGCCGATGTGGATTACTGTCATAACTGTGGGAAATGATTTGAGGAGTCCTGGGAGATTCTCTGGAATGTTGGGGACAGTAGCTCCAGGAAAGCAGCACATGACCACATTTACAAAACGGATGTTTCAGACTATGGAATCCCCAATGATCAAGGTAGTGGGGATGAAGAGACTGACAGCATTGTCAGGGAACAGTCTTGGGAGGGGAATGAATGTTGTTGGCCAGAGGAAGTGGCATTGGGACTGAGAGTGACCAACCTGCCCGAACGCTGGGGAGGACGGTGCAGAAGGACCCATGTAGGAGGCCCCGCGGTGGCAGCAGCAGCGGGAGGTGGGTTGGCCACCACAGCTGCCGGGACAGCAGTTGCAGCAGGAGTAGTACCAGCTAGAGCAGGGACCGGTTCCATGTGGGAAGGAGCAACATTGGCCATGGGAACAGCATTGGCCACGGGAGCATCAACAGAGTGAACCATTAAATAAGCCAGTAGCGAGGTACAATTACATGAGAGGTTTATGGGTGGAGGTGAGGCAGCTCGGGGTTTTTCCATCTTGTGATGTCTGATCACCACCTCAAACCAGGTAGCCTGTGAACTGGGAGTGGAGCAGACAATGAGGTGGAGGAGGAGGGCCAGCAACGAGATGATGGGTCCCAGAGGATGGTATACCTGAGATGGCTGAGTTTATAGCTGAGATAGTTTTGGACTTTGTGGCTGCGGTGTCAATAATCAGAAACCAGGAACACTTTATTTGGCATTTCACTTCATGTATTTGCATACATGAAATGAAATGTAATTTCCCCCAGCCCACACCACAGCAGTGCAACACAAAAACAAAAACACATATCCAAAAATTACAAGAACACATATATCAAACTACAAAAAAAAATCACTGTCCAAGAGAACGAACGCCCAGCCAGGATGACTGTCGGAACTGCCGGTCTGCATGGGCTAGCAGTTAGCTTAGCCTACCCCGCCTCCACTTCCTGTCAGACTGCGCTTGATGTTTCCTCCTCAGGCACAGCTCTGGGCAGGGTCATGGTCCCTGAGCCTATCGGATGCAGCAGACCATGCTCCCCCAGCTGATCCAAAGACAACTTTCCCAGCCAGACACCTTCGATACACCTCCCCGTACCCCACACGACGACACTAAAAACACAGTCAACGCTAGGCGAGGCCACCGCCAGACTGCCCTCGGTGTTATCGGAACTGCCAGTCTGCATGGGCTAGCAGTTAGCTTAGCCTGCCCCACTTCCGCATCCTGTCAGACTGCCCTCAGTGTTTCCTCTTTGGGTGCAGCTCCAGGCAGGGCTGTGGTCCGTGGGCCCACAGGACGCAACACACCGAGCTCTCTCAGCCAGTCCAGTGCCAGCTCTCCCAGCCTTCAAACAAAAACATTAACTTAGACGTGGACAAAGACACCGCATGGACAGTACTTGGTGAGGCCGTCACAATCATAAGTTCATGCCGCCATCTTCCCACACTTATACTGGGTGTGGCCACTGCAAATGTGAATTCGTGCTGCCATCTTCCCACACCGGAAGAAATTTGGATAAAATAAAGTCCTTTTTTTGGAGTTCATCTGAGAGCTGTCCGATATCATCCTTAAGGTTAGCAATGTCATTTATTGCTTTTAGGCAGTCCTCACAAGGCATAGTGTTTTAAACCGGTTGATCAATGTTGACAGAAAAGAAGGTGGAAGTTAGCCATTAGCTCTGTTAGCTCCGTCAGCTGAGGGTTTAGTCCACACAGTTCTCACCAAGAGTGTCGGGAGTCAGTGCAACAATCGATGATCAGGTAAGAGTCCATAAAACAGGCAAACCATGAAATTAATTAGAATAATCCAAAAGGCTTCTAGGACTTGTTAAATATTATTAAAAGTAAGCAGAGCCACAAACAAAAGAAACACAGCTGGCAACCGCAACCAGAAGAGTTTTATTTAAAGTTTTTACCACTGGTCAGCTTGGTTGACCTAAAACTGTAATTCAAAGCATGGATGCACTAAAAAAGATGACATCAGCCATGTTTTCCAAAGGCTCTGAGTTATTATGTGGACATTTGTACATCTACTGAGCAGATACCCTCTGTTCTCTAGTAATCCAGTGGCATGACTGCCTGTTGGAGGTTAAATGCATGGGGTTCTTCGCTGCCTTTTATGTCACCATACTTCCACTGGCGAGTGCATTTTCTAGTATCTTTGAAGTCAGTTGGATCATGCCCCTTTAGTTTGGCCTTTGTGCACTGGCACCTTCTGATTTACAAATCAATCTCTGTGTTTAATCCCCCTTTATCCTGTAGTGATCCAACAAATTAGTATCACAGACTAGAGATAACTGTGTAATTTAGGTTTTCATGGTAGCTCTCCTCCCTGCTGATGCAGCACATGTTCACTGAACCTTGATTGATTAGCAGCAGCGGCAAAGCTCTATGTTAGCGGTCTGATTACCAACAAACTCAAGTATTGACAAAGCAGCATACCAACTTCTCCCTCTGGTATTAGTCATAAATGTCCTTGGTGCCATGAATTGTAACACTATTGATACATGTTTAGCTGTTTAATTTGACCTCATATTATTTTATCAAAATAAATCAGAAATATGTGGGATTACAAAACATCAAGTACTCATCTTTAAAAAATGTTTTATTAATTTCTGCTAAAACAAACGATAAAACCAAACATTTAAATATAAATATGCACTGTTTCAAGCATCTGTATTACATAGAAAATATGTGGCCAAATTTTAATACCTCATTGCATTTGCTAATGCTAAATATCCCTGCAAGGTTATTGTGGTCAGGTTTTGAATGAATGAATGAATGAATGGATGGATGAATGAATGAACACATTAATGCCTTTTATCTGTCATTGTACAGCTGTACAATGACATTAATGCAGAAATACAAATTAGCATGCGACAGAGCAAGTTATACTGTTCTCTTAGTTGTTTTTGACAACACAATTACCCTTATCGCAAAAATAAACAAATAAATAAATAAGGTTAAAATTAAAAAAAATGCATGAGGAAGAAAGACATCAAAAAATGATATATATCATCAAACAGTTTACTGCAGTCCGAGACAAGGAATTTCATCACACCTTTTTCATTTTAATGCCCTGTGTGAAAAGATGTCTGTTTTGGTTTTGATCTGTTTGTTTCTAGGGCCCTGGTTTTGAATTTACTAAACTATGGCAAGTTTTTTTCTGTTTCCTTCTCTCTTTTCCCCTCTGTATTCTTCTTAAACAAAAAATTGTACAATGGAACAGTGATGTATTGGTATTTATGCAAATAGTAACTGTGAGTGATAGACCCAGAGAATCATTCATTATTTCATTATTTGTTTATCCATTTATTTGTTCGTTATCGTTACCTGCTTAATCCAATCCAGGGTCATGGGCGGTTGGAGCCTACCCTTGCATGCAGGTGGTGGGTAGGAGCCAGGAAGATGTCATGGTCAGGTCACCAGTCCATTTCACCGCCACACACACACACACACACACACACACACACACACACACAATCGCCATAATCACTCACACTTCCCATCATACCTGTCGCCGTTTCAGAGGTACCAATTGCCTGCCATGCATGCCTTTGGATTGTGGAACTACTAGCAGGAAACCCAGGTTAACATGAGAGCATGTCAGCTCCACACAGGAAGGCTTGGATTGAATCCAGGCAACCTTGCTAACCACTTAGCCACCAAGTCACCCCTCCCCAGAAATGCAATACAGTTATAGTTGGAAGACAGAATCACAGCCTCTCCAACCAACTATTATTTTAAACTGTATTATATGTGCAGTATCAAGCACAATTATTTCGTTTCCCTCATTGCAGGATTTTGCAGCTTATAAACGCTGTCAAATTATTTTGAAGGTTTTTTTTTTTTTTACATTGAGGTCGAACCGAACAGTTGCTGGTCCAGCTTTGTTTTCATGCAACACCGCACACTTCATGCAACATATCCCCAGAGTCATCTTGGCATTAAAGAATGGTAAGCTTTGTGTTTTAGAGCTTACCAATTCACAGACCCACTCATCTGTGAAATACCTCGCCTTTAAATGCCAGTACATCCTCTGAGCTTTGATTTCTTTATTGAGAATGGGAGTCATTAGAATGTTGCCGGTTGATGCATTTTATAATGTTAATGAAACCAACAAAGCTCTGAACCATGCATGGTGTATCTGATATTGTCGTGCTGGTGTTATTCCTATGACATCATAATTAATGTTGCTCCAGGACCATCATTGCAACTGACCAATCACATTGGTTGTGTGCTGTCGTGCCTTTGTGACTCGGGGGAAATGATGGTTGTGGGATTAAGTTGGGGGTTAGCTATCGGTTAAGGTTAGGATAAGGTAAGTGTTAGGTTAGGGTTAGGTTAAGGTTGAGGTTATGTTAGGTTCGCTTTGGTATTTTTCCAGTCTTTTTCCCTGTGTCGCGAAGGCACAACACTGTGATTGGTCCGTTGGAATGATGGACCTGGAGCAGCACTATTTATGATGTCATGAGAACAACACCAATATGGTGGTATCAGAGTGTGCGAACATTTCACACACACCAGCTAACCTGTTACTGCGTCTTGATGATTCTATACCAAGCAATTCATTTTGCATAACAGTGGTCCCGTTAAAACTGATTTAGATATTCTGGATACTTGTATGTGAGCAGATTGACAACTAATTAATTGACTGAGAACCAAGGGAGTTTTTTTAAAATGTAATATTTAACCCAAATTTTGTTGACATTAATGAGAACTGCAAGCTAATATAAAAAAAACAAAAAACACAATTTTATAAATAATATCTCAGCTAGTTCCACTACCACCATCCATTTATGATAGCAGTAAACCCAATTATTTTATATTTTATTATTTGTGTAAATTTTGAAGATATACCCCTTGGAATTTGCTAAAAGCTTCCTTTCATCTATGGTCTCTGTCATGATTACAAAGAAAGCTGTGATTCTGTGTTGCATTTGACGGCCTACATATCAGCCAGGATTATATATGGTCTGGGTAAACCCTTTTCCTCACCAAGCTAATGACTGAGACATTATGAGCCAAGTGGCATCATGAAAAATTAAATCCTCCATTTCCATTTTTTTCCCCCTAAAAAAGGGCCTCTCTGCCAAATATGTTTAGATTATTAGCATTTTGTTTCGGCATTTCACTAATTTGTTAACAAAGAAGCTTATTCTAGTTCACCCTTGTTGACCAAGTCACACAATAAACAGTTTTGGAGTAAGCACTGCAAAAACCGCAAAGAGCACATCAGTGCCAAAATGCCTCAGACACAGAATCCCATGTTGCTGACCACAAGCTTTATGTTTCAGTCTATGACTTTTACTCATGCAGGCTTTTCTGACAACAATTCACCGTTTTTTGTTTTTCATGAACTCAGTTTTTATTTGTGTAACCTACTATGTGCTTTCTGGGAACTTACAAAGCAGCCTAGCTTCCTTGATGTTGCGGCTGAAAATACTTACCTAAGATCTTTTATTTTTTACAGTGCTGAAATAACTAGGGAAAACACTGACTGGTGTTTTAAAGAGGAAGCCTGCAATACATCTGTGAGGGTATTATCACAGGGAGTATCCTCAATTAAAAAGTTACATGTTCTAATCCAGTTTGACAAACTCCTGATGTAGCTGTGCTGACATGCACACTCAGGCGGTAAATCGCTCACAGATAGGCTGCTGTTGCCTGTTGACACTGAGGGCCTGGCTCCAGATTACCCCCCTGTGTTATAAAGCAACGTTGCTATCCAGTCAATCAAACAGCCTGAGTATGCACCCTGAGATGTTTCAACATGGGGAATGCCTTTTTATTTGGTTATCAGAAATTAGAGTTTGTCCTTTGTTTGGTTGCTATTTGCCTTAGCGGCTTAAAGTGTTATACCATTGCTGTGGCAATTATGCCAAATAAACACATCGTTCTGATTTAAGATTAACTGCTGACACCATGATTCATATTTGGCAGAGCACATTGCCAGTGTAGATCAAGTATTTTAAATGCATTGTTGTTGTTTACTGGTTCTGTTACCCTGTTTAAAAAAAGTCACATAAAAAAGCAGGGATACATAAACACCAGCTAGAATTCATGGCAGTAGATAAACCTGTCAGGGAACTTCTTTATGCATCTTTTGAAAACTGTTAAGATATCTCTCTGGCAAACCATTTTCTTCCCATATCAGAAACATGCACTGAATGTACAGCTGGAGTGAAGTTCCTGATAAATTGAGTTGAGAACAGTGACAGTGAGATAAACTAAATGGTAAAGCGGCTGTGATGCATTGATAGAGTTCTCTGACACCAGTGGACCTTTGCAGACATCTTCAGTGTGGCGCTTTTTGAATGGAAAAAGACATAGGAGTGGGTCCACTGATGTGCTTAATGTAATCGGTACCACACCCTCCCTCTGGTCCTCTCAGCAGTGTTGGGTGTTTGATTGACCAATGGCTGCACTGAGACATTATATTACCATATGACGTCACTTTCACTGCAGCGGTGCACAAGGCAATGTGATAAGTAAATGGTTAAAAACGTCTCTCC
This sequence comes from Lampris incognitus, assembly GCF_029633865.1. Taxonomy (NCBI): domain Eukaryota; kingdom Metazoa; phylum Chordata; class Actinopteri; order Lampriformes; family Lampridae; genus Lampris; species Lampris incognitus. The sequence continues at coordinate 110,044,591 of NC_079212.1, forward strand.
CTGCACAGGAAAATTGCATGGAAGTATAAGCACTTTCACACACCGATATCCTAAGGTTGTTTATTGCCTTGTTTAAAATTTGGGCATCAAATCTTAGCGCTTTTGTTATTTGAAGGGAAAAAAAAGAAAAAAAGAAAATGAAGTGGCTATCTTACAGTAATCCGCAGCGCTATTAGTAGAGGATGTATTTTCTTCCCTTTCCTATCCCATCGACAAAACAACGCATTTCTTCTTATGCTGACAAAGGTCAAAAATCCATGATGCAAGAAAAAGGTATGGCAGTGAAACATCTCTCTCTTCCAGTACCGACTTCTTCTAACCAGGTCAGCAATGTTGTCCGTCAGCAGAAGATGCGCATTCCTCACCCATTCAGCTGTCAGTAATGTGTGAAGTACACCAAGAGAGTTACAATTCCCATCCATTGTATTTGTTACCTTGTACTTGGGTTATTAATGGGCTTTTTTTCCTAAAGTGACAAACTACTGGACAAGCGGAGATTTCCTTCCTGACATACCTGTGATAGCTTTCCATTGCTTCATTACCCTAGCAGAGAGCCATGGGGGACTTCAGAAAGCTTTTAGCCTTCTCACCTCTATGGCGTTCAAGATCAAGCAGTGTCACCATGAGCAATTACAGCATAAAACTCCTATTGCTCCCAAATAAGAATTACCTCTGTTATAAAACTACTGTAGTAATACTTGCCCTCACAAAATTATGAAAACAAAAATAGCAGTGATAATAAAAAAAACAAAAGCCTCAGTTGCAGACTACAAGAGGTAACAGTATGTGACTTTTTTTTTCCCTGCACTGACAGAATGTTTTCCCCTGATGCCCCTTGTGGGTTTATAGCAGTAACAATCTGTGTTTTTACTGTACATTGAATTCCAAAGTCCTCTGAGAGAAGGCAGTTTTCCCCACACACTTTCATTTGACAGCTTTTGCTGGCAGCATAGTGGAAGTGATGTGTGCAGCACAAGGATAAAGACTAATGAGAGGAGATCTGTGGAAGAGGCATCGGGAGAAAGAGAGAAGAGAGATTCTTCTTTCAGACGCCTCTCTCCATTTGCACCCTGCTCCCTCTCTGTCATGTTACTGTTGTCGCTCGCTTCATTAGCCATTGTTGCTTGATCACAGGGCCTTGAAATCCCACTGTTGTCGCCGGATGGCCAAACCTCCCCTTTAAAGCACAGTTTGACTTTTTTTCAATCCCCAGATGATGGCAAGGCCCTGTGGCATTAAACTTATTCAGTCTCCATTTTGCTTTTAGCGGACCAAGGCCATGTTTTTTTTCATCACTGCCACAAGAAAAACCAAACATCCATACCTTGACATGTTCACTGTCTTTATTGTTTTTTGTTTTTGTTTTTTGTTTTTTTGTGCGAAGCTCTTACTTGAACAGAAATTTGTGCATCAAAAGACTGAACCATTTTCAGATGTCCTATGTTAACAAATGCGTGCACCTCCATGGCCTGAAAAGTTCAATAGTATCAAGTGTGTGTAGTGATTCGCATGCATATGAGAGAAACAACAACTTGCAGAGTGTTACTGTATGTGCTGTGGTTGTGAAGCTGAGCCGAAGCGGGGGTGCTCAATCATTATCCAGCTGACGGCTCATTGCAGTGAGACTATACCTAGCAAGGAAAAGGGCAGAAATCAAATGGGCAACTCGTCTCCCCCAGTCTGGCCTTATTAGCTGTTTTGTCCAGATACCTGTTGCTGTGGGGAACACAGGATCTGGCTTCCTTGTCCATCTCAGCACCAAGAATGATGTAAGACCAAGACATACTCATCTCGCTCCCAGCAGCACCATTTTCTACACTCTTATCCTCCACCGGCTTTCCGACCTCGTGAATCACACTAAGACATGTCAAGGAAAAGACGTGCTTGAAGATAATATTTTTGGTCCTATCAGCTTTTATTTTCACAAAAATGTTTGCAGTGATGTCCGTACTACCGACAAGCAAGGCAAGACCTTCAATCTCCTCACCACTAGGCAGGTATTATCGAAGTTAAAAAAAAGTCAACCTAAAGCCAAGCCTTTTATATGGTTTTGTCTGTTTGTTTGTTTGTTTGTTTGTTTTGAAAATAGCTAGCATGTTGTACTGTGAAGGCCTAAATACTGATGCATTTGACTGGTTAGCAATAATGCAAGAGCAGTAGTGCATATAGCACTACACACACACAGATTTGTGTCATATTTATCTATCTCTATCTATCTCTATTTATCGATCTATCTATATAGTATATATATATATGTGTGTGTGTGTGTGTGTGTGTGTGTGTGTGTGTGTGTAGAGTTGTTTTTTTTTTCTGGAAACTCAATGGTGTTGATAAAAGTACTCAACAAATGAGAAGCAGAATATCAAGATAGATGTAGGAAATCACATTGGCAGCTTATTTATTTATTTATTTAGCTGATGAGTGCGTGACGCACGAAACAATCTTGTTCTGCAATGTATTAAAGTTTTTTTTCCTACATCTGTCTTTATATATATATATATATACACTACTGTTCAAAAGTTTGGGATCACCCAAACAATTTTGTGTTTTCCATGAAAAGTCACACTTATTCACCACCATATGTTGTGAAATGAATAGAAAATAGAGTCAAGACATTGACAAGGTTAGAAATAATGATTTGTGTTTGAAATAAGATTTTTTTTACATCAAACTTTGCTTTCGTCAAAGAATCCTCCATTTGCAGCAATTACAGCATTGCAGACCTTTGGCATTCTAGCTGTTAATTTGTTGAGGTAATCTGGAGAAATTGCACCCCACGCTTCCAGAAGCAGCTCCCACAAGTTGGATTGGTTGGATGGGCACTTCTTTGAGCAGATTGAGTTTCTGGAGCATCACATTTGTGGGGTCAATTAAACGCTCAAAATGGCCAGAAAAAGAGAACTTTCATCTGAAACTCGACAGTCTATTCTTGTTCTTAGAAATGAAGGCTATTCCATGCGAGAAATTGCTAAGAAATTGAAGATTTCCTACACCGGTGTGTACTACTCCCTTCAGAGGACAGCACAAACAGGCTCTAACCAGAGTAGAAAAAGAAGTGGGAGGCCGCGTTGCACAACTGAGCAAGAAGATAAGTACATTAGAGTCTCTAGTTTGAGAAACAGACGCCTCACAGGTCCCCAACTGGCATCTTCATTAAATAGTACCTGTTAGAGCCTGTTTGTGCTGTCCTCTGAAGGGAGTAGTACACACCGGTGTAGGAAATCTTCAATTTCTTAGCAATTTCTCGCATGGAATAGCCTTCATTTCTAAGAACAAGAATAGACTGTCGAGTTTCAGATGAAAGTTCTCTTTTTCTGGCCATTTTGAGCGTTTAATTGACCCCACAAATGTGATGCTCCAGAAACTCAATCTGCTCAATGAAGTGCCCATCCAACCAATCCAACTTGTGGGAGCTGCTTCTGGAAGCGTGGGGTGCAATTTCTCCAGATTACCTCAACAAATTAACAGCTAGAATGCCAAAGGTCTGCAATGCTGTAATTGCTGCAAATGGAGGATTCTTTGACGAAAGCAAAGTTTGATGTAAAAAAAATCTTATTTCAAATACAAATCATTATTTCTAACCTTGTCAATGTCTTGACTCTATTTTCTATTCATTTCACAACATATGGTGGTGAATAAGTGTGACTTTTCAGGGAAACACGAAATTGTTTGGGTGATCCCAAACTTTTGAACGGTAGTGTATATATATACGTATATATATATATATATATATATATATACGTATATGTATATAAATGATGATCATTATTATTATTATTATTATTATTTAAAGCTCCAAGGGGTCTGATTCCTGTCACAGCATGAAACACACTTGTGTTTGTGTTTGACCTTTACTTTGTATTCAGAGAATAACGTGGTAATGAGACAGGACTTATTTTTGACTGCTTACTTTTCCCTTCAAATTGGCCTGTTATTGTTTTGCTGTGTGAGATATGTTCAGCATTCTCCCATGACAGTCTCTAATCACTGCAAACCTTTCACTCACAATACTCCAGCTATCTGGCTCATGTTTTTGCCAACTTTCCCATGCTGATAATTATCTGGAAACAGTTTACTGTATCTATATCTATCTATCTATCTATCTATCTATCTATCTATCTATCTATCTATCTATCTATCTATCTATCTATCTACGTATCTATCTATGTCTGTCTGTCTGTCTGTCTATCTAATTTATTTTGTGCTCTGAATGCCTACTCCCGCTATTCATCACTAGTATGTTTAATTAACATCGGATATGAGATCCGTCCTTTTAGAGAGGTCCATGTTACCACTGTGAATGAAATGCAAAACTCACTGACAGGTTGGGTCTTTGATGAGGTGCAGTATCTTGATGACTAAGAGAGTCGTTTGGGAAATAGATTTGGCACCATGCACCAGAGTGGACATAAAATGGGAGGATTGAAGGCTTTAAATTGCATGAAAGGCTTGCTTGCAGAAAACAGACCATGTTTGTTGCTCAAAAAGATATGCAGACTAAAACGTGATAAGCAAATTTGAATCATTTGAGGAATTACAGCAGTTTAAAAAGATGTTTTCTCCATATCTTTGAACAACCAGTACTTTCATGAGTATCTATGGTGTATCTCCTTTCTCTGAAGCTAGCTCAAGACTATTAGATAAAACAGTGGTAGGCTGGATGAAAATATGTATATTTTGTGTGAAAATGTGGGGAGAAAAATAGACGCATTCCTTTTTAAATTACGGTTTTAGTTCCTAACTACTTAGTTGAGTTCAATGAGAAGACAAAGTCGCTCTGGAAGCATTAGGAGTAAATTATGTGTGCCACTGTGGGCTGCCGCAGTTTAACTCAGGCATGTCTTATTAAAAATGGAGAAAAAAGAAAGCTCATGCCACATTAGAGATTACAATTTTGACGTATTTAAGCAATAAATGAGCCCTGTGCCACATGGTTTGGAATCAGAGACATATTTTAGCCAACCGTGCATTTGAAATGTTTCTGCATGGGAAATTATGAGACTGAAATCTACATAATCCATGATAACCTGCCGTGGCATCTCATCTACCTGAATAACCAGCGAGCTAATTTAACTGAATGAATGCTACAACATTGCTGAATGGCATTTTTTTAAAAATTACAGTAAATTACCTTTAATTGTTGCAATATAGTATTTTGTGGATGATTTTTTTTGATGATTTTTTATTTACTTGCATTTATAGGTTCTTTTTTATTCGAATTCTTATTATCTGGATGCGGAACAACTTTTATGTAAATGTCCTTTTGGAAGTGTTTGGCAGGGAAATTTCAAGTGATGAATTTTCCAAGAGTACAAACACAGAAATAAAGCTTCCCCAATAATTCACTTACTCATGGGATTGATCAAACTAAGATAAACACAACATTTTCCCAGTTTTAGCATCCTGCCAAATTTAGCTTCTTCTTTTTTTTTCCTTAGCTCACAACCTGCAGCACAATTCCCTGTATAGCTGTCAAGCAGCAGATGCAGATGGTGACTCCGGTTATCTCGAGGATAAGGAATAGAAGAGAGGGAGGATAGGGACTAGAAAGCCCCAAACATATGCAGACTCGATATGTCCACAGTGGCCCTGCTGTCTCTTAAAACCATCTGTCTTCAACTTGTGTGCCTACCCCTATCTGTGAGGTAAGGGGGAAAAAATAGCGAAAACGCCATAAGACTCAGGTTTGTTGGGCACAGGTTTGGTGGGCGCAAAAAACATAATGAAGGGAAAATAGTTCTGCAGATTGCAGTGTACGGACACATTTTAAAGCTGGTTGTGCTCACAGTTTGACATTTTGTTTTGAGAGAATAAGTGAAGACCTTTCTTTTTTTTGTGCGAATGAAAAGTTGCATTTAAAATCTGACCTTCCTCAAGAAAGCTCATCCCATCACATTTTCTTGCCTTGGACATTTTATCTTTCAGTATTGAGGCTATTTAGCCATTAACACTTTCACGCACAGAACCATTGCCTGGGGTAAGTTGTGGCAAGGCGGGTTACAGGCGTACACACACACACAGAGCTACACAGCGTGTGTGTGTGTGTGCATGTGTGTGTGCTGCTGCACAGTAATTCGCGCAGGAAGGGTGGAATGCAGCGCCCTCTAGTGGTAGGTGTCCCCCTCAGTAGTTGCAGGTGGCTGTATAACAAGTATGCCTAACTTTTCCTAACATACAAATAAAAAATAAATAAAATAAAACACATCTTTATTTTAAACAGTAGGCTAGGGCTGCGTGGAATGTACATGTTTAATAATAAAGCGAGTAAACACTCCATTCCAAATCTGCTACACACCCACCTTACAAACAAAACAATGATGTCATACTGTAGCAACGGGGGAGGCGGTCGCCAGTGGCGTTATTATGGATCCCACTGCTTTTCTTGGCACTCTGCCTCTGATTGGCCAGTACTCGTTGCCTCCGTTGGTTGGGTTGGTTAAGGTTAGGGTTAGGGTGGAGTTAGGTTTAAGGTTAGCTAATCAGAGGCAGAGTAGGGGTGGACCTTCCTAGAATCCTAGCGCCTGGATGCTACGCAGGGCGTGTCTTGCCGAGAAGAGCAGTGGGATCCATAATAATGCGTCGCTGTGACTGTCAGCGGTTCTGCGCTGGGGAAGCGCAATGGCTGATGGGACTGTTAATGTTAGATTTAAAATTGTGCTTTAATGATGTGGTGTTCATGTTGTGGTTATTCTTGTGTTGTTGTTTTGGGTGTTCGATTCAGACTAGGTAGGAGACCGTTTACTGACTAACTGACTGTATGTCTGTGAATGTTCTCATTCATCCAGGTCATGGTTATCCAAAGGAATTGGGTCAAGTGCAACTGGACTTGGTATATATCCGTGAAGTCGTTTCGCCTCTCATCCAAGAGGCTTTATCAGTTCGTGGCCTTTCTGACTAGACCAAGCTAGTCTGACTGGCTGGTGATGAAACTCAGATATGTATTGTCGCGGTTTTTCTATAGCCCGGATAACTATGGATGGAGGCGGGGACTTTTAGGTGCGACAAACCGGGCTTCAGCACCGTTAGCTAGATAGCTGCGCCAATGCTAGGGCTAGCCTGCTAGTTAGCTAGTTAGCCGTGTGCTAATGGGTTAGCAAGCTCACCTTGGGACCAGGGCTGGTGATGGAACAGGGCGGCTGAGCTCTAGGCGGGGCGGGAGATGGATGGCTGCTCTCCGGGGTGCGTGTCTCTCTCTCTCTCTGTACTCTGGCTCCGGTGTGACCGGGTGAATGTCTCTCTCAGTCTCTCTGGGGAAGCTCTCGGGGGTAGTCAGCTAGCTACAGGTACCGAGGCAGTCTGCTGCTAACACTACCACTGCTAGCCACCGTATCTACTGTCCAGCCCAGGATACGCTAGGTTTCCCTGCTCTATCCCACGCTAAGGTGACAGTCTACGATATGGTTACTAAACAGTTCTGGGGCTTTGTCTCTCCCGCGGTGTCTAATATAGTTGCGTCTGTGACAGCGCGAGCTAACCTGTGATTGGTCCTCTAGCTGCACGAGCCCAGTGCAACATTCCAAGTACATCCCCAGGCATTTCCCACTACAGTATCCTCTTTGGAGTTGTTATCAGAGCTGTTGATGTCCATGGCTCTTTGTGTTCCAATGTTTAGCAACGCCCGTCGTTATCAGAACTATGATGTGCATGGCTCTTTGTGATCCGATGTTAAGCAGCGACACTCGTTGGGGGTGTTAGTTTCGGCTTCGTTAGTGCTCCATTCAGTGGTCATGAGTCATTGGAGCCGTTAGTGACCGACTGTTGTTCTTGGAGGCTAAGCTTCTTGAGTCTGCTGTGTAGAGATGAACACCTCCAACGACCGTCGCTGCTTAACATCGGATCACAAAGAGCCATGCACATCAATAGCTCTCATAACGATGGGCGTGGCTTAACATCGGAACACAAAAGAGCCACGCATATCAATACCACTTACAATGCCATCTTTTCATCTCTACCCAGGAGACTCAAGAAGCTTAGCCTCCAAGAACAACAGTCGGTCACTAACGGCTCCAGCGACTCATGACCACTGAAGCTCTGATAACGACGGGCGTCGCTTAACATCGGAACACAAAAGAGCCACGCATATCAATACCGCTGATAACGACGGGCGTTGCTAAACATCGGAACACAAAGAGCCATGGACATCAGTAGCTCTGATAACGACTCCAAAGAGGATAAATATCTGAGTTTCATCACCAGCCAGTCAGACTAGCTTGGTCTAGTCAGAAAGGCACGAATTGATGAAGCCTCTTGGATGAGAGGCGAAACATCTTCACGGATATATACCAAGTCCAGTTGCACTTGATTCAATTCCTTTGAATAACTAACTGTAGGACTGTGAATGGGACTGATGTCGCCACTTAGATCATGGGGGGGGGGGGTCGTTACGTTGTTGTCACTTCTGGCCGGTGTGAATAAAAGGGGTCGTGCGGTGTATGGGGCACGGGAGCTGCGATTAAAAAAGAGATCTCTGCCTCTCAACTCATTCTTCGCTACAATACTTTTCGTTTTAGTTGACTGACGCCTACTTAAAACATCTTCCTGTATACAGTTTTTTTAAATTATTATTATTAAACAAGTTGTATTCAGTATTCAAATATATCTTTCTGTTGAGATATGACACCAGTGTATTTGTATGACTATGTGTTACTGTGTACTATTATTTTGTTTACGACTTTGTTTGTCCATAAGTGGGCGGTGTTGCGCTTGCATGCGCGGATTGATTACGTCACTGAGACGCTGTTCAATTTCTTCTTCTCCCAAAACGACCGAATAAACGTAGGCTGCATTTTTCCCTCCAGCAGAAGTTCGGTAGTCAGTACGATTCTTTATAACGGTTTAATAATCCACTTCATCTGCGCAGAGATAGACAAAGTATTAGTCTAGTCTTCTAACAGGTTATGGGCCCAGATAACGTTGGATTATTTAGTAGCTTGATAAAAGAAGTACACAAAGTGTGATAACCTCGGATGGCGGGATGCGCGCAGGTTAGCACGAAGTAGCAAGTTAGCAAGTGTGAAGCTAGTTAGCATCGAGAGAGGCTATCGGGAAGCTAACGGAACGCTAAGCTAACGCTACCTAGGGAGATGGAGCGAAAGAAGAGCAGGTGGCCCACATTCAACGGACAGGCCGATGAGTATGAACTGTGGGAAGAGCGAATGCTCTGTTGCATGCATGGTGTGGGGCTGAAAACCACCATTCTTACCGAGCCCGTGGGACCTTTGACAGTGGAAGAGCAGGCCCTAGACGAGGAGCGGAACGCGGACGCCTACTGCGCATTGGCGCCTTTATTGGACAACACAAGCTTGGGACTGATCTTCAGAGAAACGAAGAACAACGGTAGAGAGAGTCTACGGGTGTTGCGGGAACATTACATTGGTAAGGGCTGACCCCGGATTGTCACTCTGTATGTAACATTGACTGGGCTAAAGAAAGCTGATAATGAGACGATAACCGAATACATTATCCGAGCTGAACAAATCATTACGGCTCTCAAAGGGGCGGGGGAAGCACCGAGTGAGGGACTAATGGTGGCCATGGTGATGAGGGGGTTACCCGAGAGATATAAGCCATGTGAGCCATGATATAGAAACTTGGCATGAGATAATGGGCCACTGCAACTATGACGATATCATAAAGCTGCAGGATATCACTGATGGTATGCATATAAAGGGTAAAGTGTGTAAACCTGACAGAGTGTGCAGTATGCATAGAAGGGAAGTTTACCAAAAACAGGAACAGGAAATCTACAGACAAAGCCAAGACACCACTGGAGTTGGTAAACACTGATTTAGCCGGTCCTGTGGCAAACGAGTCCATTAATGGTTTCAGGTACATGCAATCATTTACAGATGTGTGCACAGGGGCTGTGTGTGTTTATTTCTTAAAAACAAAGAGTGACACAGTGCAAGCGACCGAGAAATTTCTGGCAGATGTAGCTCCCTATGGGACAGTGAAATGCATAAGGTCGGATAATGGAACTGAGTTTACAGGCAAGGAGTTTCAAACCCTGTTAAGATGGAACAAAATAAGACATGAGACGTCCTGCCCATACTCTCCCCATCAAGATGGTGTTGCAGAGAGAGAAGGACGCACACTATTTGAGATGGCAAGGTGTATGCTAATAGATAGTGGTCTACCAAAGAGCCTCTGGCATTATGCTGTACAGGAGGCAGCCCACACCAGAAACAGATGCTTCAACAAGCACACAGGCACTACGCCATACACGGCAATGACAGGAAAAAAGTGCAACATGGCTAAAATGCAAAAGTTCAGGACAGGATGCTATGCTTACCAGCAGGACAAGGGAAAGTTAGATTCTACATGTGAGAGGGGGCGTTTTGTAGGACACGACAAGAACAGCCTGGCCTACCTAGTCTACTACCCTGACCAAGAGAAAGTACAGAAACACAGACTAGTTAAATTTGTACACAAGGCAACTAGTGAAAATGAGACTCAGACACCAGGTCTGCACCCAGAAGACTGGGTAAGCGAGAGAAAGTCTGTTGAGACAGCTGCAACTCAGCCTAGAGTACAGAAAAATGTACAGACTGACGGTACACAGTCAGCACCCGAGGATGATGACGAGGAGCACCCAAGGGTGACGTCACAAGCCTCAGCCAGTGGGAGGTACCCCCAAAGGGAACGCAACCCTCAGAGATACCTGATTGACTATAGTCGGGGCGACAGTGATGACAGCTCACTCACTACTATAGATTATGCATACAGGGCAGTGTGTGGTGTCCCTCTGACCTTTAAAGAGGCCATGGAATCGCCAGAATCAGAAAAGTGGTCCAGGGCAATGGACGAGGAAATGGAGTCTCTAAGCGACAACAAAACATTCACCCTTACGAAATTGCCAGAGGGCAAGAAAACAGTGGGAGGAAGGTGGGTGTATTCGATAAAGACAGATATAGACGGACACGACAAGTACAAGGCTAGATTTGTAGCAAAGGGATATAGCCAGAGAGCTGGGGTGGATTATGGGGAGACATTTTCGCCGACAGCCAACCTAACAAGTGTTCGAGTGCTTCTACAGAAGGCGGCTCAATATGACTTGATTTTACACCAGATGGATGTAAAGACGGCCTATCTTCATGCCCCCATAGACTATGACATATACATAGAACAACCTGAGGGTTATATTGAGAAGGGAGAAAAACTAGTGTGTAAACTAGAGAAGTCAATCTACGGCCTCAAGCAGTCTGGCCGCAATTGGAACTTACTGTTTTACACAAAACCAATCAGACCATTGTGTGTACTCCAAAGAGTCAAAGGAAAGGATGTCATTGGTGTATTGCCCTATAGACGAAATGGTTGCGGGTGTAATGACGAACCCGCATCCAAGGTAAAACTGAAGACATTTGCTAAGGCAATGTTTGGTGTGTGAAATGTGAGTGGTATGGGTTATACCAAGTTTCTTTTCATTTGTTCTATGAATATGAAAAGGTATACAGTAAGCACATGATTCATAAGTGGGAGTGTTGAGATATGACACCAGTGTATTTGTATGACTATGTGTTACTGTGTACTATTATTTTGTTTACGACTTTGTTTGTCCGTAAGTGGGCGGTGTTGCGCTTGCATGCGCGGATTGATTACGTCACTGAGACGCTGTTCATTTTCTTCTTCTCCCAAAACGACCGAATAAACGGAGGCTGCATTTTTCCCTCCAGCAGAAGTTCGGTAGTCAGTACGATTCTTTATAACGGTTTAATAATCCACTTCATCTGCACAGAGATAGACATAAAGTATTAGTCTAGTCTTCTAACACTTTCAAACAAGAACAACAAATACAAACAACAGAGTTGTTAGTACAACCAACAATAAAACAGGGAAAAAAACAATTTAAATGGAGCCAGGGATAATCTTCAAATAAAGACATTAAATAGATTGCAAAAATAGACAGTCTTCACAGCTTTCTTATTTTTCGAGTCAGTGATGGTCTTAATGTATTGTTTGGTGTCATTTTCAAAAACTAAAAATAGGTGTTTAGAATGGCTAAATTTTGACTTATGAATGTGATCAATACATAATAATAATAATAAATGTATGATATAAAATTATTTACTTTTGTTGCTGTTATGAACGTGAATACCAAACAATATGTTTTCCCAGTAAAGAGAAAACTCAGGGTCAACATTATCAGTAATATATCGTGATAGGTCTTTTCAGAATTTGACAGTATAAGGACATTGCCAGAACAGGTGCAGCATAGTTTCGGGGTGCAATTCACATAAAGAGCATTTTACACACAAGTCTTTCGTAAACTTATATAACTAGATAGGCGTTTACAGGATAGACTATATGTAACATTTTAAAATAAATGTCCCTTATTTTATTAGTAAGAAGATATTTATATGGGAGACACCATATATTTTCCACTTCAATTTGCCAACAAATCTAGACCAGAAGGAGACAGCAGAAGGTGCACAAGTAATGTCAGATTGAAATAAGGAACGAATATTGAGGTTATTATTCGTTAAGGTGGTAGACAGGCAGACTTAACCCATGAAAGTTAGCTTAGGATCAAGTGCCGGCGAGGATGCTGGTCCTTCGGAACCCCTTAGGAGGGTTAGAATTCCAGAAGGAACAGCATCCATGGCTGTTGCAAACTCCTTTGGGGTAACAGGAATACCGTAGGCATTAAGGAATTCAGAATACCTTAACAGGAGACCATTAGCATTAAGTAATTGGTTGACTAACATGATACCATTGCTAAACCAATTTCGATAGAATAAAGGCCTATTCTTAAATTTAATATGTTAATTATTCCAAATGAAACAGTGGTGTGGAGAAAAATTGTGCTTGTAAATTAAAGACCATGACAAAAGTATCTGCCTGTGGAATATAGCTAGCTTTAAGGGAACTTTCTCTATCTTGTAATCACATAAAAGTACAAAGTTAAGACCACCAATCTTGGAAAAAAAATATAATCCGGTATAAAGTTCCAAGTAGAAATGGGGTTGTTCAGAAAATGCTCTATCCAATTAATATTAAAGGTATTATTAAGAGTAGTAAAATCAACACAATTGAGCCCCCCCAGAGTCATATGTATTCATAATGACAGACCTCTTAACATAATGAGTCTTGTTTTTCCATAAGAAGTTGAAAAGTAATGTATCTGTTGCATTGCATTGCATGTCTGTTTATTGACAAACAGAGGGCTTGCTGCATAAGTAAGACGGGATAAACCTTCTGCTCTGGCTAATAATACTCACCCTTTTAAAGATAAATCTCTTTGTAACCAATGGTTAAGCTTTTTCTTCGTTTTCTCAATAATAGGGTTAAAGTTTTCATAACATATTTCTTCTTCATTTCTTATAATGATAATCCCTAGATACGTAATTTTTTCCTTAACTGGTATGTTAGAGACATGGAGTATGTTACACTCTTTAAGAGAAAAAAAAGCTCACATTTGTTCAAATTCAAACAAAGACCAGAGGCTGCAGAAAAATATTATATAGTTTTAATAGCAATAGGAACTTGACTAGCATTCTTAAGAAATAGGGTAGTGTCATCAGCAAGTTGACTAATTATAATATCTCTCCCTGCAATGAAAATCCCTTTTATAAGTCTATTCTTAATTTGATTAGTAAGGAGTTAGTACTATTACTCTTATTTGATCTTACTGTTATTCCTGCCTTGTCTGGTTTTATCTTCTTTTTTTGTGAAGCAGTTTGTAACATTGTTTTAGAAAGGTGCTATATAAATAAAACTCTTCTTCTTCTTATTGTTATTATTATTGAGTACATAGAAGAAATAAATATGGAGAGGCCGGACAACCATGCCAGATGCCACGCTTCAAATCAAACCTTGGAGATGTACCATATTTTAACTTGATGGAGCTATTACTATTGGCATACAGAGTTTTAACAGCTTGACAAAAGAAGTCACCAAAACCAAGTTTTTCCAGGGAACTAAAAATAAATTTGTGTTCTACCATATCAAAAGTTTTATAGAAGTTCAAAAAAAGAATGAAGCTGTCATCAGGACATAAGAATTAATCATCAGTTACATCTAAAACCAGCCCGATATTGTTAGAAATGTATTTTTCTCATAAAACCTGACTGAACTTCATTAATAATTGGATCTAACACAGATTTAATTCTTTTAGCAATTATTGAAGCAAAAACGTTGTAGTCATTATTTAACAAAGAAATGGGCCACCAATTAAAAGAAGATCTTTTTTGGGTTTGGGAATTAAGGTGATCAAACCTTGTGTCAGTGAAGGAGGAAGCGTCCCTTTACCTCTACTTTCCATGATTACTCCAAGCAGAGAAGGAGCTAAAGGTTCAGAAAAAGCCTGATAAAATTCTGCAGAAAGGCCATCGACCCCCGGAGACTTGTTAGACTTGAGATGTCCAATTGCATAGTTGACTTCCTCAATAGTTACAATATCGTCACAAAGTTTTCTATCATATTGTGTGATTTGAGTGGTGGTGTTCAGGGAATCCAAAAAAAGCAGTACATGATTGCTGACAAAATTTAGAGTCCTATAACTTCCTATAGAAGCTAGAACAACAATCAGCTATTTCTCTCGGGTGATATTGCCATTTACATTAAGATGCTGAACAGTATGCCTGTACACAGTTCTACTACAGCCTGATATTACTGACCACGTCACCGCTCCAGTGAGGTGAAAGGGATTGGCGTGCCTTGCTCAATATTGTTTGGGTAAGTGATTCTGGGTGTAAGTAACCAAACGCTAGCTACATTTTGATAACATACTAATGTCTTGTATGTTTGTTATCTGTCATTAAAAAAACAAACATTTTGATAACATACAGCAAAAGAATCCGCCCCCTCACCTCTGGAGCCTCGTGAACGTGTAAACTGATTGACAGCAAGTAGGTACCAATGGAGACACCGCCATGCAACGAACTCTCCTGATTTGCTCATAAGGAGCGGGTACAGAGAAAATTGTCTCTGTATATGGTACCTAGGGCGGCCACAGTGACAATTATTTTCTCAGTGCGTCTATTGACTTGATAGCTGTCGGGGGTAGAACATTTTGATCAAATATTATAAAAAGTGTTCTAAATGTAAATAGCTAATAGCTAATTAAGGTGAGACACCCCAGGTGAAAATAGCGATTTTGGCTGTAAAGGTCAATTTTAAGATATTACCGTATTTTGCATCTAAGTTGTGTTGTTACATAAAATCCACCAAACTTTCATCAAAAACAAGTTTTTTATATCCTTTTATATCTATATTTAATTACTTGCTGCATCAAGTATGTACTAAAGTAAATAAGTAAACTAAGTACTAAATAATAGAACTTTTAGCAGCTATTTTGTCGAAACGACAAACTATACAAAAACTTTTTTTTTCGGATCGTTTCCCCCTTTTTTTTCTCTAGACCCACTGTCCTCACCAATAATTTAAGAACAGTATGTTAGATGGGGGCTTGGACAGCTTTCTTTCCTAAATGATGTGCAATATTTCTGATTTTTGTTTTAATTTACTTATTCACTTTTTTATATTGCATTTATACTTTTCAAGTTTTTATTGACTGGATAAATAAAGGTTGAATAACAAGAACATACTCTTTGACATCATTTATTAGTTGTGATTCTTCATCAAGTAGTTCCTTTTTCTAGTGTCTGACCAAAGAAATTACTAGTGGTGAATTAAAAACACAAATTTCTGGTCAGAAGAGTGCCATGTTAGCTAGGGCTAGCTCTGTCCACGAACCACATAAAATGGTGACTCATAGCAAGTCAGCAGACTTGTAATGGGGAGGAAGTGGTCTGGTGCACGGTGAGGGATTGCATCACTGTCTAGTTTAAAGGTTCCATGTGTCATTTTTTTCTGCCTTCTTGAAGCCTCAGATAAGTAGTATTTATAAGCGTGGGTTGCTGAAGCGTTGTGATAAAACAAAGAAACCCCCCCCCAACACACACACACACACACATTACATTACATTACAGTCATTTAGCCGACGCTTTTATCCAAAGCGACTTACAATAAGTGCATTTAACGTAGGAAATCAGGAGAACTACTAGTCATCAGAGGTCATGAGTGCATCTAAACAAACATCTAAGAGCAAGACCAGTGCTTAAGTAAAAGTGCAAGAAAGAGATTTTTCTTTCTTTTTTTTTTAATGAGTGAATACAATAAGTGCTAAGAGCAAGTAACAGAGTAGTAGTTCTTGAAGAGGTGAGTTTTCAACCTGCGCCGAAAGATGGGCAGCGACTCTGCTGTCCTGACATCAATGGGGAGTTCATTCCACCACTGGGGCCAGGACAGAAAAGAGCCGTGACCGGGTCGATCAGCAGCAGGGGCCTCTGAGTGACGGGGCAACCAGGCGTCCCGAGGCAGTAGAGAGAAGTGGTCAGGCGGGGGTGTAGGGCTTGACCATGGCCTGGAGATAGGAAGGAGCTGTTCCTTTCACTGCCCTGTAGGCTAGCACCAGAGTCTTAAACTGGATGCGAGCAGCTACTGGGAGCCAGTGTAGGGACATGAGAAGGGGAGTTGTGTGGGAGAACTTAGGGCGGTTGAACACCAGACGAGCTGCAGCTTTCTGAACAAGCTCCAGAGGTCTGATGGCCGACGCCAGCAAGGAGGGAGTTGCTGTAGTCCAGCCGGGAGATGACCAGAGCCTGGATGAGCACCTGTGCCATCTCGTCGGTGAGGAATTGGCAAATCCTCCTGATGTTATAGAGGAGAAATCTGCAGGAGCGAGCAACCAATGCAACGTTTTCAGCAAACGTCAGTTGCTGAAAATGACACACACCAGCTTTCTGCATTTAAAAAGACAGGGACCAGGATGGCCAGTTGTTTTTGTTGTTGCTTGAAAACTCGTGACACCCAGCGTGCTGAAGACTTGACTTGATCTAAGTGTATTCAGGGAACTATGAAGAGGTCACAGCGAAACCAACCAAAGGTGTTTGATGACAAATTGGCAGCTGTCAACATTCATACTTTTATTTTTCCATTTGAATTTGCTTGTCTTGCTTGCTTTACGTTGGACCAAACCTCGTGTCTTTTTTGATTTTATACTTTTACACTTTTACTTACACAGCTGAATGATAAAAGCATTCAGGTAGGGGCCACACACCACTTTTAGTGCAACAGTGATATTGAGGCCTGATCTTTCAGACCAACAGTACAGAGATTGGAAGAATCGCTGGGGCCTATAGAATTGAAAGAACCAGAAAACCCATAAAATTAAGTAGAAAAAAAATAACCCACCTAAACTCTGTATTTGTGATAACGTAAGTTTAAGAGGCACAGCTTTGGCGACCGGGTAGTGTATTGGTCTATTCCGTAGCCTACAAACATGGGGATCGCCGGTTCGAATCCCCATGTTACCTCCGGCTTGGCCGGGCATCCCTACAGACACAATTGGCCGTGTCTGCGGGTGTGAAGCCGGATGTGGGTATGTGTCCTGGTCGCTGCACTAACGTCACCTCTGGTTGGTTGGGGCGCCTGTTCTGGGGGGAGGGGGAACTGGGGGGAATAGCGTGATCCTCCCATGTGCTACGTCCCCCTGGCGAAACTCTTCACTGTCAGGTGAAAAGAAGCGGCTGGCGACTCCATATGTATTGGAGGAGGCATGTGGTAGTCTGCAGCCCTCCCCAGATTGGCAGAGGGGATGGAGCAGCGACCGGGACGGCTCGTAAGAGTGGGGTAATTGGGCAAGTATGATTAGGGAGAAAAAAAAAGGGGGGGGGGAATCCACAAAAAAAAAAAAGGGACAGCTTGCCAATTTTGTGTTTATCGCTAAACTAGATATTCTGTTTCCCTGCACTATACAGTATGTGGCAGTGCAAACACACCGTATGTTACTTCAGGTGTCATTGTATCCCTGTACCAATGTCACTCAAGATGAATTCCTGTATATTTATTCTACTCAGGGAAATAGAGTTGATTATTATTTCGATTGGGAAGTGCTGGACTTTGAACTTGACAGCTGACGTCAACTTGTGAAGATCCCACTCTGCAGAGGCATGGCTTGGAAGTAAGGCAACTAACAGCTTCATAGCTCGAGGGATATCTGCTTTGTGGTTGAAGCTTCGCTACAAGCAAAGTATACCAAAGTGTGCAGATTCCCAGGGGCTTGACCTAGGGGGTAATGAGGACTGTCTTGTTCTGCATTGTAATCTCTTCTGTTACTCTTGTAGCTTCAAGTTTTCTGGTTGTGCTATGCAAACTTCCTAAATTCTGTATTCTTCTCATCTCCTATGTCCTACTTTCCGTGTGCCTTCTCTCCTCCATTTGCCAGCTGTCTGATTAAGACATTGTCAGAGGAAGGAGTGAATGCGAAGTCCTTTGTACACTCACTTAGTGTACATTGATCAAACAGATTAAGGACAAGTGCACAGAATGATGTCCTCACCTTGGCACTCTATTTCATTACGTGTCTGTCCTCGATGAAGCTCTTTGGCATTTACCTGGTGACACTATATTATTTAACATGCCATTAATTGCTCAAGTCATTAAATGATTTCTTCTTGTTCCACCATTTAAACTTGAGTCATTTTCTCCAATTGTCAGTATCAAAAGCAATCATTTTAGCAAAGGAATTTCAGTTTCGGGGTTGTTCATGTAGGCACAATTTAGTGAAACAAGAAAAACTATGAAAGTAGTATTGCTATAAGGAATGCCATTTTAGACTAAATCAGATAGACAAATATGCCTTTATGGTATAAATCGTTGAATGAAAAAATGCATCAGTTAATATATAAATGAAAAAACTGAGGTAATTCAGAGATTCAGTGAATAAAATACCGATCATTATATAGATTTTCACAAATTGTTGCATTTTTATTTCTAATTTTTTTTCAGTGATGGGGTATTAGTTCAAACTGGCTTTTATTTAAAACACAATAACCGAATAACATTTCCCTTCTCAATAACACATTGAAAGTTCCTTTTTTTAACCCATTTTCCTTGTTTTCATTCCTGATAACACTTTTCATTTCATAACACTTCACTTCATAATGGCATTTCATGTTGCAGTCATCTGTCAGCCAACACAAGTGGGGCTGAACCTATTCAGTGATTGGCTAATCCTTTTCTAGAGATTACTTTGATTGTATCAGGCAGTGCTTTCCTAGCTTGAGATTACCTGCTAGCAAATTTGTGTGGCAAAGTTATGTAAACTTTCAGCTAGCATCAGGGGTTCATGGCTTTTAGGCTGAATGAGTTGCCGTTACCAAAGGGCAAACTAGTGTGATAAAGGCTTGTGCCAATGTCAGCTTCAGCAGCAACAGGCTGCATGCCTGGTGTTGCAATTGTCTACGGCTCATGCAAAGGCATAACATCCAAATTGTTGACAGCCTCTCTGACAAGCTCAGAAATAGACCTCTCGCCCTCAGACATGCTGTCAGGTAACACTTCTTTCCCAGGATTTCAACTCAAAAAGAACACAGGTTGCCTAATGATCAGTACTCAGTGTCCTGTAGCTTTGAACTGACAACCAATCAGCTGGTCTCATCCCGACCCACTAGTGTTGACTCGCAGATTGCCACAGTATGAAACAAAAGTGCATTGTGAAATGAATGTCATGAGATGGAAAAAAAAAAGAAAAGGAGAAAATAGTTACTCGTAAATGTGCTATTTAAAAAAGTACCATTATGAAATAAAAGTAAAAAAAAACCAAATATTTTGAAATAAGACTTTTTATTATGAAATTAATTATGCAATTTATTTTATTTCATGTATCATAAAATGAAATGAAAGTGAAATTATATGCAACAATGTTGGGATAATGAGTGTGATGATAAGTTGAGTATGTATTGTATTATTTTACAAGGTATTGTGTTTTTGTTTGTTTGGGTTTTTTTTGGAAATAGATTTATTCATTTGATTATTTATATCATAGATGAATATTTATTTATCTAATTTTGACATAAATTGGGTTTCTTATTGCTCACTGTAGGGAAAAAAAGATAAAATTGTCTCTTACTGTTAGAAATAAATGTTCTATTACTATTAGGAAACAGTTGCTCTGATAGGAGGCTACAGATGCCATTACTAGAAATATACTGCTCAAAAAAATAAAGGGAACACCTAAAAACACAATATAGACCTCGATGAATGAAATATTTCAGCTGAAAATCTTTATTTATTAGACAGAGGAATGTGTTTAGAGCAAAATAACCTAAGAATGATCAATGGAAATCAAAATCATTAGCCCATTAAGGTCTGGATTCAGAATCATACTCAAAATCAAAGTGGAAAATGAGAACATAGGCTGATCCAACTTCTGTGGAAATTCCTCAAGACGATTCAAAATGAGGCTCAGTAGTGTGTGTGGCCTCCACGTGCCTGTATGCACTTCCTACAACGTCTGGGCATGCTCCTGATGAGATGACGGATGGTCTCCTGAGGGATCTCCTCCCAGACCTGGATCAGGGCATCGGTCAACTCCTGGACAGTCTGTGGTGCGACACCGTGTTGGCGGATGGTACGAGACATGATATCCCAGAGGTGCTCGATTGGATTCAGGTCTGGGGAACGTGCAGGCCAGTCCATAGCATCAATGCCCTCGACATACAGGAACTGCTGACACACTCTGGCCACATGAGGACGAGCATTGTCATGCATGAGCAGGAACCCAGGGCCCACTGCACCAGCATATGGTCTGACAATGGGTCTGAGGATCTCATCCCGGTACCTAATGGCAGTCATGGTACCTCTGGCTAGCACGTAGAGGTCTGTGCGGCCCTCCAAGGATATGCCTCCCCAGACCATCACTGACCCACCGCCAAACCGGTCATGCTGGAGGATGTTGCAGGCAGCAGAACGTTCTCCACAGCGTCTCCAGACTCTCTCACGTCTGTCACATGTGTTCAGTGTGAACCTGCTCTCATCTGTGAAGAGCACAGGGAGCCAATGGCGAATCTGCCAAGCAAGATGTTCTCTGGCAAAGGTCAATCGGGCTGCACGGTGTTGGGCTGTGAGCACAGGCCCCAATTGTGGACGTCGGGCCCTCATACCATCCTCATGCATTCTGTTTCTCACTGTTTGAGCAGAAACCTGCACATTAGTGGCCTGTTGAAGGTCATTTTGTAGGGCTCCGGCAGTGCTCCTCCTGTTCCTCCTTGCACAAAGGACCAGATAGCGGTCCTGCTGCAGGGTTGTTGTCCTCCTGCGTCCCCCTCCACATCTCCTGGTGTACTGGCCTGTCTCCTGGTACCTCCTCCATGCTCTGGACACTGTGCTGGGAGACACATCAAATCTTCTTGCCACAGCACGTATTGATGTGCCATCCTGGATGAGCTGCACTACCTGAGCAACTTCTGTAGGTTGCAGATACCGCCTCATGCCACCTCTAGTGGTGAGGGCACTAGCAAAATGAAAAACTAACCAAAGATCGGCCAGAAAAGATGGGGACAGGCAAATGGTCTGTGGCCACCACCTGCAAATCCATTCCTTTTATAGGGGTTGTCTTGCAAATTGTCTAATTTCCACCAGGTGGAAATTAGACAATTTACCAACGGGTGAAATTGATTCACAAATCAGTGTTGCTTCCTAACTGGACAGGTTGATATCTCAAAAGTGT
The DNA here is from genome assembly GCF_029633865.1 of Lampris incognitus. Classification (NCBI taxonomy): domain Eukaryota; kingdom Metazoa; phylum Chordata; class Actinopteri; order Lampriformes; family Lampridae; genus Lampris; species Lampris incognitus. The sequence goes on from NC_079212.1 coordinate 110,066,102, forward strand.
GATTGACTTGGAGCTACATGTCATTGCTTATGTGTTCCCTCTATTTTTTTGAGCAGTGTATATTACCAGCAGTATATTCAGATGTAAAAAGTATTTTATTTCTCATGTTGTTTATGGGTTCTGATTTTTGAAATAGGACCCGCTGATGCTCCTGAGCTAACGTTTATTTATTTATTTATTTTTATTTTTTTGTCATTTTTTGAGGAATCATCCTCTGGTAGACTAATATAAGTTAATTAACAAGTTTCTTTTTCTTTCACTTTGATTTTGACTGACCCTGGCTGTGTCTGCAGTATTGAGGCATCTATGATTTTATCTCACTTTACATTAGTTTAGGTCATCTAAATTTTTAGTTTTGTTAGCTGCACAGCATTAAGAACATTTTTCAACAGTCTCTGTACAGGTTTGCAAAACTCTTTGGGGTTGAATAGTCCCCCCCCCCTTGAGGGAGGGTGCATGGGAGAACGTTATTAGATCACTATCGCCCCCTACATGTGTCTTGCTGATCTAGGGACTGGGAATCATAATAGTCACAATAATATACCAGCGTCCCATCTTTTCTCCTAATGTTCTGCAGGAGAGAGGGATTTGGATTTCAATACTCAGGCTTAATGAATTAACCCTGTCTTCATTATTTTCTAATCATTGTCATTCCTTTTTACCATGAACAGAAGGTGCCTCAAACTATAGAGCTGATACAGACAAGCAGTCTCCAGTAAGTCTGGCCAGCTTTGATCTCATCACCCCTTTACTGTCAGCCCACAATCAGCCTGTCTCCCTCACAATGACAGCCATAATAACCATCTCTGGATGGCCTTGCCTCAGATGGCTTTAGATAACACGCTTGCATAACGCTTAACTGCCTGAATTTATACTCTGGCTAGGCCTGACCCTCACCCTGCTGTCTCCAGGGTGCTGCTGAATACTGCCTGGCCATCCTTTTGGTAGCATAGTTTCTGTGCACCCAGATTTTAATCCCAGCCCATAATCTGTCAATTCCAGCAGTGCCCAATCCCAACCTGCCTGTACTCTGTTATATTGGAATGAAAATGAGTGATAGCGTAGCAAGAGCATGTGACGCTGATAACGGGCAAGTGAGGAAAAAAAATTAAAATCTGTCAAGCTGATGTTCATCTTTGCTTTGAGTATCTATACATACTAAAGCAATGATTCTTAAAAGTTTTCATGCAGAGGACCCTGAAAAAAAAGAGATTGTAAAGCCTTCATGAAGAAGTTCAGAGTAAATTCTCTTGGAAATGCTCTACTGATAAATTTTTAAAGCCTGTTGATTTCCTAACCCAGTCTCTGAGACAAATATTCACATGCAAGATATTTGCAGTTCCCAAAATGTTGTTTGTCAAAATTCTGTCACATGAATATATATACAATGTACTTTGTCTATCCATCCATTATCCAAACCGCTTATCCCAATTGGGGTCATGGGCTGCTGGAGCTTATCCCAGCAGTCATTGGGCGGCAGGCGGGGAGACTCCCTGGACAGGCCGCCAGTCCATCACAGGGCCGACACATTTACACCCAGAGACAATTTAGTATGGCCGATTCACCTGACCTACATGTCTTTGGGCTGTGGAAGGAAACCAGAGCACCTGCAGGAAACCCACGCAGACACGGGGAAAACATGCAAACTCCACACAGAGGATGACCCCCCCCCCCAAGGTTGGAAAACCCCAGGGTTCAAACCCAGGACCTTCTTGCTGTGAGGAGACCGTGCTAACCACCGTGCCGCCAATGTACTGTTTGTCAACTAATATTGCAGGGTCAAATGTAACTAAGCTATTTCATGACAAGAATAAACATACATGTGCATGTCTGGCCTCATGACGCTACATTTCAACGTGTCAAATTATGTTCTCTCACATGCTATTCGATGCATGTCAACGTATTGATGAATGAGGATAGAGTGGAGTACATCTATTTAGATCGCTTAGAGATGGTTAAGTTTAGGTATGGCTTTGGTGTGATTAAGATCAGGGAAAGGATATAGGAATCGCGTCGTTGAGTCGAATAATCAGTGTTGAGTGTAAATCGGGGTTAAAAGTATGTCTGAGCTGATGTCATCAAATACATCTTCGTTCATCAATACCTTGACATGCATCATATGCATATAACTGAACGTTGGCAATCAACATGTTTTGGGACCTGCAAATAAGTTGTATATATATTTTTTTTTTCTGTGAGACTGGGCTCTAGCTTATTGTTATGCAAATGTTTGAATAAGAAACAAAAATGAAACAAACTCCTTGTTTTCTTTCCAGGTGTCTCTGAAATCACTTTTCTTGCTAATTCAGTATCCATTTAGATTAGCACAGCTGAGCATGATGAGACTCTCCTCAGCATCAAAGAAACACGTTTTCATTATCAGTTAGCTACCTGCCTGAGTTAGCCACGGCTCCCCAGTGGGAGCAGTTACAGACAGAGGGAGGGGAGAAGCCTGTCATGTGAAGCATGAAATCCCTTTAACCAGGTCCTCTGTCACTCAGCAGCCAGCAGGGGGGGTGCCACATACAGAGTTGTAACACCCACAGGTTAAGAGGCAGGGGCCACCAACAGCTGTGCACTGTATTTACTCCTCAAAATGAAGCTCGACGTTATACAGCACATCCACATTGGCAGCCATCGGAGCTTCTTGTGTTACTAATGGACCGCTTCAGTTAGCATATATGGGCAAACTTAATCAGCATCTCGGCGTCCCCCCATTTATAGTACTAACAGTGGCAAGCTGATCGAGTCAAGATGTAGTGCACTTTATCCCAGTGCAGCGAGACTTTTACCACTTTCCTCCAGTTTGTACCTCATAAGATTTTCTCTCATTAAAAGCAATGAAAGGGCTAATTTAATTTCTGCAACATGTGAGCACATTGTTTTATCACTGTTTTCTTGGCTATTTCTTATTCACCATACTGCAGTTTATACTGCAAAGTTTTGTGTTTGTAGGCACCACGCCACATTGTATGTTGCCTGCCTATTTGTGACACTGATGTGTAATAATACTTAGTCATGAGTAGGATGGTTTTTCTCTTATGATTCCTTTGGCCCAGTGTTATTTAGTAAGGGGCTAAACATAGAGAACATGATCTTATATGATGTTGGACTATTTTAAATAAAAAAAACATAAGGCCTTTTGCGACAGGTCATTCCAGGTCAAACTTTATGTTGTAATTGCCTATGTCTTACTTCTCTTAGTCAGTCTACATTGTTGGATTTTTGTTGATTATGATTGCATATGATTAACTCGTGTCCATTGTCCTCCACCAGAGGAATTCAACATCTTGGTCTTATGCAAATAGAAGCACTGTATCACCTGTGTTCTCTTATGTAGAAATTGTACTAATTTTACCATCGTAAAATGCCTCTCAATGCTTCCACCCTGACACTCTGCCTTAGAATAATGGATTAATTTGTGTGATAATAATATTAGCCAAATTAGCCCGGATATGAAGGAAAGTGCCAAGTCGATTCACGACAATCCTCTGATCATCTCTTTTCTTGTTGCTTGTGTAAGTCTTTAAATGAGGGATTGAATGAGAATAAATCTCATTAAGGCATAATTTCAGAGCCTGCTGCTATCCATCCATTTGAAGTGTCAGATGTATATATAGATGAGGATCACAAGAGAAAAAAAAATGAAAACAATGCATTGGGTTCCGAGTTATCAAATTCCATTGGGCCCCTCATATCGATGTATCTAAGGATTACAATACTTTCCACCTCATACCAACATGGATCTGCACTGTTTCAGTATACAAGGGAAGAATGTTGTGCAGCAGCAGTTCTTTGAATGCAGCTTTAATTTTAAGTAGTATGCAGGTTGAACCTCTTAAAGGTAGGCTACATTGTGTTTGCGATATTTCCTCCAGTGGTACCTGATGCAGCTACAGCCTATAAATAGTCCATCCCAGACCGGCAGAGAAGGAGGAGGGCTTCTGTTAACCCCTGAGACCTAGTCCTCATCTGACCCTGATAATGGGAAGTATCATTAGAGAGTTAGCTCAGCCAGCAGGTCAGGTAGCATGCAGGTCATTGTCCTGTCTGGAGGGATCGCTGCATTTTTACATCTTACATCTTGGCAAAACCACAGGGCCCTGTCTCGAGCACCCCCCAGCTAGCACTCTTGTTAGCTACCTGTCGTGGACTCCTCTTTAGTCTGCTGGCTAACTCCTGAGCCACTATCCAATGTCTGGCATAGAGCAGATACAGGAGGGATAGACTCTCCACCAACCATGCCGTCTTTTTCATATCTCCAGATGGCAGAGTGTTGGAGAGGCTTTGGTGCCGCAGTGACTCATCTACAGCGCATGGCCTGGATTCAACAAAGCAGTCGTAGTGAAGCTTTGCTTCCCCCAACGGTGCTTTTCTGCAATCAAAGAGCGTTCATCTCCCTCTTGTATAGCCATCTTGGCACAATTTCATTCTCATCCTCCCTCCCACTCTCCCTCCCCCTTTTTTTCTTCCTCCCTTAGTCTGTCATTTATACCACAAGACAGCTCCCTCATTGGGGAAAGGGAAGCATATGCTGATGTGTGGACCCCCTTCACTCTTGCGTTATTACACATGGGGATTAAGGTCAATCTTAATCAAGACATGAATTCATTAAGGAGAGATAGATAAAGAGAGGGTGGCACAGGGTTGACCTGTCAGAAGCAGCCAGACTCCTCTCCACTCCTTCTGACTCCCAGACAGTCTGGGCCTGACACCCGCATTATCCACCAGCTTCTTCATGAGGAAGATGAGGGGCAAATGTGATGTCTCTTCGATTAGATGAACTGAAAAGGGAGAGGGTTAGAAAATGTCTGTTTAACTCACCTCAATATTTCAGAGCCAGCAGAGTGTTACTGCCATCATTTATGAAGCCTTACATAACTCACATAAAGTCAACATAGACAGTAGGCTTTGACACTGTCTCTTTGGGATCAAGTTTTTCTGATTCCATCAGCTCCTCTACTGCCACTTTATTTATATGCATTCTGATTGTTGTCATAAACTGTCAGCTGGTTATATAGTAGTTGAACTCCATGTGTGACTTTTTGGTCCCCAAAATTTCCCTCCAATTTAGGTATGTACTGTCCCAAGGAGAGAAATGTTTTGTTTTTGTTTTTTTTTCCCTTAAGAAAGCAAGAGCCTGGGTGGCTTTCTATCTGTGTGGCAACAGTCTGCTGTTAATTTTAGATTAATTTGACTCAGAACATCATTCTTTGCACTTACATGCACACTTTAGAAAGCTATATATACATGCATATCTAAGCACAAAGCCTATCTTACATAATTTTAACTCTACATGTCTCAGAGGCATCTCAACATTTACCGAGTGAACATGTTCCTCACTTTAACCAAATAGGCATCATACATTATTTACAAACGCTCAAGTAGGATAAGTTGTTCTACTGTGTAAAATGCTGTTTTTTTTTTTTTTCATGATCTGTTAGACAGATGAGCTTCTTGAATATTTTTGTTGTGATTTCTAAAAGCTAGGTCCGTTATTATGACGATGGTGGTAGTGCAGGGGGCACAGCAGTCTGCAAGCCCAATTTTGCAAACATGGCTTTGCTTTTAGTAACTGACCTTTACCTGTTCCCTGTTAAAGCTCAGAATGATGCGACACCATAGTCACATGTCTGCACCCGTAAATCAACATTAAATAGGGACCCAATGGCAATAATAATCCTAGGTGCTGGAGTAAGATGCCAAAGTGGTGTCACTCAATAGTGATGAAAATGAGTGAATAGCAGGGAGGCTCTAGTAAGCAGTCAAGCTGACCTTGAATATTTGATGCTGATGTCAGTCCTATTCAGATGGTTTTACTCTTGCAAAAATAAACTCAACCAAATTGTCAAAACGTCCATAAGTTCCCCTCTTACTGACCACAGGTGACAAAAGGTATATCAATATATCACCAATGCCACCTGGATGCATTTTATAATTCTAGCTCATGCTTTGCTGTTTCAGCATTTCCAACTCCCTGTGCATCACTGTTTAGAAATCTGAGCCAGAGGCAATTCACTTTCCCTGGAGACATGAGGTTATGTGAGTTACCCCACAGTTATTCACAGGGCACAGGGAATTGTTTGCTTAAATAAAGGCAATTTAGCATTGTCTCTTTATGGGTCCATGTGTCGACTATGTGAGACTTATCATAAAACTATTTTCTGCCTTTATTTTATTTACCTCGGGGGGGGGTGCAGATTGGCCAATGAAATGATAGCATCTTCCCTGAGAAAGGGAAGAAGGATACCCAGCCCACCAACCATTTCCTTCAAAGCAACATTAGTGGTTCCATTAAATCCTGTCACCCTTTTGCTTTACCTCTGTCTGTGGCTTCTGAGGAGAGAAGGAATCACCGTTATTCAAATGCTAAGTGACTTCCTCTCCGCTATGAATATTATAGAGGGAGGTGCTACTCCATCATTTGACGTGCCTGTCAAAAAAAAAAAGAAAAACAAGACCGGTGCTTTGAATATATCCTATCCCTCTACCTCTGCAGTTATCGTCACAAGCCATTACCTCTGAAAAAAGCAAACTGCAAGGCACATGCACAATACCTTGCTATGTCAGTCTTCAGTAAGACTTACCCTTACATACACTTTCCGAAGTTGTGGGCATAGAAACTGTAATTGACCAAGGCCAAGGTGTTTACAGCATTAAATAGAGACAGAACCCAGTTATTGTATAAGGGAGATAGACAAAAAGATTTGGCTGTCTTGTCAATCATCGTTGAAATTATCTCAGTCACACACTCTCTTTTTGCTTGACAGGTCACAGACGGAGGCACCATCAAGCAGAAAATCTTCACCTATGATGCTATGTTTAATACCAATTACTCCCACATGGAGGATTACCGCAGACGTGAAGACCTTGTGTACCAGTCGACAGTCCGGTAAGCTTCAAAACCAATTAGAACACATTTAAAAACAAGAGCCTTCCCTTAACTTGGTTACCTCATGTGTCCCCTGACACTGGGGGGTAGCCTGCATTCAGTTTGCAGCAGTTGCACATTGTGAAATATTAAATTCACTGAATACTTGAGCAACCTTTTAACACAGAGAGACGGTAGATGATGATTCTGCTCAATGCCTTGCCAGCCATCTGCTGTTAGTTAGACTAGGCCAGGCTGGAATGACCAGGCGGAGGGAGTCAGCACATTAATTGTCTTTGCTGAGAGCAGGAGGACAGAAGGCACCGGCAAGTGCTCATCAGCATCTTCGCTGCTCAGCGTATAGAATTCAGTGTTATAGCCTCGGCCAACATCTGGCTGGGCCGATCCTTACTCCCACCACGGCGACTCATATTTTCCAGGTTGTAGAAGCTCAGCTCAGGCACATTATCTAGGAGCAGCATGGCCATGTGCAGAGTCTTGTTTCACTCCTTTCTCAACCTCTGCTTCGCTGAACCTGACATACAGAGCCCCACTGTGTATGCATTAGGGGGAGTTTCCTGAGAGGAAGAGAGTTAAAGAGTGCAAGAGACAGAGACGAAGAGAGGGAGAGAGTGCGGGGAGGTGGAGGAGGAGGAATCATCTTGCTTTGGTAGGGTAGATAACATGTTTGAAGAATCCCAGGGATTGTCTTTCTCTACCCCAGGCTTCTACAATGCAGCTGGGGGCTGTTTTTCTCTGCCCTGTCTTAACATTCCCTACTTCCAGTGCTCCTGGTCTTCTCTTCCTATAGATTTCTCTGCCTCTGTTTCTGGTAACCCAAAGGGAATGCAGGCAACACGCCCACACCTATGACTCTTGAAGAATCCTTTGTAAATGATCCACTTTTAATCATTCTCTTTTATCTTTTCTTTGCCAATGCTCTCGTTTATATTTGATTCAACTTGTCCACATCCCTTGCTTGTGCTATTTTCCACGACCACTTCTTTTTTATCTCTTTTTATTTTGCATTATTTTCTTTTGTTGGTTCAGCTGTGGTTTCCTAGCTGAAGATGATGCGGAGAGACAATTCTACCATCCCTTTGGGAGAGTAGGCATCATCACCACATAGTGGTCTGCACACATAACATGCACGCAGACAAAGAAACAGGAATTCACACACTAACAGAAGTATGATGTAATACACACACACACACACACACACACACACACACACACGCACTGTACACTAACACATAGACACACTGTACACTAACACATAGACACAAACACATGCCCATGCTTATGGCTGAAGTATGCTGAGAGTGGGGCAGGATTTCAAATGAACCAGCATGAAAAACAGTCAGATGCTACCTGCAGTGACTTGTGTTTGGCAGAGTTCTTAGCCTGTGCTTGTCAACCACAGAGGAGCGGGCACTCCTGCCACATTCACACAAGATCCATTGGGAGGAATTCTCCCTAACTGACTTCTGTTCGTCCTGCCTCCTACATGTAACACTAGGACTATATACCTCTTGGAAATGCAAAAGATGATGCTTTACTTGATATAATTTCCTCCATGGCCAGTCCCAAGCCCAGATAAGAAAGGAGGAGGGTTGTGTGTAGGGTTACCATGTCTGCCCCATAAGAAAACATCACTTGCTACAGAAACACAGACACGGGAACATCAAGAGAACTTAGTCCGAGGAGAAAAAAGTTCTTTAGCTTGAAGACTTATGAGAACATGTTGTGAACTGCAGGAGTCCTTGGAAGCCTCTGGACCAAACACCTTTCTTTCAACCAGGAACAACATCACCTTTGGAACATGGAAAGTAAAGGGAATGTACCAAGCGGGGAAACAACCCAAATAGCAGCAGAAATGAAAAATGACAGCCTCGGGCTACTTGGAATCAGCAGCATCTTCCCCCATAAGATCCATAAAGCAACATGGGTATCCCCAGACCATATGTCTGGTGATGTGTCTGACATTCGTCTGTAAGAAGTCGGGTTGTTGTGAAGCGTCTGGTGTGTTGGTGTAGTGTTCTGTGCCTGTCACGTCTCACTCTCAACCTTAACCGCTGGCTAGCAGATATGCGAACAGGAGAGCCGAGCACTTAAGTCTCTCCCTGCCAGTACATAGCCTCTCCAACAGCAAGCCCTATGTAGTGCCTCCTTGTGGTGACACATGATAACTGGGTACACCTTGGACCCTGGCTGAACTACAAGGGACTCAGAGGAGGTCTGGGCCCTAGTCGTGTGGTACGCAGGCCCACCGGTGTGTGGATATTCCCTGATGCCCACGAACCAGCCCTCAGCTATGGGTTAAATAGTGCCACTGCCTAGTGGTTACCTCGGAAGACGAATTAGGCTACGGGAGTAAACCCCTACAGAAAATCAATGTCCACCGTGCTGTTGTTTGTTGTTTTTCTTGCCCTTTTGTATCTGTTTAAGTCGGAAAGTACTGCTGGCGTCATGTGTGGCTTCCACTTCTCCCTCTCATAGCACCCACTTCCCATCCACCCCTGCATGTTTGTGTTATGTTTATCTGTTGTCTTGTTTCCCCGCCGTTTTTTGTAAAGTGAATTTGAGTGTTAGAAAAGCGCTATATAGGATTGATTTCTTCTTCTTCTTCTTCTTCTTCTTCTTCTTCTTCTTCTTCTTCTTCGTCTTCTTCTTCTTCTTCTTCTTCTTCTTATTATTATTATTATTTTATTACAGAGAACCAAATAAATCACATATGTAAGAAAGACATTCAGAAGATCACTACAGGATATGAGAGTAAAAAGGGGAGCAAATGTAGCATCAGACCATCACTTGCTTACTGCTAGACTGACGCTTAAGTTAAAGAAGAACAGGACAGAGGCAGCAGGAAATAGATAAAAATACAACATGAGTCTGTTGAGAGACACAGAATTTCGAGAAGAGTACAGGTTGAAACTCTCCCAAGAAATTTCAAGTTCTCTAGGATTTTTTGAGGAGACCAGCATTGAAATCAACATGTCAAGAAGTGTTTGGCTACAAGAAATTTCAACAAAAGGAATTGATATCTGCTCAAACTCCACAAAAAAAAAAAATCAAAGTAAGGAAAGAGAATAATGTAGTAGTGGCAAGCAGCTGCAGAGCTGCCTTCATCTGACGGCAGGGAGAGCTGGCACTGGATCAGCTGAGGGAGCCTGGTCTGCTGTCCTGTGGGCCCACGGACCATGACCCTCCCTGGATCTGTGCCCGAAGAGGAAATGCTGAGGGTGGCCTAACAGGACACAGAAGCGGGGTAGGCTAAGATAACTGCTAGCCCATGCAGACTGGCAGTTCCGATAACACCGAGGGTGGTCTGGCGGTGGTCTCACCTAGCATTGCCTGTGTTTTTGGTGTCATGTGGAGTGCGGGGAGGTGTGTCGGGGGTGTCTGGCTGGGAGAGCTGGAGTTGGATTGGCTGGGAGAGCTTGGTCTGGTGCGTTGGCTGGGCCCAGGGACCATTGCCCTTGCCTGGAGCTGCGCCCGAGGAGGAAACACCGAGGGCGGTCTGACAGGTTGTTGAAGCAGGGCGGGCTAAGCTAACTACTAGCCCATGCAGACCAGCAGTTCCGACAGTCATCCTGGCATTCACTGTCTTGGACAGTGATTTATTTATTTATTTATTCATTTATTTGGATATGCTGGATACATGTGTTTTCCAGTTTTTGAAGTTTTTTTTTTTTGTAGTTTGGATATATGTACTCTTGTAGTTTGGATATGTGTTTTTTCTTTGTATTGCACTGTTGTGAGCTGGAGGAAAAATATTTCATTTCATTTCATGTGCACAGGTGCATGGAATGGAATGACAAATAAATATTCCTGATTCCTGAAGAGTATCAAAAGCTAAGGCACAAGAATAGTATACTGATGCCTGCAGAGAAGGGAGAAAGATTATCAAGGCGGACTAGCTGAAATACATTGACAGCCTAGCAGAAGAAATGGAGGAAGCAGAAGGTAGTGGAAACCTGAAGCATTTGTATGACAACACCAGAAAGATGTCAGGCAAGTAAAGCAAGCCTCAAAGACCAGTGATATATGAAGAAGGTAACACCATTATAACCAAAGAAGGTCAACTCAAGAGATGGGTTAAACACTTTAAGAAACTGCTTAAAAGACCCTCACCACAGAGGCGTCTGGGCAGCGTAGTGGTCTATTCCACTGTCTACCAACACGGGGATTGTCGGTTTGAATCCCCGTATTACCTCCGGCTTGGTCGGGCATCCCTACAGACACAATTGGCCATGTTTGTGGGTGGGAAGCCAAATGTGGGTTGTGGGTATGTGTCGTGGTTGCTGCACTAGCACCTGCTCTGGTTGGTTGGAGCGCCTGTTCGGGGGGGGGGGAATAGTGTGATCCTCCCGTGCACTATGGCCCCCTGGCGAAACTCCTCAGTTTCAGGTGAAAAGAAGTGGCTGGCGACTCCACATGTATCAATGGAGGCATGTGGTAATCTGCAGCCCTCCCTGGCTCGGCAGAGGGGGTGAAGCGGTGACCGGGATGGCTCAGAAGAGTGGGGTAATTGGCCGGATACAATTGGGGAGAAAAAGGGGGAAAATCACAAAAAAAGACCCTCACCACCAAATCTCCCAGATATCCAATCAGTAGAAGTCAATCTCCCCATCAGCTGTGACATACTCAGAGGGAGGAGTTGAGAAAAGCTATACAAAAACTAAAGGACAGCAAGGCAGCAGGACCAGATAAAATCCTGGCAGAAGCATGAAAGGCAGATTTGGATACCACTGTGAGGCTACTGTATCCACTCTTCAGAAAGATCTGGGAAAAAGAAGAAATGCCATCAGACTGGAAAGAGGGCTTTATCAACAAGCTCCCTGAGAAATTAGACCTGGGCAACTTTTCCAAGTATAGAGGGATTACCACACTCTGTGCCAGGGAAAGTGTTCAGTAGAATCACCCTGGATAGAATGAAGGATGCAGTTGACCAACAGCTAAGAGACCAGCAAGTGGGATTCAGGAAGAACAGATCCTGTGTTGACCAGAGTGCCCCTCTTTGTATTGAATAATCATTAGAGTGGACTTCCTCACTGTATGTGAACTTTGTCAACTATAAAAAAACATTTGACAGTGTGAACAGGGAGACCCTCTGGAAGCTTTTGAGACATTATGAAGTGCCCAATAAGCTAGTGAACCTTATCAAAAATAGCTATGCTGGAATGACCAGTAGAGTGATACATGAAGGACAGGTTACCAACAAGTTCGAGATCAAGATTGGGGTCAGACAGGGTTGCTTATTATCTCCATTCGTGTGTCTACTAGCCATTGACTGGGTAATGAGAACAACAACTGAACAAAGAACGAACGAAATCCAGTGGACATTGTGGATACAGCTGGATTTTACAGACGACTTGGTACTACTATATAATACAGCCACCATCAGATGCAGGATAAGACCATAACACTTGCAGCTACCTCCTCACAATTAGGACTTAACATCCATAAGGGAAAGATGAAGATCATGAGGATGAATGCAACCAGTGTTGAACCAATTACACTTGAAAAAGCAGGCTTGAAGAAGTAGTCCTTTACTCACTTGGGAGTATCATTGACAAACAGGGAGGTAGGTACACATGCAGATGTCAAAGCAAGAATAGGCAAGGCAAGGGCAGCCTTTTTACAGCTCAATAGCATATGATGCTTTAAAGTGATACAGCGATACAATAAACAAATAAATGAATAGATAAATAAACAAATAAGAATCTTTAACTCCAATATAAAATCGGTGCTGCTTTATGGTGTCAATACCTGAAGAATGATGAAGACAACTGCCTAAGTACCCATTTCTACCAAGTTGTAAATGTGCTGTACCAAACAATAACATTCTGACAAATCCAACTCATATGACCCATATGACATATGAAAGATAAATTGTTGGCAATGATAAAAACAGAAAACAGACAAAATGAAAACATCTGGTCAAGCAGATGTTTTCAGCAGGTAGATGTCTCACTCATCTGGTGTTAGTGTTTCTGCTGCCTCAATGAACCAGATTTATTTTTCTTTGAGATTCAAACCCCTATTTCAGGGACTCCACCCAAATTTGTTGAGCTGAGATTTGAAGTCCCTAACATCTACCATGGGTGGACCTTGAACCTGCTCGGTCACTTCTTACAATGACAAAATATATACCTTTTCCTCTTTTAGACATCTACAGTTGGTGTTTCAGGAAAGACATCGACGAAGATTGCCTAGCTTTTCCTAGCTTTGTCAGCTATTGGTCATAATCTCTTGGTGAAAAGAGGAAGATGTTGACCTTTCTTTCTTTTCCTTCATCCAAATGCCATTCTATAGATGACTCCCCCTGTAATCAATGGAACAATTGTAAGACAAATGGCAAATCTTGAATTTATTTTTTTGATGGCACTTGAAATTTGAAGGACCTCCGTCACTCTCAGAGCTATAGCAACTTGGAACCCTGTCCTGTGAAAGACCATTTAATTTTCCAAGAAAAATGAGTGTTGCATACCATGTCAAACAGAAATTATTACAGAGTAAATTGAAATTCCTTGTCTCTCCCAAATTGCCCTGTGACTACTCCACACTACTGAGGGAAAATTAGTGGTTGAAGGTACTGAAAAATTAATTCCATCAGTTTTAATATTTAATGGGAGCAATGTTAGCATTGAATCTTTTTTTCCCTCAGACTAAATCTTGTGGACAAGGCTTAAACTCATGCCACCAGTGTTGAGAGGTGATATTACCTTTGTGTTACACTTTGGCAAGTCACAGTAATTGATTACAATTTCCTTTAATGAGTGGTATAATGGATTACTATTTCAACCTTAGTTATATCACTGTTTTCCAACCAAAGGTAATTCCATTATCATCAAATTTGTGTTTATCAAATCTATCTATAACAGAAAACTGACTCACTTCAATCCACTGGTAGTATTTACACTAAAACATGTTCTCGTAGGGCACACTGACAAGAGTGTTGATATCGAATGTAAATTGCATGACACATCATCATACATATGTAGTTCAGTTATACTGATTTTTGAAGGTGAGAGGGTGTGCAATCACTAATACAGTTATAGTACGATATATAAGATAGTATGACAATGTACAGCCCTTAAGGTTTAATAAGTGCCATGATGTCATTACATTTGAAATTAATAACAAGAAATGAATGGATTACCTTTTTTTTCTTTCTTTTAAGAAACAAGCCCATCAGTGCATATTGAATAGAGCTTTTGAGCTAGGGTATGAACATGCTGGGTTGTGAGGTTTCTTTGTGGCACTCCTCCTCCTGTCCTCAGAAGATGCCTCCACGCCTTGCACCATTTTATCACCAGGCTCTCCTCTCTCTGCATTTGTGTGGATCTGAATCCATGAATGCAGCATTCAGGATTGCAGACAAGAGAACTACAGCTTTGTGTGAAAGAATAGAGAGATGGGCTATATCAGCATTTACTATATTGTAACTAGGCTGGGAAAAAGGATTCACACCTTTCCTAGGCATACGGAGAAACAGAGCATTATCCTCACAATTTTGTTTCATGATGATTCCTCAAGAAAGGCAGGGGTGATTGTGCACCTCTCTTTAGACCCATCACCACCTATCCCATAGACAATCTCCCTTTACTTCCAAGATCCAGTATACTTACTTACAGAAACCAACTCCAACCTATTCAACCTCAATGCTGAGTGCCTTGCACTTTGGGCCAGATAAGGTGCAGTAGAGCAGAGGTGTCATTTTAATCTGACGCCATGGTCCCTGGCTGACTGAATTAGCTATCAAGACCAAGACTATCAAGACTGCCCCTTTTCTCTCTTTATCAGGGCTGCTATATTTGCTTGTAGTATACGTGAATAATGCTTTGGAGGAGAAGCCTTTTTAACAGGAAAGAGTGCTCATATGGCGCTCCCCAGAGACCATTGATCGCTCCTCGCTGTGTGCTTTTGCAGCTGCACCAACATGGGACCAATGCTATCGATTGCCGCCTGGTACAATTCAAGCTTTCTTCCAACCCCCCCCCCCAATCTGTAAATATGTTCACTTTAAATCCATGTATTTATTTTATCTATTCTTCATCAATTACATTATTTTTTTATCTATTTACTCATTTGTTTTCTTCTTTTACCTAGAATCTAGGTTGTATTGACTCTAATTTGCATGTACAGTGCTTTGGGGGTGTTGTTACGTATTTTCCTTGTTGTTTACCAGGACTCACCTTGGTTGAGGTTGGATGGAACTAATCAGCTTTTTATAACTCACTGATTAATGAGGTCCATGATTTCAAAAACAAAGTAAAGGACAAAAGCATTCTAAAATTATCTAGTAATAAACAGTGATAGATCATTGCTAGTGATAAAGAAAAAAATAAGGGGGAGGGGGTAGGGGCTATAGAAAAACTGGCATGGCATTTTTGAACTAAAATTGCAATAAGGTGAGGGGAAAGGGAGAGGTGATCTTGATTGGAAGAACATGGAACTGTGATGGTGTGAGATTTGTTCACCCTGGGAATAATACCAACCTAGGTACCATAGCAGCTGAAACTCACATGCAATCAAGCAAAAGCTGTTTGACTCTGACACACAGTGAACACACAAGAAAAAACAAAACAACAACAACACAAAAAAAATCTCGTTCAAAGTCACTGTGATTAGTTCTGGACTCATGTGTGGTATAAATGCAGGTCTTTTTCTGATATGCAGAGGTAGCCTTCACACCCAAAGTGTATGAGGGGGGAATAAAAACAAAAAAATGCAGTAGGTGTTGAACATAAGGTGAACTTTAAAGTGGACTGTTTCATTTATACATTTTGAAAGGTGATATTGTGTCAGTTTGAGTGTAAACCTGTTCATCCACTAACAGTGAAACAATGACAAGCAGACCCTTTTTTCCTAAGTACCCAAATGAACGAGTCTGATTTTCATACGTTGCCAACTGATTCTCAAAAGGGCTTTAACTCTGCAGTACAAGACATCAAAGGTAATGAGAGCCATTGAGAAAATTAATTCCATCAGCCTTAATATTCAACATGAATCTCAACGTTAGTAGTGCAACCTTTCCTCTTGCCCTACTCTTAAATCTGACAGGCAAGGCTTACTGTCACACTGCAAAGGAATCAAGGGCTAGGCAGGCACTCAGAAATGATGGTTTCTAAAGTTTCTCTGTGGCTCCTGTCGACCATCTCCCAACAAACTCTACACTGCTTCCCATGCCTTGAACCATCTTATCTTTGTTTTTGTTTTATTTCCTCCTTTTCGGCACTTGTATTGGTTTTAAGACCATGAATGCAGTGCACAGGACTGCGGATAACATAACTACCACTTTGTTGTTAAAAACAAAGCAATTGGCTACGTCAGCATTTGCAGTTATGTAGCCAGCGAGCACAAAGTCAATCAACCCCTCCCAACAACAACACCAACATCCCGTTTTTCATTGTTTAAAATAGGTCTTACTGATTTCATTCCTAGCCCTCGAGGAAGCGCTTGTGCACACAACTCCCACTTAATGGCTCAAGCTAATAACTGTTTCCTCTCATGTTGACTACCCCACATTTTTTTTCTTCTGTTTTTTTTTATGAAAGCACTGATTTTTTTTTTTTTTTTGAGTGGACTTTGAGCCTTCCTTTCATTCATATGCAGGACCTGCCCAGTGCAATCACTGTCTTTCAATGCTGACTGCTAAGGGCTCAGTTGGGATAAAGTGCTTCACTCAAGACCACCTTGGCAGCAGTTGGTGAAGAACGAGAAAGCTTTAGCTATTTACTTTCCATGTCTCAGGGACTTTCAAAGGGTAATGGAGCAGTTCACCAACATAGGATATCAGACATAAGAGGGAGTAAACAAACTGCTCTTCCATCTAAAGGAGTTGATTTTGAGTGTAAATGCCTGGAGGCTGCTTCAGATACAGTCTGTCCTTACAAAGGAACATTCAAAAGTAGCCATGAAAAATACATTGTACAGTGCATCCGGAAAGTATTCACACCCCTTCACTTTCCCCACATTTTGTTATGTTACAGCCTTATTCCAAAATGGATTAAATTCTTTTTTTCCTCATCAATCTACATACAATATCCCATAATGACAAAGTGAAAAATGTTTTGTAGAAATTTTTGCAAATTTATTAAAAATAAAAAACTGAAATACTGCATGTACATAAGTATTCACACCCTTTACTCAGTACTTGGTTGAGGCATCCTTAGCAGCGATTACAGCCTCAAGTCTTCTTGGGTATGAAGCTACAAGCTTGGCACACCTATATTTGGGGTATTTCTCCCATTCTTCTCTGCAGATCCTCTCGAGCTCTGTAAGGTTAGATGGGGAGTGTTGCTGCACAGCTATTTTCAGGTCTTTCCAGAGATGTTCAATGGGGTTCAAGTCTGGGCTCTGGCTGGGCCACTCAAGGACATTCACAGACTTGTCCCGAAGCCACTCCTTCGTTGTCTTGGCTGTGTGCTTAGGGTCGTTGTCGTGTTGAAAGGTAAACCTTTGCCCCAGTCTGAGGTCCTGAGCGCTCTGGAGCAGGTATACATTAAGGATCTCTCTGTACTTTGCTCCATTCATCTTTCCCTCGATCCTGACTAGTCTCCCAGTTCCTGCCGCTGAAAAACATCCCCACAGCATGATGCTGCCACCACCATGCTTCACTGTAGGGATGGTATTAGCAAGGTGATGAAAGGTGCCTGGTTTCCTCCAGACGTGACGTTTGGCATTCAGGCCAAAGAGTTCAATCTCGGTTTCATCAGACCAGAGAATCTTGTTTCTCATGGTCTGAGAGTCCTTTAGGTGCTTTCTGGCAAACTCCAAGCGGGCTGTCATGTGCCTTTTACTGAGCAGAGGCTTCCGTCTGGCCACTCTAACATAAAGGCCTGATTGGTGGAGTGCTGCAGAGATGGTTGTCCTTCTGGAAGGTTCTCCCATCTCCACAGAGGAACGCTGGAGCTCTGTCAGAGTGACCATTGGGTTCTTGGTCACCTCCCTGACCAAGGCCCTTCTCCCCCGATTGCTCAGTTTGGCTGGGCGGCCAGCTCTAGGAAGAGTCCTGGTGGATCCAAACTTCTTCCATTTACGAATGATGGAGACCACTGTGCTCTTCGGGACCTTCAAAGCTGTAGAATTTTTTTGGTACCCTTCCCCAGATCTGTGTCTCGGAAATCCACAGACAATTCCTTTGACTTCATGGCTTGGTTTCTGCTCTGACATGCACTGTCAACAGTGGGACCTTATATAAACAGGTGTGTGCCTTTCCAAATCATGTCTGATCAATTGAATTTACTACAGGTGGACTCCAATCAAGATGTAGAAACATCTCAAGGATGATTAGTGGAAACAGGATGAACCTGAGTTCAATTTTGAGTGTCATAGCAAAGGGTGTGAATACTTATGTACATGCAATATTTCATTTTTTTATCTTTTAATAAATTTGCAAAAATTTCTACAAAACCTCTTTCACTTTGTCATTATGGGGTATTGTGTGTAGATTGATGAGAAAAAAAAGGAATTTAATCCATTTTGGAATAAGGCTGTAACATAACAAAATGTGGGGAAAGTGAAGGGGTGTGAATACTTTCTGGATGCACTGTAGGTAACGTATCATCCAAGTTATGAAACCCAAAGTGTAGGCAGGTTGGTGGTCATGGGCCCCTAGTCTGCTCTATATGTGGGACCCCCTTACTCATCATGCTTTACCAGAAAATAAGCATGAAACCACGGCACACCTGTACTAAATGTGCAGGTGCAGTAAAGCGCACAACAGTTAGAACATGTGCATGTCCTACTAAACATCCCTCTCAGGTTGTTCCTTCAGTGATTGAGTGAGTGACCACAATTTGCCACGCAAAGCCAATGGCAGCAATTGCCCGCACTATGGAAAAAGTAATTTAATACCATGTGTAAAAGTCTGCAATGAATATTACATGGCCCACATGCACACATTCGAGCGAACCTGCATACACACACATTGAGACAGACATTACTATAAACAGCAGTGCTACAGAAAAAAGGCATTCACAATGCATCTGCAAGCTGAGCTAGTAAAAGCTCAAATGTACATCTACAACAGTACAGAACACCCTTTTTTACTGAGGCAAAATTACAATATCCTTACAGAGACACAAATTGAACCGCTGTGCAATACTCACATAAAATGAAAATGAAATAAACTATGAAAATGTAATGCCATTAAAATGCAAAAACACAGCAGCACGTAATAACAGCAATAATGCAACAACATTGCAATCATAAATATATATTTGGTGCTTATCTGACTAGTTTCATGTGCAGGACATCACCTCAACCGCACCGCTTCCAGCAATCCTATAAATACCCACCTAACCCTCTCCTCTGCTTCCACTCTCATATTCTGCGCTAGAATCGAGATCATGCAACATCGCTTCAACCACACTCAAACAATTGAGTTGCCACCACACAAGCATCATTTATCCACTTACCTTCTTGAGTATGGATTTCGTCCCATTATCCCCATTGGACAATAATCCATTCAGACAAAATCGGGACGGGAGATCCAGCAACAGAACCTGAAAACTTTCCCACCACCTCCGTGCCTGAGACCCCACCTTCTGTAGTCCAAAAGCTGTCCAGCAAGTGAGTGGGTTTACTAAGCTCCAACTCAGTCTCTTCCATCATTAGTACCCTGCCTGATAAATCTCTGTGCAAAATGTAATACTACCACAGTTCACCTGACGAATCTGCCACATCTCCTAGCACACTGCCCTCATTAGCAAAAGGAGAACAGGGCAATTCAAGATCAGAAAATTAAGACTAATTTGCCCAAAAAGTTAGCTCAAGCCTCCCAACCATCATTCTGCCTACACTGGCCTCACTACCTGTAGCTGGTCGCAGCGTCATCATGCTTCGGCGAGGTCCCCTGACAACCAGTCTTCTCCAGAAATGTCTGACTGGACTCTAGCCACTCTTCAAAAAAAAAAAAAAAAACGCCGAAAGATAAAGGAAATCCATTTCATCGATCAGACAACAAAACAACACTTTTCAGCACTCTCATGTCAGCTCGTTGAAACCACCGTTTTATCAACACCAGGTCTCTTTCTGGTAACAGCACCATGCACACCCCATCAACACATCGAGTCGTCAGCGCTCCCATTGAAGGGACAGCACAATCATATCCTCCTGCTCAAAGACAGCAAAAAGAGCAGCAACAAAAACAAAGACAGGTATCAGCCAGAACCAATAACACCAGGACTTCAGAAATCACCTCTTGTCAACACTAAACACAATCACCCACTTCAGATGGCGCACCCAACACCAGAATCCAAGGGCCCTGCACACCCCATCAGGCTTTTCAACGCCAGCATTAGCAGCCTACATCATCCAGGGCAAATTACACAGCGCATCCTGCCTTCCAACTTCAACAATTACAACAACCATCCTTAGCAGGGGAACCCAGCACCATATGTCAGCACCCCCTACCACCTACTTCAGTACAGTTACTGCAGCAGTCAGCCTCAGCCGGGGAATCTGGTACTGGGATACCAGTGCCCTCAGCTGCCCTCCTCCAGTACCCATATTAGCCTGCTTCAGCCGGGGCTCCTGGCACCGGCATGCCAGTGCCCCCCGCTGCCCTTCTCCAGCATTCACATCAGTTCACTTTAGCCGGGGCTTCTGACACTGGGGAACTAGCGCCCCCTCCTGTCCACTAACATCAACCACAGCAGCTTGCTTTATCCAGAGCTCCTGGCACCAAGATGCCAGGATCATCCGTGTCCCAGCTTCCCCAGCCGCTGCAGCTCATGTTAGCTTGAACCATCAGCACCAGGATGCCAGCACCTAGCTTTCCTCCACAGCCATCACAGCAACAAGCTCCTACCATATTTAACCCCATTCGTCCTTCTCAACCCATTCCAGCCCAGCAAGCATACACCAACTTCACTGCATCTACAGCAAATGCTCTTGTTCGCCAACCTAACTTTCTTGTCTCCCCTCTGTCCCCAGATCTCACTAGTCAACGTAAACAAATCATCAATGGTAACTACATAGATCTTGCAATCCTTATGTTGGCTTCCTTTCATCAGCCACCTGCTGATAGATTCCTTGAAGGACTTGAAGGAAGCCTCCCCCTGAAAGGGAAAAACCCACTTGTTCAAAAGGGCTTACACCCAGTGTTCACTTATACTCTCTCTCGCTTCAGAGACTTTCTCTGTTCACATTTTACCACCCACCATCAGGAACTGGACAGTTACATGTCCATTATCCTTAATCTGGTCCACCATTTTAGAGGCAAAGGTGTCTATCAATATCAAATTTACTTTGCCAACAATTCAACGAAGCCACATACTGGGACACACTCGACAATGAAATGTATCGTCAAATATTTGCAGCTTGGGTAGTCTTTAAATGCTCCCTATGTGGTGCCCCGTCTCACCCAGCCTCTTCCTGCTCCATTCCCACCAGCATTTAGCCACATCAGACCCAAACAAAAGTTTCAGTTTTCTCTTGCTTGTTTTTAGCGGCCCCACCAGCACCCACACCTCCAAACCAACATCATCGGCCCCATCTGTCATCTTTCCTGTAATCAACAGCATAGATAAAAAAGGCAGAGCCATCATGTACCAAGTAGGTTGCACCATATCAGCACTCACATCAGAATGCCTTAGTGGAGGCTTCTGGCACTGGGTTGCCAGCGCCCCCAGCTGACCACTTCCAGCAACCACGGCACCTGGCTTTAGCTGTGGCATTTGACACCGGGTTGCCAGCGCCCCCAGCCATCCACTTCCAACAACCACAGCAGCTGGCTTTAGCTGGAGCATTTGTCACCAGGGTGCTAGCATCCCCTTCTGCTCACTTCCAGAAACCACATAAGCTTGTTTTAGTAAGGATCCCGGCACCAGAATGCCAGGCTCTTCTGTCTCCCAGCTTCACCAGTCCCTTCAGCTCATGTCAGTTGGAGCCATTGGCACTGGGATGCCGGCACTCAGCTTTCCTCCACAGACCTTGCGGCAGAAAGTTCCTTCCATACTTAACTGTGGTCTTCACTCTCAACCCATTCTGGCCCACTAAGCAAACTTTACCTTGGCTACAACTAATCCTCCCGTTCGTCATTCTAACTCTTTCGTCTCCTGTCCTTCTTCAATTCCGAGTGAAGACTTGTCCCTTCACTACGCCACCATTAACCATGTCCTTGCCTTCATCAAAGTCACTGGGAAGGGTTGCAGCTCTCAAAAGTGGACATCACAATGCTTTCAAAGTTCTCCCTATCCACCCTGACTTCTGGCGATTCTTCGGCGTCTGCTGGTGAGGTGCATATTATGTCGCTTTTAGGCTCACTTTCAAGCAGCCCTTAACTATTGGACACCCTGTCAGAAGCCCTTTGCTGGATCCTGTCTAACGCCAATATGATTTCATTCCTTGTTTATCTCTTGGATGAATTCATCATTCCCCCCCCCCCCCCATTGCCATCTGCTTCCAGTCTGATCATTCTGGCTTCAGTTTTTCTGACCTTGGGGTTCAACTGTCTGTAGAAAAAACAGGGCCCATGCACATCCCTTAAGTTCCTCAGAATCACTCTTGACACATCTGTTTCAGGCTTAACGTCACTCCCAGGCAAAAAGCTCAACCAAATCAGCCTTCTGATCTCCATTTTCCTCTTCACCCCATGCCGTACCAAACACCAACTTCTCTCCCTCCTATGCCACCTCAACTTCACCCTATGCACCACTCCCCAAGAGCGAGCCTTTATCGCTCACCTGCTGTCTATCACTTCTTCCATCCCATCACTCTTGACTTCCATCTCCCTGGACAGTTCAAACCATGCCAAACTCCATTTATGGCTTTACCTTCTTGAAATTGGAATGTAATCACCTTCTTCTACAATGACCCGCTGACTCACCCACATGACATTCATCTGTACACTGTTGCTGCTCCTTCTGCTGGTTGTGGGGGTTTCTACAATGGAAGATGGTTCACAGCAGAATGATCTCCAGAGCTTGCAAATGAATGCCAGGTCACTTCCTGTGCACTCTTCAAAATCTACCCCATAATAGCCACAGCTATTCAGTGGGGATATGAATGGTCCTGCAAGTCCATCTGTATGTACTCAGACAACTTCACAGTTGTAGACATAACAAAGGGTGCTCCAACTCCCCATCAATCATTCACTGCCTAATCTGGCACTCCATCAAAAACCAATATGGTTTCCGCACAGCTAATGTTCCTGGTCACTTCAATGCCATCGTTCACTCTCTTTCTCATTTTTTTTTCATTTCAGAAGTTCAGAAGCTTGGCCCTCATGCAGATATCCTCCCAACACTGGTTCCTCCATATTCAGCACTGACATTCAACTTGTAAATCCTTCCCTAATAGCCCTGATCGTTGATCCCCAAAATGCCATCAACAGCCTACCAACCTCAACCCTTTCATCCTACAGAACAGTTTGGAAAAGTTTCCATTACTTTGATGACCAGTATAGCATAACCTTCCTGTCGTTTCATCTTGTCACCTTGACTTGTTTCATTACTTACGCCCTTTCTGTGATGGCTATTAAAACGCATACAAACAAAGTTTATCTCAGCACCATCACCTTCTTCTCCAAACTCATAACCCGTAGTCTGGGCATGGCCTCCAGCCATCCTCAGATAACTTCAGTCCTCTAAGGACTCCTATGTGTAGAACCAGCTAAAACTTCTCACCACCTACTTCTTACTGCCGACTTGCTTTCAGTCTACATCAACACCATCCTCTGCGGATATAGCACTCCTTACATTGCTCAAACTCAAACTTGAAGCCATTTTCTTGCTTGCTTTTATTTTTTCAGTTGTTTCAGATGCTCCGAATTCATTGCCTCAACCATTCACTTTGACCACGCCCCCACACTTGCATTTCACTCTTATCTTGTTTCTCAGATGACACATTACATTACATTACATTACATTACAGTCATTTAGCCGATGCTTTTATCCAAAGCGACATACAATAAGTGCATTTAACATAGGAAATCAGGAGAACTACTAGTCATCAGAGGTCATAAGTGCATCTAAACAAGCATCTAAGAGTAAAACCCGTGCTAAAATAAAAGTGCAAGAAAGAGATTTTTTTTTAATGAGTGAATACAATAAGTGCTAAGAACAAGTAACAGGGTAGTAGTTCTTAAAGAGGTGAGTTTTCAACCTGCGCCGAAAGATGGGCAGCAACTCTGCTGTCCTGACATCAGTGGGGAGTTCATTCCACCACTGTGGGGCCAGGACAGAAAAGAGCTGTGACTGGGTCGATCGGCAGCAAGGGCCTCTGAACGACGGGGCAACCAGGCATCCCGAGGCAGCAGAGCGAAGTTGTCAGGCGGGGGTGTAGGGCTTGACCATGGCCTGGAGATAGGAAGGCGCTGTTCCTTTCACTGCCCTGTAGGCTAGAACCAGAGTCTTAAACTGGATGTGTGCAGCTACTGGGAGCCAGTGTAGGGACATGAGAAGGGGAGTTGTGTGGGAGAACTTAGGGCGGTTGAACACCAGATGAGCTGCAGCTTTCTGAACAAGCTCCAGAGGTCTGATGGCCGGGGCGCCAGCAAGGAGGAAGTTGCTGTAGTCCAGCCAGGAGATGACCAGAGCCTGGATGAGCACCTGTGCCATCTCGTCGGTGAGGAATGGGCGAATCCTCCTGCTGTTATAGAGGAGAAATCTGCAGGAGTGAGCAACCGATGCAACTTTTTCAGGAAACAACAGTTGGTCATCCAGGATCACACCCAGATTCCTCACAGTCCGATTTGGTGTCACCACGGTTTTGTCAATGGTGATGGCCAGGTCTCGGTGTCGGCAACCTTTCCCTAGGAGAAAAATCAGCTCTGTCTTGTCCAGATTGAGTTTCAGGTGGTGTGTCGCCATCCACTCCGAGATGTCAGTCAAGCACACAGCAATGCGTGTCTCTACTTGTGTGTCAGAGGGCGGAATGGACAAGATCAGCTGGGTGTCATTGGCATAACAATGGTAAGAGAAGTCATGCGAGCGAATAACGGAACCCAGGGATGTTGTGTACAGGGAGAAAAGGAGAGGACCCAGAACTGAACCATGTGGAACGCCTGTAGTCAGTCTGCGAGGCTCCAACACAGATCCCCTTCATGTTACCTGGTAGGAGCGACCCGTCGGGTAGGTTGCAAACATTGAGAGTGCAGAGCCTGTGACACCCAGCCCCTCGAGGATAGAGAGGAGGAACTGGTGGTTCACTGTGTCGAACGCAGCTGACAGGTCCAGGAGTATCAGGACAGAGGAGAGAGAGTTTGCTCTTGCAGGGTGCAGCGATTCTGTCACTGCAAGGAGGGCCGTCTCTGTTGAGTGACCCACCCTGAACCCAGACTGGTTGGGGTCCAGGAGGTTGTTCTGGTGGAGGTGCAAAGAAAGTTGGTTAAAGACAGCACGTTCGAAAGTTTTGGATAGAAAGAGTAGAAGGGAAACTGGTCTGTAGTTTTTGACATCAGAAGGGTTAAGTGATGGTTTTTTGAGAAGGGGGTTGACTCTAGCAGTCTTGAAGGCAGATGGAAAGGGAGGTGTTAATGAGGTGGGTTAGATAGGGAAGAAGTTCAGGTGCTATAGACTGAAGAAGAGGGTAGGGGACCGGGTCAAGGGAGCATGTGGTGGGGCGACTGGATGTGATGAGGTTTAGAACCTCGTCGGGGGAGAGGGGAGTGAGGTGGGATAGGGTGGGACGTGGAGAGGTGAAGGAGGGTGCAGAGGGTGGGATAGTGCAAGCAGCGCTAACCGGGTGGTGAGAAAAGGAGGATCTGATGTCATTTACCTTCTTGTCAAAGAAGTTAGCAAAGTCATCAGGGAGAAGGGAGGAAGTAGGAGGAGGAGGTGGGGGTTGAAGAAGTCTAGAGAAGGTTTCAAAGAGTTTCTTAGGATTGGAGGTAGAGGATAGGATTTTGGAGCGATAGAAGGCAGCCTTAGCAGCAGAAAGGGAGGAGGAGAAAGTGGAAAGAAGAGACTGGAATTTGAGAAGGTCCTCTGGGAGTTTGCCTTTTCTCCATTTGCGCTCTGCCACTCTCAGGCTCCGTCTGTCAGTACATACTGAGTCGGTCAGCCAAGGGGCAGGTGAAGTTGGGCGTGCAGGCCTGGAGGGTGAGGGGACAGAGATTGTCCAGAGAAGAGGAGAGGGTAGAGAGAAGAAGATCAGTAGCAGTGTCAGGGAGTAGGAGAGAGAAAGATTCAGGTGTAGGGAGGATAGAGGTAACAGAGGAAGAAAGATCAGTGGTGGAGAGAGAGCAGCGGTGTCTAGGGGTAGAAACCATGTGGGTAGGGGAAGGAGCTGAGGGGGGTGAAGAGAGGGAGAGAGAGTAGGACTTGAAATAGTGGTCAGAGAGCTGGAGGGGAGTAACAGAGAGTTTGGAAATAGGACAGTGTCTAGTAAAGATAAGGTCCAGCTGGTTGCCGACCTTGTGGGTAGGAGGATAGGGTGAGAGGTGAAGGTCAAAGGAGGAGAGGAAAGAGAGAAGAGGATCTAGCGTGTTAGTGTGGATGTTGAAGTCACCGAGAAGGATAAGTGCAGAGTCATCAACAGGGAAGTGCGAGACAAGTGTGTCAAGCTCCTCCAGAAACTCACCAAGGGGGCCTGGTGGGCGGTACACAACCACGATGGTGAGTTTGACTGGATAAGAGACAGTAACAGCATGAAATTCAAAAGAGGGCGGAGAAAATGTGGAATGGAAACAAGAGAGTATTTCCATTTCAGAGAGATCAGCAGGCCAGTACCACCACCCCGCCTCCCAGCTCTGGGAGTGTGAGAAAAAGAGTACACATCAGACAGAGCTGCGGGTGTGGTAGTGTTTTCTGGCATGATCCAGGTCTCAGTTAGAGCAAGAAAGTTGAGGGAGAGCAAGGATGCGTAGCCTGTGATAAACTCAGCTTTCAGCACCGCAGACTGGCAATTCCAGAGCCCTATCGTCACCATTTGCTCAACGTGAGTGGAGAAAGTGGGATAGATGAGATTGGTAGAGTCACAGCGCCTAGGAGTGACCCAATGTCTATGCCAGCCCCGGGAAGAGGAAAGGACAGGAATGCGAAGGAAACACATAGTCTATGCTAGGTCCATAAAATACAGATGACTGACTGGATCTAAAAAGAGCAGTCCATGTTTGACGAAGTCTTGGCTTGAAAAAGTCGCGCTTGCATTTGTTTACTCTAGCCTTCGTTCAATCTAGGCTTGTTTGCCTGAGGCTTGGAAGTAGCAGCAGTGATTTAAAGAACACTGATTGCTAACTGTCTGCCATGAGTGCAGGCCACACCCTGGCCACTTAACACCCAATTGGCCAAAGAGGTACACTGAAAAGAGGCCTATTGCCCAGAAACTGGTCACTTATGTAAAACTCTATCAAACCTCACACAATACTATTAAAACTGCAAACAGCAAGTTACCAAGGAATATATTTATAAGCTAAAAGGATAACTAAGTCAAAACAGCTAGGCAATAACAAATTTAAGGGCACACTAGGTGAAAAACAGCTACAGATAGAATAAGTAAATAAGACAAGTAAGTAAATAGAATAAGACAGCTACAGCTAGAATACGATCCCACTAGGAACCAGCAGCAGATGTATAGACAAAAGGACTACTACTCAAGGAGCTGGAATAAGACTAGTAGCAACTTGTTAAGCAAGAAAGATGATACTTACTCTATTCTAGATGAACCAGCAATTCAGAATCGCTCCAGAAGTTGAAATGCACACTGGTATTCTACTCACCATGGTATTCTACTAAAAAAAAAAAAAAAATCCGGTCCACCTACACCCATCTTTTACTTCAAAGTCCTATCACCACTGAAAACCTTTCAGGACCCTTGCAAATTACTTGCTAATCCAGAAATATGAGAGCATACCATCAACAGACCCTCTTTTCATCACTAAATACGGAGAACTTGATCCCAGTTCCATCATCACTTCCATCACATACTCTCATTGTCTGGCATTTCTTCCATTTATTACTCCGGACACTCCTTCAGGGTCAGAACTGCCACTTCAGCCACGTGCAATGGCACTCCAGAACACCTCATACAACTCATGGGCTGTTGGTCCTCCCAAACTACATCTGTTCTGATCTCCAAGGTCTCAGATCTGTTCAATCTCATCCTAAGTAACTGGATGTTTTGGGGGTCCATCGTTGCCCGGGTGCTACGGCAAATTCCCTACGAAGCTTCCCCACAATGCAGGGTGCATAAATATACAACTAACCCCCCCCCCCCAACATATTTCTCTCTCTTCCTTTTTCCTCTCCTTCATAGTGTCCTGAGGGGATCTGTTGTTGCCTGGGTGCTACAGCAGATTCCCTACAAAGCTTCCCCACAATACAGTCAGCAAGCGGAAGAACTACAAGAACTATGCCCATCAATTACTTTCCTTAATAAACCATTTAAATGCATCATATTGATTTTGTGGTCCTTGCTAGTGAATCCTTCCTTTAGAAGTTTTTTCTTCCTTGTTTTTCTGACACAGAAGTCCATAATGTGGCTGGTAAAGTCCAATTTTTGCAGAATATCAGTTTCAATGAACACTAGCGACAGGTGATTCTGTCTGTTTTGCCCCATTGTGGATCTCAGTCTATTTTTAACTAGTCCCAGTTTGAAAAAGGGAACTCCCTGCTGGCATTAGTTACAGGCAGTCAGAAATAGTCAGAGTGCTGTATCGGCATTTGGAAACACTAACTGTAGTTATATCTTCTGGAGATTAGTCGCTCCTGTACAGAAATCTTTTATGGAGATGAACAGAATATTGTTCAAAAATCCAAATCTGTTACGGCTCGCTCATCCCGCGCCTGCAGCCAATCAGCTCGTCAGGGCTGGGCTTAAGTTTGCCGGTCTCCCGGAGCCCGTTGCCAGTTCGTGCTGTAACATCCTCGTTGAAGTGGTTACGCTTCCCTCCCTGTGTATTCTCTCCGAGTGTATCTCAACCCGTGGATTTGCTATTTTCTCTGTGGATGTTTTTTCCCTGCGGAATTGGATTACCCGTGAGTTTTCTCGTATTTTCTCTGTTTGTTGGTGACTATCCGCAAAGCGACTCGCCGGACTCTTTTCGTTGCCGTGCATGTTGTCCCGTTGGACCTTTGTATGAACTGTTAATAAAGTACACCAGTTTCGGCGAACTCTATCTCTGCTTGGTGTCGTGTGCTTGGGGTCTTCCACAAACCCTAACAAAATCTGCTGAATATAATTGTAGGAGTGATACCTCCTTTGTCTCAGCCTGATCGCTCACAGCCAGGTTCAGTGGTTTCATCTGCTTGTTTTTTTTTCTTCCTTTTTCTGTGCCAGCGTGTCCACTTTGTAGTGTTGGGACACAGATGGAGACATGTTTTCTGCACCACTTTTTTGTTCGAGTCATCGCTTAACTTTTGCAGTGAGTCTTGAATTCTGGCATAATTCTGGTGCAGTGATTTGTTGCTTGACCATGCACTGACCATCTAGTCAAATCAATTTTATTTGTGTAGCCCAGTATCACAAATAAAAATTTTGCCTTAGGGGGCTTTACAGCAATACAACATCCTGTCCTTAGACCCTCACATCGGATAAGGAACAACCCCCTAAAAAAAAAAAAACTTTACCTGGGAGAAAAAATACAAAGAAACCTCAGGGAGAGCAACAGAGGAGGGATCTCTGTCCCAAGACGGACAACATCCAATAGATGTTGTGTTTGAACAATTTACAGAATACAACATTGAAAGAGGATAACAGAATTATAATGAAATTAAAAAAAAATATATATGAAGAATATGATGAGGATGCCAAGCAGTGTCCAGACGCCACCAGAACACTCCAGGACCCGAGCCACGCGACCAGCATCACCAAGTAGACAAAAAAGGAAAAAAAGAAAAAATAGTCACACGCCTGAGTGAGAGAGGGATATAACATTGAAACAGAATAAAAAAATTATATGGATTTATAAGATATATAAAAAGAAAATGTGATGAGAGGGATGCCAAGCAGTGTTGAGGGGGATGCCAAGCAGTGTCCAGTGTTAGTTTCAAATAAGACAACTGTACTTATTTAACTGAGTTTTATTTGCGCTCTCAACAGCAAGTGGCCACAGCCTACCGAACATTTCAACAAGTGCCTTTTACTAGCAGCGCGCCTTCCTCCAAACAGGAGGGTTACCGTAAAGACTGCAGTAGAAGTGACTAACAAAACAGGCTACCGTATTAACTGTATTATAGGCACCAACAAAAGTTAACAACAAACTTAACATCCAGGTGGCAACCACCATCACCATGGAGACCTGGGAGGAGGACAGACTACACGTGCACACAAGGAAGACTCACATCACACCATTCACACACACAGAAGAAGAGAAAGGAGAAGACATCATTCAGAGAGAGAAAAGACATGTGAGAGAAGAGAACAGTTTGCAATAGTCAATAATCTATATGCTATAATGTCATTAGCAGAACAGTGCTTGGTAAATTCATTGAGACAGAAACCGACCCACCATGCAGTACAGATTGTGAGCACTCAACTTAAAGGCAGCTAATTGTAGGCTAAGGTAAAAGATGAGTTTTAAGTTTGGATTTAAAGGACTGAACAGACTGATTGTCTGATGGCACCAGGCAGGTTATTCCACAAGAACGGGGCCCGATAGGAAAAGGCCCTGCCACCAGCTGACTTCTTTTTAACTTTGGGTATACACAGGAGCCCTTTATTTTGAGAGTGGAGAACTCGAGATGGAATGTACAGTTTAAGGAGATCAGACAGGTAAGATGGGGCAAGCCCACTTAGGATTTTATAAGCCAGCAGAAGCACCTTGATGTCTGATCTAACATGGATAGGAAGCCAATGAAGGGAGGCAATAATTGTTATAATAGGGTAAAATCTTTGTGTTTTAGTTAGGATTCTAGCTGCAGCATTCTGAACCATCTGAAGACTTAGTACTAGCATGTGGCAGACCTGAAAACAGAACATTGCAATAATCAAGTCTGGATGAAACAAATGCATGTATTAGAGTCTCTGCGTCAGCCATGGACAGGAACGTCCGAATTTTAACTAAGTTACATAAGTGGGAAAAAAGGCAGTGTTGGTGATTCCTTTAATGTGCTTATCAAAGGACAGGCTGGGATCAAACGTAACACCACGATTTTTGGCTGCCACACTTTGTGAAATCACAGAGTTGTCGATTGTTATTATTACTTGATCAAATTGGTGTCTGGGTCCAGCTGGGCCGATGACTAGCATCTCAGCTTTATCTGAATTTAAAAAGCATAACGTTTTGTGATATTTTTACAGCAGCAAAGCAGGCCTCTAAATTAGTAATTTGAGTGTGATTATCGGATCTTATATGCACATACAGCTGAGTATCATCAGCATTAGGGTTGCCAACCATTCCTTAAAATAAGGAATCATTCCTTATTATATATATATATATATATATGTATATGTCTGTGTGTGTGTGTGTGTGTGTGTGTGGTGTAAGGCATATTATATTTGTTATGCCCACGCCGCCCCGTCCATCCAACCCCCATCCCTGTCCCCTGTTCCTTATTTCTATTTCAAGGAGTTGGCAACCCTAATCAGCATAGCAATGGAAGTTTATTACATAACTGGGTATAATTTGGCCAAGAGGTGAAATATAAAGAGAGATAAGTAGCAGGCCAAGAACTGAGCCCTGAGGTATGCCATATTTAACGTCAGATAATTTTGACGTAATGTTACTATAGCAGACACAAAGTGTTCTTCCAGATAAGTAGGACTTAAGTCAAGAGAGCTAAGCCTGAGACATCAAAATTACAATTTAATCTGTCTAACAGTATACTGTGATCAATGGCGTCAAAGGCTGCACTGAGGTCCAGGAATAGAAGCACAGAAGTGGAATCAGAGTCCATAGCTAGTAAAATATTGTTCACCACTCTGGTCAGAGCAGTTTCAGTGGAGTAACAGCCCCTGAAAGCCAATTGAAAAGGTTCATATATATGGTTTTCTTCTATATGGATTGAAAGTTGTTGATATGCAACTCTTTCTAGTACTTTAGAAAAGAATGGAAGATTAGAGACTGGTTGATAGTTATTAAGAGACCCTGGATCGAGATGCGGTTTTTTAAGCAGAGGTTTAACCACAGCTGTCTTAAAACTGCTGGGAACAGTGCCAGTAGTAAGTGATAAATTAACAATGTCTAGCATTTAGGTCCCAGGAAAGGCCAGGGGTCTTTAAAAAGTTTTGCTGGTAAAGGGTCAAGTAGGCAAGTAGTTGGTTTAGAAGCTGACATGAACTTAGTCAAAGTGTCAAGAGAGATCGTCTCAAAGGCTGTAATGACAGGGACTATCGGTGACTCATTGTATAAATATGAATTTGGTAAGACAGGCTCTGTAGCAGTAACTGTATTTGCTGAAGTATTTTTTTTTTATGATTTCATCAACCTTATTGCAGAAAAAATCTAGAAACTCATGGGCCATGAATGGTGAGCAGCTAATAGATGGCTTCTTTTTACTAAGTTTAGATACAGTCACAAGAGAAATCTGGGGTTATGTTTAGTATCTTAAAGGCTTTTCAAAGTCTGAATGTCGTCGTTGTTATTAGGCTGTAAACCTGCTGTAATTGTCTGCCAACAGGACAAGGAGAAAAATTAAAAAGTGTCTGTACAAAGTTAAATAAAAAAAAAATCCTCCATTAAGCCTCACTAAATTGAGTGTGTGTGCAGCACATGGTACTCACTTGACCAAAGGGTTAATCTGTTAGATGCGTGCTTGCAGGCCACTGTAAATACCAGACATATTGATATTGGCTACATTATCGCAACATGCATCTGCATTTATTGATATCAATGTCCATGTCTTGTAAACCACCAAGAACAGAACCAGTCATGTGAATCTCCTGAATGACTCTGAATTAGCTGAAATTTGACAAAATGTTCCATAATGCAGCCAGCAGGTGACACGTATCGTATAATGAATGTGAGGTGGTCTATGTGTGTAACATGTGGTGTGGAATCGACACTGATCAAAAAATACCTTACCACTTTTAACTGACTAATTATCTCAGTGAAGACCCACTCTCCCATCTGATCAATACATTTTAAACATTTAGTTGATGAGAGGTATGATGGAGTTCCCTTGCCAGCATTGCCATGTTTCTATATGTGCTTTAAAGAATGGATCAAACTCACTGATAACTTCCAGCACACCCATAAAATTTCCATTTATCAGGTTGCTCAAAAATTTCGCTGTGTTCCCTGAAAGGTCGACCTCACTCTGCTAAAAAACAGCACCACCGCAACCACCCTCTTTAAAACCTTAGTCCAATATTCACATTCACTGTCATATTGTTTTTTTTTATAGCTCTGAATCTATACGCCCAACATCAGCACAGGGCATAACATAAGTAATCGTAGACTTTCTGTGGCTCTCCGATCATTCATGTTCATCCAAGCGCACGGCGGCATTTTTCCAGTCACTATAGCCTGCTGTGAGTGCAGACTGAAGATCACTGTCCCCAAATAGTTTACATGTGAAACAAAACACAGAGGCTTTTGAAGGGGAATAAAGCATCCATTCTCTGGGCACAGTTTCACCATTTGCCAGTTTCCTTTTAAACAAGGTTTTAGAAAATGCCTCTTTTGGTGTTTGTGTTGTCTTTCCGAGGCAGCAACATCTGCATCTTTATTCTGACAAGTTTCAGGTCCCATTTTAACCCATTATGTCCTCATATGTTCATCAATTTTATCCCAGCTGGCAGCTGGGATATATTTGCAGTCCCTTATGCCCTCTTCACAGCAATAGGTGAGGCCATCATCGAGGGGTTTGTGAAAGCCAGAACATCGTGGCTAATTCCCGGAGTGTTGGTGGTACAACATACCGATGTTTCAGGTGGCTGAAGTGTCAGTCCCTCTGTGTCAGACTCCTTATCTGAGTGAAATGGTTGTGAGGCATGGCCGTGGTCAGCTTGGCTGGTGCTTTTTCAGTGGCTAGAGCTAGCTGTGGCTCACTTGGCCGTTGTCTTTGTGCATGTTCAATAATCAATCAATCAATTACGTTGCATTTTATATAGCACTTTTCTAGCTGCAACAGCCACTCAAAGCACTTTACATTTCTGCTCAAATCTGCATTTCAGACACCTGTTATAATAGAACACAATCTGTTCAAATGCATTTAAACAAGAACTAAACAAAATCCAGCTTACCCAAAATAGAGCTGCGAGACTTGCTCTGCATTGCTCAATTAGAATTAATTAATCCAGGTAGGAAAATCACAGAAAATTGAATCAGTTCATCTGGACACAACATTTATTGAGGGAGAAATGTTTCATCACTCATCTAATTGAACTCTTCAGTCTCAACTGACTGCAGGTATCCCCACCCTAATAAACAATACAGTGGCATAATGACTGAAAACAAAAATCGGTTTCATATGCAAATTGTCATGAGCATTAACTAGAGTTTCAATGTCAATGTGTACTATTCACAGAGGATTTGGGAATGGTTGCAATCACAGCATTGTAAGATGGCGACAGATGTAAACCAACACATACTGATCAGTTCTTAAGGTTTGACTCTCATCATCCACTGGAACATAAACTAGGAGTCATCAGGGCGCTGTACCAACGAGCTGACAACGTGGCCACCGACACTGACACCAACAGGCGGAGGCAGTGTGATGCTCTGGGCAATGTTCTGCTAAGAAATCTTGGGTCCTGGCATTCTGTACCACCTACTAAACATTGTTGCAGACTAAGTAGACCCCTTCATGGAAACAGTATGCCCTGGTGGTAGTGAACTCTTTCAGCAGAATATTGTGCCCTGTCACACTGCAAAACTTGTTCAAGAATGGTTTGAACTCAAAGCGTTGTCTTGGCCTCCAAATTCCCCAGATCTCAATCTGAGTAAGCATCCGTGGGATCCATCCATCCATCCATCCATTATCCAAACCACTTATCCTGCTCTGTGTCATGGGATGCTGGAGCCTATCCCAGCAGTCATTGAGCGGCAGGCGGGGAGACACCCTGGACAGGCCGACAGGCCATCACAGGGCCCACACACACACACTTACAACCAGGAACAATTTAGTACGGCTGATTCACCTGACCTACTTACATGTTTTTCGACTGTGGGAGGAAACCAGCGCACCTGAAGGAAACCCACACAGACACGGGGAGAACATGCAAACTCCACACAGAGGACGATCCGGGCTGACCCCCAAAGTTGGACTACCCTGGGGCTCGAACCCAGGACATTCTAGCTGTCAGACGACCGCGCTAACCACTGTGTCACCCCATCTGTGGGATGTGCTGAAAAATAAAGTCCGATTCAAGGAGGCCCCACCTCACAACTTACAGGACATAAAGGATCTGCTGCTAATGTCTTGGTGCCATATACCAGATTACACCTTCAGAGGTGTTGTAGAGTCCATGCCTCGATGGGTCAGAGCATTTTTGGCAACACAAGGGGGACATACAGAATATTAGGCAGGTGGTTTTAATATTTTGGCTGATCAATGTATATATATATTAAGGTTTTCACAAAAAAGTCGACTAGTCAACACTGCATAGTTGTGGACTCATCGTTCATCTGTGGTTTTAGCACTGTGCAGTAATGAAGCAGTGGCAAATGCTTTTATAGCAGATATGCAGCTAGGGGCGCTGTAGGTAGGTGGACATAACTATGGTTGTTATTGAACATATATTTGTTTGAACAATCATTTTCTACGTTATGCCATTTTAAATGAACAGAACTTAAAGGGAAATTTCACCAGTTTTTTCATGTTGATGTCCAATCAGTTTTGGGCGCAATTATATTCAACTGAGGCAATTGTTTCCTCAGCGCGTGCTATTTTGACCGAGAAATCCGGGTCCCCCTGGTCGCAGCGCTGTGCCGGCCATGACTACATGTACCAGGATGCATTGCACGCGAACTTCTGACTGAAGGTGCTTTCAAGCGGTGTCGGGTTTATCGGATTTCTTCTTTATGGGTTGAGCTTCCCACTTGGAAGAGCACATGAACACCCTACAAAGTCGGATAATCAAGTCGGGTTACAAGGTGCAACACGAACTGGCTGAGTTCTGACGTCATTGTCTGGTTCAACATGGCCGCGCTCAACCACGGACGTTTGGAGCGTCTTGTTATCCGAACCGAACCCACTGAAAGTGACAACAAGTTAGCTTCGTTAGTTTGCTAACACATAATTCAGGTAGAATCAAGACACGGAATAACTGGCCAGATAAAATGTTTAATAATCACCGTATGCGTTTCCTCTCCTCTTCAACATCATAAAGGTACTGGCAACAGCTTTGGATGTATTTGCTGTACGCTAGCAGGAGCCACAAACAGAGCGGGCGTTTTCTTCTTCCCGGGTTCCGACCAAAAACCACTTGAATGCATTCAAGTCGCGTGAACGACTTCCGCACTCTGTAACAACTATCGTCCAATCAATCCGACATGCACTTGAGCGCAGCATGACACCTTAAGCCCAAATCCTTCCCAAGCCCGCCCAGCTCATGGAGGCGGGCCTTTCTTGCCACACTTTGTTCAAAGAACGGCATCTTAAAATCTTTGCTCTTCGATCAGAAAACCGAAAAACGACATAAATTGAACTGGATTAGTTTTGTTGACGACAAGCATGCCTTCTCGTTGTGTCGTGCCTGGATGTGACAACTACAGAAAGAGAAGAGAGTAAGTGTAAACTATCTCCGATTACACTGAACAGTGCACAGAATGGCTCCGAGCCATCAAAAACCCCACATATCACGAAAACGCACTGACGGCAGTACTGGGGAGTCTTTAGGTATGCTCTTTGCATTTTGCAGCAACAACAAATCTTACTTTATTCAGACACAAAGGTAGGTCCATGTTAAAGACAACAACAAAGAAATACAACACAAGACAAGAACACAAAAAATAGCTAAAAACAGTAGCTCACAAGTCCACAATGGTTAAAAGCTATACAAACATTTGTTCCAATGTTTCCAGAAACAAGATGAGTACCTGGTGTCACTTTGTGTAGGCTCCGTTAACAGCATTATAATTACATTCTTAGAATCAATTAATCGACACATAAATTTGTACATAAAATTCCTCAACACGGCATGAAAAGTGGGAAGATTACTAGTCACAAACATATGACTTGCACTTGTCCATCTTGGAAGCTTGAGCAAGATTCTGAAAGCATCATTATGTGCTACCTGCTGCTTTTTCATTTTTGCTTGGCTATAATTGCGCCACAAGTGGGCTGTATAGAGTGGAGTACAGTAGGCCCTAAAAAGAGCGGTTTTAACATCATCTGTACACATGAAATTTGCGTGCCAGCATATTGGCTTGTGCATACAGTTTGCAACACTGGCGCTGCACATCATCGTCGTCACATCAGCAGCAGACAACGGGAAGAGATATTTCAACTGTGCAATACTCTGGTGTATATTGATACTGAATTAGTACTCCATTCATATTCTGCACATATTTTTCTATATATATATGTATATATAGTTTTATATATTGTAGTATAATGGACATTTTTTATGTATTTCTTATTCTTCTATACTGTTGTTTTAAATTGTAGTATAATGCACATATTTTACACATTTTTTTTCTTTTTCTATTGTTCTTAAATTTTCACGTTTGCTTGTATATATTTTATCTTCTAGAATGTAAGCAACTGTAACTTGACCCAATTTCCCCTCAGGGATCAATAAAGTATTACTGAGTCTAATTGTGTTGATAGCTTTTCTTAGCCA
This sequence comes from Lampris incognitus, assembly GCF_029633865.1. Classification (NCBI taxonomy): domain Eukaryota; kingdom Metazoa; phylum Chordata; class Actinopteri; order Lampriformes; family Lampridae; genus Lampris; species Lampris incognitus. Next base: position 110,103,597 of record NC_079212.1, read on the forward strand.
TGCAAAATCTGGAATTGTCCCTGAGTTTGAACTGGGTGTTCTTCAAAATATCTTTTCAGTCATGCCAGGCTGCAGATATTTAGTTGCCTTTGAAATAACACATCTTGGCCATGGAGAGATCACTGGCATTTTACTGAAACTTATTTTTCAAAAATATAATAAACATTTGGTTTTATGCATTGATATTTCATCCTTTTTAGCTTTATAAATATATATATAGTATATTAAAAAAATTTTTTTACTGAATGCCAAGATTTAAAAAAGTGCATAAGAGGTTCTGTTCAATGTCTTGTTTCCATAACAGGGGGAAAGCACTGATTCCTTTTCACTTGGGAACCCCACCCAGAGGCAACAGCTTTCCCTTTCTGCCACAAATGTATTTTTAACCATATATTACCCCCCCCCCATAAAAACATACTTTTCCCTGTTTTGCAAGAAAAAGCAATGTGTTTTGCCTCTGAAGGGAAAATCTCTGCATAAGCCAGCAGGTATGATTTTGCGTGCATCTGACATAGGTGTACCTGCAGCAAACTTGAACAGTGTTTTGTGTGAAAATAAACAATTCAAGTTTGTATATGTAACCCGCACTTTGCGTTCGGCCGTCGTCTCCCTACACGCCCTGGGACTCTGCGTTGTGTTTGTTGTAGTATGATGTTTGCGTGGAAAAGGAAGGAGGCGGAGGCTTGGGATCGTGGCTGAGACCTGGACACTTTATTGGCACTCGCTTACACTTCACCTCTCATCAATCAGCTGGCCGCTGGCCTCCTCATACTCACAGCTTCCGGCAGAAGAAACAAAAAAACATTTCTCTTTCTCAATAAAATTAAAATAAAAAGTGCAAATGTGCAAATAAACACATCTCATATCAAAATGCTACCTTGCGGCAAAACCAAAGCAAATGTCATCCATTATAAATTAAATAAGGCACTTATTACCCATAAAATTAAACAAAAAAACATGGATAATCTGCTCAAATAATACTGCATCCTGCGTTATATGCCATGCTAATGCTCAACAGGCTAGCCAACACTTTTTGTCACATTTCTCTTGCCAAATACAATGTTCGACATCAAACTTTAACTAGGTTATAAGCAAACTTGTCTATTAACACCACAGAATAAACAGTTAGACAATATGTGCGATATAAATCAATATTTTTATGATAAGAAGAAACAAAAAACATTTGATCAACGTAGCCTTTTGCCCGGGACAAGAACTAGGGGTACGGTGTTGCAAAAGGGACAAACATCACCATTTGCGGCATTCCCAGGGGAACATACGGCGTAACAGTGCCACCCTGTGGCGGATTTACATTACTACTACTACTTTCGGCTGCTCCCGTTAGGGGTCGCCACAGCGGATTTACATTACTACCTTACAAAAAAACATTACTACCTTACATATATATACACAGAAAACAACTTTATTCTAACCAACACATTTTACAATGTGTTATTCGATGTTGAAATAAGTATTTAACATATTGCACATCAAGCTTTTTGACAAGACAAAGTCCAGACCAGTCACAAGCTTCGAAGTAAGTGTCCATTGTTAAGTGCATTGAAGTTTAGCAGCATTATTACACAAAGGCTTGCATATCACGTGGTTAAAGCTCTTCTGTTGCTTCATCCACTTCAGCATGCCCTCTGTACTGACCATGAGTGAAGGATATTTGGCTCTGATGTGATATACAACACAGGCAGGCAAGATGATGTGGTTCCCTTTGCAAAGTTTCTCACCTTGTAGCACCCACTCAAAAGAAAAAAAAGAAAGAAAGCAGCCAGATCATATTGTCTGCAGAGAGCAAAAGATGGGAAAGAAGATGGTTATTCATCAGGAAGCTACAAGTGCTGATTATATACTGTAACCTTAGTAGCTATTATCAGAAAAGTTGAATCAGTTCATCTGGACACAAAGTTTAGTTGGGAGAAACATTGCGTCACTAATCGAAGTGACATGGTCAGTCTCACCTTATAAACAGCATGGTTTCATAACGACTGAAACCAATGATCTAACACAGGTTTCATGCGCAAATTGCCGAGCACATTAAACCGACCGCCAGTTTTGGTTGTTATGAAACCGTGCTAGTTTCGTTATGAACACAGTGGTCATTGTAATTACAAGTTACCTAAGACAATAACCATCGTCAAGGAGACCATACACTGGGCAACGTTGTGGCGAGTATGATAGGGCAATGTGCTTGCAACCGGAAACCTAATGAGACGTGGGGAAATATCTGGGTAACAAGAGGTTGCCATGCAGTCAGCACCAACGTGTTGAGGAAACCGTTTGTCCAGCGTTGCCGTGTATCACCACACTAGCCCATTACTTTGTTGGCCAAAAAATAGCGTACTCACTCACCGGTTATGTGCTGGCCCTGCTGGTCTTGGTTGTCTTTTCCAGTTTATCTTTGGGATCCTGAAGGATGTGTCCGGTACCCCGCTGTCCATGTGAGGAATAAAACGTCCATGCATAGTAATGCTCACACGAGCTGTTTCAGGGCTGGCGTCAGCGACAGCGCCCAACAAAAACTGCCCATGCTGAGATTCACTGCAGCAGAATGATTCAGTTTCGGTTGGCGATCGGAGGGCAATTTGAGCAACGGCACCGCTACTCACTGTTTGCTCTCGGCAGCTGAGGTTCTGTTTAGTCCCCGCCAGCCATATCATCTTGCTCGGCTAATGCAGCAACAACCTCGACCTCTCTCTGCTGCATTTCTTCGGTTGTATACTCTGGCTAAAATGGGGCCGTGCCTATAGTCCCCGGGTCCTATATTCCCCGGGTCCTATGTTCCCCTTTCGAAAAAAAGGGTCCCATATTCCCCGTTTTCCCCTAAAAAGGTCCTGTAATCCCGGTTGCAATAGACACCGGGGAACATAGAACCCTCTTTTGGAAAAAGGGTCCTATATTCCCCGCTGTTTCCAGGGGAACATAGGACCTTTTTCCAAATAAAGGGTCCTATATTCCCCGCTATTGCCAATCGAGGAACAAACCGGGGAATTTAGAACCCTTTTTGCAAATTATTTCCTTAACGGGTCCAAAATAATAAAAACTGGGGTCATGGCTGAGTTGTAGGCTACGACAGTCTATTCCTCCGCTGATTAAATTAGGCCGTATTACCATTGTTGGCTGTTGTATATCGCAGGCCGCCTTGAGTGCGTATCCAAATTCGGCCTAGAGGAGGCTGTAATTTGCTTTATTGTTATTTCTTACCAATATTTACTGCAGTAGGCCTAGTTAGTTGGCTCTCCGGCTCAGCATGGGCAGTCGGCAATCAACGCAAGTTTGTCTTGCAGTAGGCCCGCCTACCAGTATAACCTAGCCATTTCCACCTTCGCTCAAAGTTCAATTTGCACAGCACTGGACACTTCAGCCACTTTCTTGTTACTTTGTAGTTCGTTTTCCATATTAAATCACTTGGCAGACTTTCTTTCAAAAAGACTTTAATGATGAACTTTTTAGGCAGAGAACTTAGACCAGGACTTGGAATTTAGGACCAGCACAAAGTATCCATCAATGGGGGCCGCCTACCCTACACAATAGGCTAATTGCCTAATAATAATAATATGTGCTTCTCAAAAAACTAAAGGCTTGTGGAGGTGCTAAACCAAAAACATGAATCAAAGACGAACAGCAAAGATGTAAGGTAACACTCACCAAATGGTAAAAAAATAACAGAGGCAGTCCTCTATTTCACCATTTTATTGTTTGGCATCAGTCATTTGGGTTTCTGAAGAAGACCACCCGGCCAAGTTAATGACTGATGCCAAACAATGAAATGGTAAAATAGAGAATTGTGTCTTTTTTTTCATTTGATGAGTGCTACCTTACATCCTTTGATGTTCTTCTTTAATAATAATAATAAATAATAATAATAATAAATAAATGAATAAATAAATAATAACAACAACAGCCTAATAATAATAATGATAATAATAATGATGATAATAATAATAATAATAATAATAATAGCCTAATTATAAAAGAGGCCTAATAACAAATAACAATTACAGGCATAATACTATCAATAGTAACACTGATAATAGGCTATTAATAACAAAATGCTTCTAGTAAAAGCTTGGCTGAAAAAGGGTTGGTCTATGGCAGAAGCCCCCCAGAAAAGGCATGGTCTAAAACAAAAATCTCCAAGGCCTAACTAGCCTAACGTTAAGGCTTTTTTCTTCTTCAAAAAAGCAAAATGAGTAGTCCTAGTCCATTAGGCTACTCAACAAAGAGGGGCTAAAACCTCTAACGAGTTATCACCGATAACAACCGATTGTTGCAAATTGTTGCAAGTTGGCGGGCGGTTTAGACATTGGTGAATTTTGATCATGTGGTTTAGAACGCCAGGAAACTTGCGTGCAGATGACCACACATCCACGACAAGTTTTAAATATTTCCAAACTCAAAATCATGTGTGCATTTGGCTATTTATAAATTATTTTTCGAGCAATATGTGTTTTGTGATTCAGCTTTAGCGTTGTTGATTAGCCTTTCATTCATATTTTGTCAAAAAGGCGTATTCATTAGCCTAGGCCTATGTCCCGTTATTTCTGTAGCATACAGCATCTTAAAATCTTAAGAGACCAGGCAGATATTGTTATTATTTTATTGTTATTACCATGCTATATTAGCCTACTTTATAATTATAAATATTTCACTTATCCAATTATTAGAAGACTAGACTAATACTTTATGTCTATCTTTGCGCAGATGAAGTGGATTATTAAACCGTTATAAAGAATCGTACTGACTACCGAACTTCTGCTGGAGGGAAAAATGCAGGCTCCGTTTATTCGGTAGTTTTGGGAGAAGAAGAAAATGAACAGCGTCTCAGTGACGTAATCAATCCACGCATGCAAGCGCAACACCGCCCACTTGTGGACAAACAAAGTCGCAAACAAAATAATAGTACACAGTAACACATAGTCATACAAATACACTGGTGTTATATCTCAACACTCCCACTTATGAATCATGAGCTTACTGTATACCTTTTCAAATTTATAGAACAAAATAAAAAAAAGTTGGTATAACCCATACCACTCACATTTCACACACCAAACATTGCCTTAGCAAATGTCTTCAGTTTTACCTTGGATGCGGGCTTCGTCATTACATCCGCAACCATTTCGGCTGTAGGGCAATACACCAATGACATCCTTTCCTCTCTTATGGTAGACCTTATAAAGTGGTATTTGATATCCACATGTTTGCAGCATTGCCTACACACCGGGTTCTTCGCTAAAGCTATTGTCCCCTGGTTGTCCTCATAAACCACTGTTCTCTTGTATTCATATGAATCAATACCTCCCAGTAACTGTTCAACATAAATACATTCCTGGATGGCTAAAGCCAGAGCCATATACTCCGCCTCGCACGTAGAAAGTGCCACAGTAGCTTGTTTCTTGGCTTTCCAAGAGATAAGTGCACTTCCCCTGCTCATGCTCACACAGTAACCTGATGTGCTGCGTCTATCCGCAGTATCTGAAGCCCAGTCGGCATCACTATATGCCTGTAAGCCAAGCTTCTCGTCGCTCTTCCTGTAACAGAGCTGTTTGTCTGTGGTGCCCTTAAGGTAACGAAACACATGTTTTACTGTCACCCATTGCTCTTCAGTAGGCTCTGCAAAATGCTGAGATAGCTTGCTCACAACAAAACATAAATCGGGGCGTGTACATGTAGCTAAGTATATTAGACTCCCGACCACCTCTCTGTACTTTTTCACATCTAACATTTTTGGTGCATCTTCTGAGTAGTCTAATTTCTGCTCACATGGGGTTTCTCTTACCCTGCACTCCTGCATATCAAAACGCTCCAATATTTTCTCAGAGTACCTTTGTTGTGAAACTGTTACACAGTTGGCGGACTGAGTGAAGTCCATCCCAAGAAAGCACTTTAACCTGCCCAGATCTTTCATCCTGAATTTTGTGGACAGCATCTTTTTCACTTTACTCAGCATCTCTGTGCTGCTTGATGCTATGATAAGATCATCTACCCAGGTTATAATGATCGTTTTCCCTTCCTTTGACTCCTTGGAGTACACACAATGGTCTGATTGGTTTTGTGTAAAACCATCACCTGTCAAACACTCGTGTAACAGTAAATTCCAATTGCGGCCAGACTGCTTGAGGCCGTAGATTGACTTCTCTAGTTTACACACTAGTTTTTCTCCCTTCTCAATATAACCCTTAGGTTGTTCCATGTATATGTCATAGTCTATGGGGGCATGAAGATAGGCCGTCTTTACATCCATCTGGTGTAAAATCAAGTCATACTGAGCCGCCTTCTGTAGAAGCACTCGAACACTTGTTAGGTTGGCTGTTGGCGAAAATGTCTCCCCATAATCCACCCCAGCTCTCTGGCTATATCCCTTTGCTACAAATCTAGCCTTGTACTTGTCGTGTCCGTCTATATCTGTCTTTATCGAATACACCCACCTTCCTCCCACTGTTTTCTTGCCCTCTGGCAATTTCGTAAGGGTGAATGTTTTGTTGTCTCTTAGAGACTCCATTTCCTCGTCCATTGCCCTGGACCACTTTTCTGATTCTGGCGATTCCATAGCCTCTTTAAAGGTCAGAGGGACACCGCACACTGCCCTGTATGCATAATCTATAGTAGTGAGTGAGCTGTCATCACTGTCGCCCTGACTATAGTCAATCAGGTATCTCGGAGGGTTGCGTTCCCTTTGGGGGTACCTCCCACTGGCTGAGGCTTGTGATGTCACCCTTGGGTGCTCCTCATCATCATCCTCGGGTGCTGACTGTGTACCGTCAGTCTGTACATTTTTCTGTACTCTAGGCTGAGTTGCAGCTGTCTCAACAGACTTTCTCTCTCTTACCCAATCTTCTGGGTGCAGACCTGGTGTCTGAGTCTCATTTTCACTAGTTGCCTTGTGTACAAATTTAACTAGTCTGTGTTTCTGTACTTTCTCTTGGTCAGGGTAGTAGACTAGGTAGGCCGGGCTGTTCTTGTCGTGTCCTACAAAACGCCCCCTCTCACATCTAGAATCTAACTTTCCCTTGTCCTGCTGGTAAGCATAGCATTCTGTCTCGAACTTTTGCATTCTAGCCATGTTGCACTTTTTTCCTGTCATTGCCGTGTATGGCGTAGTGCCTGTGTGCTTGTTGAAGCATCTGTTTCTGGTGTGGGCTGCCTCCTGTACAGCATAATGCCAGAGGCTCTTTGGTAGACCACTATCTATTAGCATACACCTTGCCATCTCGAATAGTGTGCGTCCTTCTCTCTCTGCAACGCCATTTTGATGGGGAGAGTATGGGCAGGACGTCTCATGTCTTATTTTGTTCTGTCTCAACAGGGTTTGAAACTCCTTGCCTGTAAACTCAGTTCCATTATCCGACCTTATGCATTTCACTGTCCCATAGGGAGCTACATCTGCCAGAAATTTCTCGGTCGCTTGCACTGTGTCACTCTTTGTTTTTAAGAAATAAATACACACAGCCCCTGTGCACACATCTGTAAATGATTGCATGTACCTGAAACCATTAATGGACTCGTTTGCCACAGGACCGGCTAAATCAGTGTTTACCAACTCCAGTGGTGTCTTGGCTTTGTCTGTAGATTTCCTGTTCCTGTTTTGGGTAAACTTCCCTTCTATGCATACTGCACACTCTTTGTCAGGTTTACACACTTTACCCTTTATATGCATACCATTAGTGATATCCTGTAGCTTTATGATATCGTCATAGTTGCAGTGGCCCATTATCTCATGCCAAGTTTCTATATCATGGCTCACATGGCACTTTTCAACAACACATTCAGTTTGCAAATAGTACATTTTCCCCTGTACAAAAATGTCAAACCTGGTACCATCCGGTGACATCAGGGCACCTCTGCCCTCTTCGAAGAACACACTGGCTCCGTGTGCTGTCGCAGACTTCACAGAGAAGAGCTCTTGGGGGTACGATGGAATATATAGTGCGTTCCGCAGTGTCACTCTACACCGTCGCCCCTCACTGTCGAGCAGACATACCGTAGCATCTCCCCTGTCCTGCACCACACCAAAGGTGCGCTTACCGTCCGCCAGCTCCATGCAGTGTTTCTCTGGCTCGAACGAGCTGTCAAAGCTCTTGAACTTCTTCTTATCATTGACTATGTGGGAAGAAGCCCCACAGTCCACAATCAATCCTGGTTTGAACTGTTGCCGTCGTCCTGGTCCTGCTGAGCTGGTCTCTCCAGCCTGCACTCTGAAGATGTAGTCCTCTAATTTCGCAGCATTCCCCGGTCCCTGACCTCGACCTGCTCCGTGACCACCACCGCCGCCACCACCTTGCTCGCGTGCACACCTGGCTCCATCAGCGCGGTCCTTCTTCTTGCACACTTTGTCCGTGTGACCCTTGACCCGGCAGAAGCTGCACCACACGCTGCGTGAACAGTCCGTTTTCCGGTGGCCTTTGTCACCGCATCGCCAGCACACCGTTTGATCATCATCTCCCTCACAGCGTCTCACTGGCTTTTTCTTAGGCGCTGCGTGGGCCTTCATCACCCTCTCGGACGTCTCGTCCGATGCTGTAGCATTAGCTACAACTTCTGCCGCCTCAAAGTTTCTCAATTTGGCCTTAAATTCTCCCAATGTCAACTCACTGTCGCCATGTGTCACCATTAGAGTGAATGGCTTATATCTCTCGGGTAACCCCCTCATCACCATGGCCATCATTAGTCCCTCGCTCGGTGCTTCTCCCGCCCCTTTGAGAGCCGTAATGATTTGTTCAGCTCGGATAATGTATTCGGTTATCGTCTCATTATCAGCTTTCTTTAGCCCCGTCAATGTTACATACAGAGTGACAATCCGGGGTCTGCTCTTACCAATGTAATGTTCCCGCAACACCCGTAGACTCTCTCTACCGTTGTTCTTCGTTTCTCTGAAGATCAGTCCCAAGCTTGTGTTGTCCAATAAAGGCGCCAATGCGCAGTAGGCGTCCGCGTTCCGCTCCTCGTCTAGGGCCTGCTCTTCCGCTGTCAAAGGTCCCACGGGCTCGGTAAGAATGGTGGTTTTCAGCCCCACACCATGCCTGCAACAGAGCATTCGCTCTTCCCACAGTTCATACTCATCGGCCTGTCCGTTGAATGTGGGCCACCTGCTCTTCTTTCGCTCCATCTCCCTAGGTAGCGTTAGCTTAGCTTAGCGTTCCGTTAGCTTCCCGATAGCCTCTCTCGATGCTAACTAGCTTCACACTTGCTAACTTGCTACTCCGTGCTAACCTGCGCGCATCCCGCCATCCGAGGTTATCACACTTCGTGTACTTCTTTTATCAAACTACTAAATAATCCAACGTTATCTGGGCCCATAACCTGTTAGAAGACTAGACTAATACTTTATGTCTATCTCTGCGCAGATGAAGTGGATTATTAAACCGTTATAAAGAATCGTACTGACTACCGAACTTCTGCTGGAGGGAAAAATGCAGGCTCCGTTTATTCGGTAGTTTTGGGAGAAGAAGAAAATGAACAGCGTCTCAGTGACGTAATCAATCCACGCATGCAAGCGCAACAAACAAAGTCGTAAACAAAATAATAGTACACAGTAACACATAGTCATACAAATTCACTGGTGTTATATCTCAACACCAATTTTTAGCATTTCTAATATAAGGCTATATTGTTATTGTTATTATTATTATTATTATTATCATTATCATCATCATTATTATTATTAGGCTATTATTATTATTATTAGTATTATTATTGTCATTGTGTTGTTAGTATTATTATCATTACAATTATGATGCTTAAAGGGCCTTACTGAGCAGATGGTTTCTATCTAATATCTGTCAGATGCTTTTCCCAATAAGCTGGTGTGGTTATGATGGGAACGGCGGCTTTCTAGGGAACATAGAAGAAGTGGGTCGGAATTGGCCTATTGTCGGTATCAGCCAGCTTACGCAGGAGTCTATCCCTGGTACAATGCGCTAGACCTCTGGGAGATGGACTGCTGAGGACGGAACACAACACCTATCCTCAGCTCCCAGCACTTCTCGCACAATGTGCTACTCATACGCTGAGTTGGCGGCACCCGGGATCGAATTCACGACCTTGCGATCCATAGGCGAGGGCTCTACCGACTGAGCTATGCCCGGGTACAATTGCCCAAGGAACATAGGCTTACTATATTACATTCAGACACAGACGAGCCAGCTCACCTACTCAGTGAGGCGCATTTTCCTCGATAAGTGACACATTTCACGCATAAATATCAGAGAACTACCGGGGTGGGTTATGCGCCCAAATATAGGCTATAGCCTAATAAGTTGAAATTGGTTTAGTGTCGAAAGTTTCCACATACATTAGCCAACCTGTTGTGAATTCGTTTTTGTGGTATAAAAATAGAAATCGTATGATTCATTGTCTTCTTAATAATCTGCCCTAAATAATGCATTTTCAATAATAATTATTGAAAATGCAGTTTTTGCGCCAAACAGCGTCAAACCTGCTGACCGGGGAACATAGGACCTTTCTTTATAAATAGGGTCCTATGTTCCCCGGGTGCCCTAGGGGAACATAGGACCCTTTTTATAAAGAAAGGTCCCATGTTTCCCTGCACATACAAAACGGGGAACATAGGACCCTTTTGGGGAAAAGTGGGGAATATAGGGCCCTCTGTATACAAAAAGGTCCGATATTCCCCGGTCTCATACAAAGCGGGGAACATAGGACCCGGGGACTATAGGGAGGACCCCGGCTAAAATAAATGCCGTTAAATATCCGAGTCAGCCAAAACACTGACAAAATGTATGCTTGTCCATAAGATGCTCTGCTCTCATATTTTGGGATGCTGTTTTCGCTTTGGGAAACGTACCTCGGTTGCAACACAAGCGAAGAGAACAAGGAGGTTTTGTTTTTGAGTGGCATCTGAAGCATGCCCCTGGAGGCGGGGACTAGAAATCCAAGCTGAACGTGCCCGTTGGTCTTCCTTGTCACCAACTACGTCACTGATGCGTCAGATGGCGACGCTGGTGCCAGACGAACGGGTTTTGCGACGTTGGTAACAACCGCAGGCGTTTTTCACACTACATCCCGAATTCGGTTAGATAGAGATACGGTTGAAAATCGGCGAAATGGTCCTTTAAAGTATTTAGAGAAGGAAAGACTCCTGCTATCCCTGTGTTTCTGTTTAACGCGTGAATGTGTTAAACTGGTGACTTTAGTGACGGAAGGTGTTGAAAACAAGAACAGAACACGTAGTGTCCACCTAAAAGCCTTTAATTTTACTTTATCCATCCATCCATTATCTGAATCGCTTATCCTGCTCTCAGGGTCGCGGGGATGCTGGAGCCTATCCCAGCAGTCATTGGGCGGCAGGTGGGGAGACACCCTGGACAGGCCGCCAGGCCATCACAGGGCTTGCTCCGGCATACATATACTAAAAATGTTGCTTTAATCAATTTTCAATACACATTCGTCTGTGTTTAATATCTTTGCTGACCATTTACGTAAGTTAAACCGTGCTCAGTTTCATAACGTTTCTTATAATGTGGGAAACAAACGCAGCCGGCAGTGCAACTGTATTTTATACCGTTATCCTTAATCGGAAAGTGACCCATATTCACTCATTTGACCTGTAAAGAAATAAAGTCAAATTCCTCATTAGACACTAGCTGTTCTGCTAATCTGCTTCCCCCCACATTAAAAGTAACTTCAAGAAAGGTGAACGTTTCTTTTTTAAAAACAAAAAATATTGAGATTTTACTTTATCCCCCGTCACAAAAAAGATACAGTGGAATCAACACAAACAGCATCAAACATTAATTCCTCTCTCCCCCCTTCAAAATGTCCATAATAGAAAAAAGAAAAAGAAAAACACGAAAACAAAAGAACATTTGTAAGTACAAGAGATACACATACTAACAGGTTAATGCCTGCAGAATATTATTATCTTACATATTGTTGCACTGTGCTTAGCCCTTTTGTGGCTTACCCAAATTTCAGAGTACTTTACAGAACCAAACAAAAGCCCTAAGCACCCACAAGGGCCAGCAAACGCCTAGGACCTCCTGGACCGAAACAGGCAGAGAGCGCAACCACCCCCCAAAAGCCCAACCCCATAGACACCCACAGGGACGAACCCAGTCCCATCCCCACAGATGCCGGGCCCCAGAAAACAGCCGCGCTCATCTGCCCCTAAAAATCTGAGCCCCCATCAGACTGAAGTCAATGCTTCTGGTTGTTGACACCGTTTAATTTACATAATATAGGACAAAAAGAACCAGACAAATATAGATGTACTGTATTGAACATTCAATTAAAGATAATTTAAGGCTTTTAGGCTTTTCAACAGCTGCCGTCACCATGACAACCACGGACACACTCCGTGGTTGCACTCTCCTGCAATTACCTGACTACTCGACTACTTTTTGGGAGTAGTTGATGACTACTAAAATGCAGCAATCATGAATGCCCTAATATATATATATATATATATGTATGTATAGGAATGGTGAGGGAAAGGTGTTTGCTGGCATAGAGTTGACTTCTCCCCCAGAAAGAGTGATATCCTTTTCTGTATACACACAAACACACACACACACACACACACACACACACACACACACACACACACACACACACACACACACACACACACACACACACACAGTCATTAGTGGCCAGTCGCTGTGAGTGTCCCACCACTTTTCCAACTGAGGTTCCCATCTGAAACACCTGGGTGACAAGGGCAATTGTTCCCGTTTTGTGGGAGTAAATCACAGGGGGCCTAAATGGGACTGATGGTGTCTCTCTCACTTTGATTAGCACTGTTGACACATTAGCTCAACGCTGAATACAGAATGAGCTCCTTTGCTCTTTCAGAAATTGTCATAACCTGATGGTTCTTAGACTGCTGAACTTTTTGTTTTGTTTTGTTTTGTTTTGTTTTTGGCTGGAGAGAGGACGTGTTCAGTGGAAGAAATAAGGTTGAAAGTGTGTGTGTGTGGGGGGGTAAAACCGGCTGTTGCTGTAATCGACAATCAGGCAATAAAAATGGAGTAGCAATGAAATATAATTACGCAGTCATGCAGATTTTATTGCCATATTTATTTAATCGCATGGATGTTGACCAAAATTGGTCTCATCCCAAACTGTGATAAAGCCAACTGGATGTCACCTCACATTCACACATTAAGCATTTTAACACATCAGGAATGCCATACACTCACAAAAGGACTAGAAGATAGAAAGACTTTAATAGTTTCTAAAGGATAACAGTGAACTTGAGATCTCATTTAAGATGTAACAGTGAGGAAGGTGCTGACACGAGCACTGGCAGCTGTTGATCTCTGCCATTTAGAGTGCTGAAATAGCACCGCAAATACCAGGCATCACTACAGGCACCAGTGAGTCAAACAAAAATGGCAATATGTTGTAAGTCACTCCCGAGACTTGGCGCTTCAAGCCGAGGAGAGATGTCCATCAATACTTTGCATTTACATGCTGCTTGACTGTTGCATGAGTCTTTAAACCTTCTCAGTACATCTGAAGATTTTTTTTTGACTGTATGATGGCAACACGACATGTAAAAATGTCTCAACCAGGGCATCTGGGTGGTGTGGCAGTCTATTCCGTTGCCTACCAACACGGGGATCGCCAGTTCGAATCCCCGTGTTACCTCTGGCTTGGTCGGGCGTCCCTACAGACACAATTGGCTGTGTCTGTGGGTGGGAAGCCAGATGTGGATATGTGTCCTGGTCGCTGCACTCGTGCCTCCTCTGGTTGGCTGGGGTGCCTGTTCAGGGGGAAGGGGGAACTTGGGGGAATAGTGAGCCACGCACTACATCCCCCTGGTGAAACTCCTCACTGTCAGGAGAAAAAAAGCGGCTGGCAACTCCACATGTATCGGAGGAGACGTGCTAGTCTGCAGCCCTCCCCGGGTAAGCAGAGAGGGCGGAGCAGTGACTGGGACACTTCAGAGGAGTGGGGTAATTGGCCGGATACAATTGGGGAGATAAAAGGGGAAAAAGCCGGGGAAGAAAAATGTTCTGGCCGGGAGTACATTGTGATATACTGCCAAACCTCCACAAACAAAACTTTTATCAGGAATCATTATCAGCATTCCTGTTTCATTTGTTTTATTTTAATTTCCTTTCGCTTACTAATGAGTTTCATACTGTGATGTTATCTATGTGCATAATACTGACAACAAAGCTTGAATCCTGTTGTTTCCTCTTCTGTGTTTCACAGTCTACCGGAGGTGCGCATCTCAGATAATGGTCCGTATGAATGCCATGTGGGCATCTATGATCGGGCTACGCGGGAGAAGGTGGTCCTTGCATCAGGGAACGTTTTTCTTACCGTTATGTGTGAGTACCTCATACGATACATCACATCAACCTTTTAGTAATCACCTGACATCCGTGTAGAGCAGCGTACAGCTGGTGAGAACTCGAGAGTCCTCCTGAAGGCGTGTTGATGACCGTCCTACCAGGATTTAGTCCCCACATGCACCAGCACCTGCTAACTCACTCCATCTGTGGTTTTGTTCCTCATTGCTCCTCATCTCTGTCGACTGTACTGATGATACATGACTGATTAGCACATTTGTGTGGAAAAAGAAAACCTTATTGGGTTTAGGCCCACCAGTGTACCGCTGCTCAGCTGTCGAACAAAAGATCGGTATCAAATTGAAGATCCCCATCGAGGTCGTTCTACAGCAGGTAGGGGGATGTTTGACAACGAGTGAAACATGACGAGCATTCAACTGCACACTGCACGCAAGAAGCAAACAAAGAAACACTGCAGATACCGACAAGTAGATTAATCAGTCTCATTCAATACATATTATAACATTTTCTTGGCGTTTGATGGCATTTGTTTTGTTTTTTTTTAAATTTATTTCTGTCAACCAAAACTTTTGTGGATATTTATTTGTTTCCCTGCTGGATAACCCTGTATTTGTGATCTGAATCACATTCTTGTTAAATAGTGACATGAGTTAAGACCAGCCGCCCCCACTACAAAGGGTCAAAACCAACAAGTTGTTCAAATTTTCAATTACCATTTCATTGTCTGTTCTTTTGAGAGAAGTATTTAATATTGAGGTGACTAACATGGGTTTTTCCATCACTCTTTGAGCCTGACTGGCAATTCTTGGCTTTTATTGTGCTAATTTGATGTGAAAAGAACTTGCATTTCAAATTAGGCATTTTTTTTTAGATATAATTAATGTTTATAAACATACTGTGTATGTAGTTTGATATGAAAACACATTTTCCTTTAACTGACAACTCAAAATTGCCCCTATATATACAGTGCTGCTTGAAAGTTTGTGAACCCTCCAGACATGGTCACTGTTTTTGTAAAAAACATTAAAATAAGCTTATTACACATACATCCAAATCCCAATTTGTAAAGCACACTTTCCAAATAATGGACACACACACAAAAAGAGATATATTTTCATTATTTAATTCAACAAAGGTAGTTTATTTCACAAAAACTGAAAATGTATCATGTGCAAAAGTATGTGAACCCTTGTATTAGTAGCTTGTGGCTCCTCCTTTTGCAGCCATTACTTCAACCAAACGTCTTCTGTAACCACTAACCAGTCTCTCGCATCTGCTTATGGGGCTTTTTGCCCACTCCTCCTTGCAGAACTCAGCCAGTTGAGAGAGGTTGGAGGGACATCTGGCATGTACCAACTTCTTCAGGTCTCGCCACAACATTTCAATTGGATTAAGATCTGGACTTTGACTGGGCCTATCCAGAGTACGAATCCTCTTTCTCTGAAGCCATTACTTTGTAGTTTTGCTGGAATGCTTTGGGTCATTGTCTTGTTGCACAATCCATTTTCGTCCCAGCTTCAACTCCCTGACTGATGGCAGGAGATTCTGGTCAAGAATTTGTTGATATGCCGGAGAATTCATGGTTCCTTGGATAATATGGAGTCGTCCAGGTTCAGAAGCAGAAAAGCAGCCCTAGACCTTCACATTTCCACCACCATGCTTCACTGTTGGGAGGAGGTTCTTTCCTTCATATGCAGTGTTGGCTTTTCTCCAAACATGTTGGTTTTGATTGTGACCAAATAATTCTATTTTGGACTTGTCTGTTCAGAGAATGGACTTCCAGAAGGTCTCTGGTTTGTCCAAGTGCTCTCTGGCAAAGTTGAAATGGGTAGCTTTGTTCTTTTTTGAGAGCAGAGGCTTCCTTCTAGCAACCCTCCCATGAATGTCATGGCTATTCAATTTTCGTCTGATTGTAGACGCATGCACATTTGTCCCAGATGCTACCAGAGAGGTCTTCAACTCTCTAGAGGTGATGTGTGGGTTGGCCTTTACCTGATTTATTATTTTTCTGGTGCTTCTGGGTGATAGTTTTGATGGGCGTCCACTTCTAGGCAGAGTTGCTGTCATGTTGAAGGCCCTCCATTTGTAAATTATTTGTCTTACAGTGGATGGATGGAGCTGGAATCTTTTGGAGATGGTCTTATATCCCTCCCCAGACTGATGGGCTATCACTACCCTCTTCTTCATGTCCTCGGATATCTCCTTTGCTCTCGGCATTGTTGATTTGTATGGGACCACAGTGGTTTGGTTGGTTTCCTCTCTCTTTTAATTAGTGCAGGCCAAACCCTTTCCCAAGGATGTCTCATTTCATTGGTCTGCTTAAATGATTAATTAAGCACCCAAATGTGTTTCACTCGAGTCTGTTACCTGCTTGACTTAACCAATGCAGCTGGGGGTTCACTTACTTTTGCACATACACTAATTCCATGTTTCATGTAGTTTTTGGGCTACTTAAACAAGTCCCACTAAACAAGTACATGCAACTGATAAACATATATCTGACATTTCATACATAAAAACTGGTGATGATAGAATAAGAAAATCATGGTAAAACAACAGAAAAATCTAAACTGCTCAAGGGGTTCACATACTTTCAAGCAGCACTGTATATAGATGTGTGTGTGTGTGTGTGTGTGTGTGTGTGTGTGTGTGTGTGTGTGTGTGTGTGTGTCTATGCATACACATATACATACATACATACACCGTCTTCTTTTTGACCATCTTCTCCTATTTGTGAGTCCTTTGGTGGCTGAATAGTCCGATCCTAGATGTACAGTTGTGGTTGCAGACCGGGCATGTAAAAGTGGTGCTGGGGGGGGGTAGCTTTGCGAGCATGCCTCTTCGCATGCTTTGCTACACGGTGTTGTGTACGCTGGTTTTCCATATGCTTCACTCCCTCAGACATGAGAGTGCCAGGTGTTGCGGCAGGAAGCAAGTTCCTCCAAAGAAGAGGGGTTGATCTGGCATCTTTTCAGTGTGGTCTTCATTTGGTCTTTGAACCCCACTTCTGCCCACCAGCAGTGCGTTGACCGAGGTGTAGTTGGCCGTAGAGGACTTTACGTGGAAGTCATTCGCTCAGCATGCGAATAACATGCCCAAGCCACCTGAGTTGATGGTGGTTTAAGGTAGACTCCACGCTGCAGCTGCCTGCCCGCTCCAACACCTCTGTGTGTGGCACTCTGTCCTCCCAAGTTATGCCAAGGATCCTCAGGAGACATTTCACATGGAAGGCCTCCAGGCTTCTGAGATGGTGGCTGTAGATGGTCCATGCCTCACATCCATAGAGTAGTGTAGAGATGCAAACTGCTCTGTAAACAAGCACTTTAGTGTGGAGACTGAGGTTGCTGTTCTGGAAAACCTTTCTCCTTAGACGACCAAAATATGTTGAGGCTTGTTTGAGGCAGTGCTGAATCTCATCGTCCATTGTGCAGGTATCAGACAGCATGCTTTCCGGATATTTGAAGGCAGGAACAGTGGCCAGTTGTTGCCCTTCTGCTGTGTAGGTTGTTGGGTGGCTTGGGAGTCTGGCAGTCATCTGCATGTTCTTCCCAACTCGTGTATTAAAATCACCAAGCAAAATTACTTTGCCGCTCCTTGGGATGTTGATGAGTAAATTATCGAGTACCTGATAGAAGTAATCTTTCTCTTCACCATGGGATGGTAATGTTGGTGCATAGGCACTTATCAAGGTGATGTATCGGCATTTTGCAAGGGGTATGCGGAGAGTCATTAGCCATTCACTAATGCCCACTGGTGTTTCTTTGAGTTTGGGTAAGAGACTGTTCTTGATTGCAAAACCAACTCCATGGATGTGTTGACCTCCTAGGGGGTATCCTTTCCAATAGAATGTATAGCCCTCTCCTACATCATTGAGCGAGCCCTCTTCAAGGAGCCTGGTCTCACTGAGTGCCGCCACATCCACACAATAGCGCTTCAGCTCGCTGGCAATAAATGCTGTACTGCGTTGAAGTCTGTCCATACCATGGCTGATGTCCAGGAATGTTCTTATGTTCCATGCTGCAATTCTTAGTGGTGTTTTTCGACTGCGTAGTGGAATGGTCTGGCAGGTGCGGTTTCCTGCCCAGGCACAGTGTTGAGTGGGCAATTCTTGGGTCACCTTTTCTAGGCCATTCCCTAAATGGGGTGAGCAGTGCGGTCCTTAAATAGGGCTGCTCAGACACACAGGGGTCTGCCGGAAACAGCTGCCACTCAATCCCAGCTGCTAACAACCATTGCCCTGTGCCGCTGGCATGCAGAGTTCCAACTAAGAGCTCCCAGCTCATTCAGACCTGCTCCCATCACTGGATACTCCATCGCCGCCAGACTTTGTGAGGTCAGGGACTTAGGTAGCAGAAGACGATACCTGCACAGAGATGGTTTTTAAAGTGGCATGGGGGTGCGCTTCTCCCAGTGCCACATGGCTTGATTGTTGAGGAGTTGGTTCCGATGGCAAGGGGGATCCCTAGATGACCGTTACCTCCTCACAACTGCAGAAGGCTGACGGAAATCCAGTTTTTCTGAAACTGCCTCAAAGCATGCCACCACAGCTTGCTTTTCTGTTGGTGTAAGCTCCCTTAGCCTTATGTCTCCCCAGACTCACCCACAAGGCAGCAGGGCAGTGGTTGATAGGTGCCAGGGCATGTCCACCAGGGTGGGCCTGCACACCATATCTCTGGGGCCCACTGCTGCTCCGAGATCCCCTGCCAAGTTAGCCTGGGGCCGCAAGACCCCAGTTACCATGTGTGGCCGCGGGGAGGCCTGGCAAGAGTCTAGGTGAAGGAGAGGCTATGTACTGGCAAGGGAAGGCTTACACACTAGGATGCTTCCCTAGTTGCCACAAAGGCTAGCCAGCGGCAGCAAGCTAAAGGCAGGAGGGATGCAAGCGGGTTGGAAGAACACATGCACCTTCCCTCCAACTACATGCTGCTGCACCAGACGCATCACAACACCCTGTGGGCAGCCACACACACACGTCTATACATACACATACACATGCATACATACACATACATATATATGTATGTGTATGTATGTCTGTGTGTCGGTCTGTCTGTCTCTGTCTGAGTCAGTCAGTCTGTCTTTCTGTACTGTGGAATTCATGTTTGCTAGCTGAAGGTCTAGGACTGCCACTGCAGCATCTTTGCACCCTTTCATTTATTTTGCTGCAAACTGTTTCTCTGTTATGACAGCTGTTACATATTCTTGCCGTTACCATGATATCTCACATGCTGACCACGGGATGTTTTGCGGCTGCAATTCATTCTGTTCTGTAATTATTGACATTAATTCTGCCTTGTGACAGCTGCTTTTCTTTCCTCTTGTGTGAGCTCCGGCAGCAATGGCAAAGTGTTCTTCATGTAGTTTTGCAGCTAATTAACAATGGACTTTTTCATCGAAACACTAGAGAGGGGGAGAGAGAGAGAGAGAGAAAGTCTCTGTGACATTATTACTTGATTAGCACATTTTGTCTATCTGAGAACTGCCTTTGGCTCTCTGCTCCCCCCCCATCTTCTGACATGGACTCCATTTCCAAATTATTGCAATTAAATATGCCCCTGACCCATCTGTTTTGTTGTAGTTGAAGAGCTGAGGAGGACAAAATCCCACATGCAAGTCTCAAAACGGTGAAAGGTGAGAGTAACGCTTGTGGTGACGTCAGCGAACGAGACTTTATCAATGGGAAAGGATTTACCCAGTAAACCCTTTGTTGTTTTAAACATCGGCGGATATGTGGTGAATGATGTAGCCAGGGGGTAGTGGGAGCACCTCAGCTCAGCTTGGTCTTAAATCACTGCTCCACACGAATGGCCCCCGGCATTGTGGCTAATTGCCTTCTAAGCTGAAAAAGAATTATTCATAACCTATTAGTGTGCCAAGTTCACTAGGAAGTAAGGGGAAATAAAAGAGGAGAAGAGAAAGAAAGAAAAATGAGAGGAAAAAGTTAATTAATAGCAAGCCTTACATGGAACGTATTTTAATTTTTTAAAGGGCTTCATAAATAAGAATTATCATTTTAATGAATCCCCTGCCAAGAAATTCAATCATTCCTTTTCAGAGGGCCGGACCCTGAACTCCCCGCACATCAGCTACTGTCTTTCACTCCACACACCTTCCCAGTGTCTTTGCTTTTATCTTGACCTGTGCGAGCATATGTTGATTTCTCTCAGCCGGAAGGCATAAATAATGTCTCATCCTGAAGACTGTTGAATTTACAATCGGATAACCCATTCCTTACTTGAGCATTCTCGCTAAAGATATATTTTTCATGAGTAAAGGAAATATGGGGAATTATTTGTTTCAAAGTCTTTTTTTTAGTCCAGAGTGTTGCATGTAGAGGCTCTCTGCATTTACAGACACATGGAAGACTGGAGTACTCCATTCAAACAGTCTATGTGAAGACTAATGTGTTCATATAGGTAATGACAAAAAAAAAAATACAAACCTAAAGATATACACAAATGAAAAAAAAGAAAACATGGAAACTTGCTGTAGCTGAAAGTTACCTCGACCACCCAACGTCTCTTGTAAATCTAATTTGGTGTAACTCGGGGATACTTGGACTCAATTGACTGTGAAGTCTAAACGTCCATTCCTGCTGGAATATAAGTATTGTATTCAAAGTAGCGGCAGAGGGAAATATTGAGAAAAAGATGATAAATAGCACATTAGAGGTGCTGTGCTGTAGAATGCGTTGATGGTTATTAACATGATTAATAATTAAAGATTACATGAAAAAGTGAATGCTTAAACAGTGGATGTAATCATACTTTGACATCTTGCTGACATTGCATTTTCCCCCCATTCAATTAGGACTTAGAAAAACATCAGATGGGACAACATTGGCTTCTTTGTCCAATTTCTAGGCCCAAACATTTCATAAATGTAATAAATGATGTTTACACTTATAGACTTCATTTCTTAGAGAAGTCATATTTGGTATTTTTACAATGATAGGGGCAATATAATTAAGAGGCTGGTACCTTTTTAGAGACCATTTTATGTGGGCAATACTTCAGTAAACTAGACTCAGATTGATTTGATGCATTGCATGCAAAGCTGCCGTTGTTCCCTCTATGGCTAGAGGTGTTAGCGCTGCTAGCAAAGGAAGACCTAAAAAAGAAAATATGGTAAATAACAGATTTCATTGTATTTATTTAACTAATCAGTATGAAAAAGAATTACAAAAGTAAATATGCATGTACATGAGTTAATGTAGTTATAAATATGGAGAGGATTTTTTTGCCTAAGTATCTACTTGAGGAAGATAATATTAGTTGTATTAGCTGTGATCCAGTTCAACTCTACCACGTATTGACTGTCAAAATCTAAATAATTGTATTAGTATTAATTGACTTTTGCACACCTGTCTCCAGTGTATATGGGTTCACTGTAATTTCCCTCCAATCAGAGCCATTTCAAAACTAAGGCAGGTGACCTTGAGAAAACTCAGGAGTGCACTAGCTTACTTGAGCAAATGATTAAATCAATTAGGGCCTTGGTTTTAAATGGTAATCGCGTAACCCCCAAGGTGTTCAAGATCTTTAGTTATGACACTTGTGCCAAGTCATATTCAACTAATATATTTTGTGCAGCTTTTAATTCCTAATTCAGTATGAGATATTGAATGCTGTAAGTGGATTCGCTTTAAACACGATGTTCAGTCAACCGGCTTTTTTTTTGTGTCAACTGTGTTAGTGTATTACAAAGTAGGTTAAAAAGGAGCAGCAGATTATGGTTTGAACGCCTACTGGGTAGACCTCAGACACATTGCCAATCACATAAAACAGAGATTTAATTTGCAAACAGAGGTGTATCCATCCCTGTACAGTGCATACTACTACTACTACTTTCGGCTGCTCCCGTTAGGGGTCGCCACAGCGGATCATCCGTTTCCATTTCTTCCTGTCTTCTGCGTCTTCCTCTGTCACACCAGCCACCTGCATGTCTTCCCTCACCACATCCATAAACCTCCTCTTTGGCCTTCCTCTTCTCCTCTTCCCTGGCAGCTCCATATTCAGCATCCTTCTCCCAATATACTCAGCATCTCTCCTCCACACATGTCCAAGCCATCTCAATCTTGCCTCTCTTGCTTTGTCTCCAAACCGTCCAACCTGAGCGGTCCCTCTAATATAATCGTTCCTAATCCTGTCCTTCTTCGTTACTCCCAGTGAAAATCTTAGCATCTTCAACTCTGCCACCTCCAGCTCCGCCTCCTGTCTTTTCGTCAGTGCCACTGTCTCCAAACCATATAACATAGCTGGTCTCACAACCATCTTGTAAACTTTCCCTTTAACTCTTGCTGATACCCTTCTGTCGCAAATCACTCCTGACACACTTCTCCACCCACTCCAACCTGCCTGCACTCTCTTTTTCACCTCTCTACTGCACTCCCCGTTACTTTGGACAGTTGACCCCAAGTATTTAAACTCAAATGCCTTTGTCACCTCCACTCCTTGCATCCTGACCATTCCACTGTCCTCTCTCTCATTCACGCATAGGTATTCCGTCTTGCTCCTACTGACTTTCATTCCTCTTCTCTCCAGTGCATACCTCCACCTCTCCAGGCTCTCCTCAACCTGCATCCTACTCTCGCTACAGATCACAATGTCATCCGCGAACATCATCGTCCATGGAGACTCCTGCCTGATCTCGTCCGTCAACCTGTCCATCACCATTGCAAACAAGAAAGGGCTAAGAGCCGATCCTTGATGTAATCCCACCTCCACCTTGAACCCATCTGTCATTCCAACCGCACACCTCACCATTGTCACACTTCCCTCATACGTATCCTGCACCACTCCTACATACTTCTCTGCAACTCCTGACTTCCTCATACAATACCAAACCTCCTCTCTCGGCACTCTGTCATAAGCTTTCTCTAAATCTACAAAGACACAATGCAACTCTTTCTGGCCTTCTCTATACCTCTCAATCAACATTCTCAAAGCAAACATCGCATCTGTGGTGCTCTTTCGTGGCATGAAACCATACTGCTGCTCGCTGATCGTCACCTCTCCTCTTAACCTAGCTTCTATTACTCTTTCCCAAATCTTCATGCTGTGGCTGATCAACTTTATACCTCTGTAGTTGTTACAGTTCTGCACATCGCCCTTGTTCTTGAAAATCGGTACCAGTATGCTTCTTCTCCACTCCTCAGGCATCCTCTCACTTTCCAGGATTGTGTTAAACAATCTAGTTAAAAACTCCACTGCCATCTCTCCTAAACATCTCCATGCCTCCACAGGTATGTCATCAGGACCAACTGCCTTTCCATTCTTCATCCTCTTCATAGCTGCCCTCACTTCCTCCTTGCTAATCCGCTGAACTTCCTGATTCACTATCCCTACATCATCCAACCTTCTCTCTCTCTCATTTTCTTCATTCATCAGCCCCTCAAAGTATTCCTTCCACCTTTTTAGCACACTCTCCTCGCTTGTCAGCACATTTCCATCTCTATCCTTGATCACCCTAACTTGCTGCACATCCTTTGCAGCTTGGTCCCTCTGTCTAGCCAATCGGTACAAGTCCTTTTCTCCTTCCTTAGTGTCTAATCTGTCATACAACTCACCATACGCCTTTTCCTTTGCCTTTGCCACCTCTCTCTTTGCTTTACGCTGCATCTCCTTGTACTCCTGTCTACTTTCTTCATCTCTCTGACTATCCCACTTCTTCTTTGCCAACCTTTTCCTCTGTATAATTTGCTGTACTTCCTCATTCCACCACCAAGTCTCCTGTACAGTGCATACAAAGGTCATAATCCCGGGCTTTGGCAAATGAAAAAATCAATACCTCTTTTCTCAATGGTAAAACTAGGGTCATCATTTGTTATTACCTAAAGTGATTTCTGTGTGGCATTCTAGAGATTATGACGAGAGGTCATTTATCTCCTCAGAATTGAGCTTGACCTTGGGAACTGAGCCTGGTTGTACTGATGCCTATTCCGCACATACACGGGTATTTTTTAAAACAGGGTTTTTTCTCCTTTGTGCTTGAAAAAAAAAGCATCCCGTCCACACAAACACTTTAAAAAAAAAAGTCTCCATCCAATTGAAAACACAAAAAAACACACAATGGAAACACTGTCGAAAGCATGCCAAACCAGCAGACAGTGACATAACCCTAACCCTAAAGCCATGTTGGCCAATCAGAAGCCTGGGAAAAAAAGCCAAAAATGGAGTTACTGAAAACCTTGTCCCTGGAAGGAGTTTTCCAAAATGTCAATTTTCAGTTACCTAAAACGCAGTTTGTGTGTAGATGAAAGGCCAAAACACATAGAAAAAGCTATGTTTTCGAAAACACCTGTGTACGTGTGGACTAGGCATGAGTGTGCATACTGAGAGCCTGGGAGAAGGCATCTGACTGACATTATTGTCCTCTAGCAGTTTGGAAGTGTCTGTGTCAGGTGACAGACGGGTTTTGACTCACCCTTGTGATAAAGAGCATCTCAGACAACACCCGGCGTGTCACATAAATCCCAGAAATCCTTGCGTCCTAACCTTTTGTGAAGGCACAAGGATGTAATTTAAAGGCTACCCTTCCTAAACCGGCAGGGCTGGTATTTATAACCCCAGAAACAGAGATGAGCGCTAAGGTGTAGAGGGACTAATTACCATCTTGTCCCATAAAACTGGGATTCACTTCAATAATGGATGCCCAACTTTAATTAAGCTCTATGTATATTTAGCCGCTCGTTTATAAACGGCCGAGATTAACGTCGCGTGAACTGAGCCCAAACAGCAACGCCTGCAGACACAGCAGTTTAGTGTAGTAGGCAGAATTTAGGGTTGGTGTGTGGATGTGCCGGTGAGTGTGTTTGTGTGTACGTGTGTGTGAGTGTGAAAGGGAGAAGAGGTTTGTTTGGGCTGTGGCGTTTGATGGATTGCTATAGAGCGGCTGTTCCCTCTGTGTCCTGAACTTGCTAGAGAAGTGTAAAGTACCACTTGACCAGACTCGACACAGAGAGGGGATCAAACACAATGGGCTGATTATCACTTCTAACAATGGTGCCAATTTTTGTCAAGTCCACGAGATGTAGCTCCAAATTGTTTGTTATGTGGGGCATTGGCGTACCTGAGGTCATCACATGGGTTTGTTGAAGAGTCTTTGCTATGATACTTCATTACTGTCTTTTATCTATCCAAAAAGTGTACTTCCTCATCGTACTTTGCACCCCATCAGCATCATATCTCGCTTGAATAATCCTCTGAAAAAAACTACTTCATTCATGCATCAGTGCTCACCCACTTGGAATAACTTTGCCCCATTAGGCGGTGTGAGGGGATGTCTGTTTGCCTTCCCATATGCAATTCCTTTAGAATTTTTCCATTTTCATTTGCGTTTCATTATTTTTAAACAGCTTTTATTTAGCGTAATTATCTTGGATCAGACTGAAAATGTTAAATATGGGATGCACGTTGATAGATGATATCTGATAGCACTAATATCTGAAATGAATGATATTGCTGATCTACTCTGATACAAAAAAAAGGTGAAAATGTGAAAGGAGAATGAAAAATTAAAATGTCTTAACTGTAGCTCTAAGCTATGCATACATGAAGGGAAATGGGAAAAGAGGGGGGAAAAAACTGGGAAAATAGCCTACTTGTTGCAATGAGACAGCACAGGCCTACTTAGCTAACAATCAATTAATAAAGGAGAGAGAAAAGTACAGAGTAATTAAAGACAACTCTCCGATCGTAATCTCTATGTTTTGTAGATACTGTAAAAGAAGCAAATGTGTGCGTTTAATTACCCCCGCCAGCCGGATTATGCATTTGGTCGTGTGTGTGCGTGTGTGTGCGTGTGTGTGCGTGTGTGTGCGTGTGCGTGTGTGTGTCCTCAGCTAATCTAACAAAACTACTGGACCTATCAACGTAAAATGTTTTGTGCACAGTTATGACTATGAAGAGCATCTCATGGTTGGTCTCGTCATCGCTGCTCCCTCTCTTCGTTCACTCTCTAGCTCGCTCAACCAATGCGACTCTCTGTAGCTGCCCGATCTGTCAACCGTGCGTATGCATGCGCATGTGCAATTCACATCTACGGTTGACGGGCAGCGACATTTTCAAAATGTTTTGTAACGATCTCGTTACAGTATTGTTATTTTAACGACAACTGGGAATACAGTTAAAGCATTGCACTGTTTGTATTGACTCAAAAAGTACCATACATATTTTTCTTTATTTAAATGAAAAAAATAGATATTTGATTACTTTTTTCCCCTCTGTCTCCAGATAAAATGAGTTTATTGTTGCCATCCTGCAAACCACCTGCCCCCCTGCTGCAACTCATTTATAGTAGGTCCCAACCATAGAAATTATATTAAAAACCTAGAAACAGGGACTCAGACAATGACATGCACCAACTGATTTTTTTATTTATTTTTTGTGGCTAAATCCAAGATAGCAATCAGCCGTTTCATTAAAATGTTGTTGGGATCCTGGGGGGGGGGTCGAATCCATGGAAGTAAAAACAGGATGAGAAGCATAACAAGATTTTATTTCAGCCTTAATGGCGGAGCTCAATCGTACTGCCTACCAGGTTAAGACTTACCGATAGCTGTAACGCCAGTTCCTCAAGCAATCAGATCCCCAGTTGCTTGTGTTTTTGTGTTGTGTGTACATCTTTGGTGAGAAAGGACTCAGATTATATTTTACTCATTTTCCATTCACTTTGTTTCAGCTGCAGATTTTTAGCTTAACACTGCTAATGCTAACACGATCACAAATTGCCAGCGACCTAGCACTGATTAGAAAGTGCTGCGCTGTTAACACGATGCTCAACAATGACATCAATGTTTTAAGAGGAGAAATCTGTAGACACATGGACACAACAATGCTCATGTTGTCATGTTAGATAAAGCACAAGCTACATGTGTAAATGTATATATATATATATACACGAAAATTAACTCTTAATGGCTTTTTTTAAATAATTTAGGGTATTTTTGGGCAATGGAGGGCTGTTTGCTTTTTATGATGAAATCTATGTTTATAAATCATAATTTTAAACACTGAATGGACACTAAAACATTGCAATACGAAGTTTCACAGCCTTGGATTATAATGGCTGTCTATGGAGAGAGGTCTATTTTGGCAAATTTTTTGTTGCCCTCTCTCTGTAGGTTGACTGCCTGTTGGCTTCAAGGCCGAGAGAGAGGTTGATCCCTGGTCCAGATCCATAGTTAAAAAAACAAAAAACACCAATATATGTAGATTAAGAATAGACTAAGACTTTTTTCCACACAGCCAACAGTACATAGTCTCTCCACTGAGATAATTTTGTCTACAGATGTATAGTTCCTGTTTAAAGACCCCCCACGTCCCCGCATACGCCCATTGTTTATGAATGGAAGCAGCTCATGGAAAAAAATTACTATTACAACCTTGTGGCTCAGAGCTGCTCATCGAAAGAAAAAAAATGAATTAAATGAATTCAGAAATTAGATTAATTATTAAAGGGCCGTCTTTGAGCTAAACCCCGGGGTGATAATTGCGGAAAAAATAAACAATTCATTGACTTTCTGAAGAGCCTCTTTCTCCAACACTTAACCAGTAGTCTGCTCATCCGTAAAACGGCACCGAAGAAATGTTGCTTTAAAAAAAAAAAAAACTTTTCCCTCTATGTTGCCCGAAGTTTGGAGACATCAGAAGAATGTCTGGTTTTCACTGATTTTAAATTTCTATTTGATTTTTCTTCTCTCAGTTCACAGTGAAGTGTTGGATAACTCAAGCGATTATTTGCCTTTTACAGAGAGACAATTAGTGGCAACTGGGACATGTCATAGACTTGCAAGTGAACCCAATCCTACATTTCCAACCATCCATCCATTCATTATCTATATTGGCTTAATCCAGTTCAGTGTTGCAGGAGGCTGGAGTCTATCCCAGCAGGTATTGTACAGAAAACGCAGTCACAGCTTGGACAGGTCAGCAGTCCATCAGAGGGTGTGCACGCACGCACACACACACACACACACACACACACACACACACACACACACACACACACACACACACACACACGTGCATGTACGCACACACACATGCGCACACATGCACACAATCACTCTCACACCCTTCACACTGATGGGCAATTTAGAGACTTCAGTTCACATAGCATGCATGTCTTTGGACTGTGGGAGCAAACTGGAGTACCCCAGAGGAAACCCATGCAAACACAGAGAAAACATGCAAACTCCGCACAGATGGGCTGGAATCAAACCCAAGACCCTCTTGCTTTGAAAGCAACAGTGATAAACACTAAACCACAGTGCTGTCCCTCCAGCACCATTAATTTACTCATATACAGAGACACATATTGTGTCCACACTCATTACTTGTTTTTCCTATGTAGCTCATATGGAGTGCCTAATTATGTTGACATTTAGTAGTTGCTTATCAACGCCATGGCCAATGTATGTCAGTGCTACTAAACAGCTTGCTGACTTTCAGAGCATATTGCCAATAGCAATGTATGTACATAGACTGATTTCAATGCTCAGTGAATTCCTTCTGCAAGCATAACAAGCATCTGATAATGCCATCATATACTGTAGGTTGTCCATAACCCATACAGCACCCCTTTAGGCAATACGTTGGCCTGAGAACATACTGTATTTTGTTTACTTATTTAACTAACTTTGATTCATATGGTTACCACCTATAGACAATACTTTATTAGTAATCATATGTGCTAAACCAAATAGCATAAAGCTTATAGTGATTGACAGTCTTCATAGTCCCCTTGCATTTGAAGGTCCATTTGAATTGAACAAATCCACTGGTTCTGTTGCTGTGATCACCAGTGGGTCCTTCCTAAAACTTGCTAAAGGGCCGAAGGTTGGTTTGGTGTTTGGTGATGGCATTAACGTGCCAAATCATTATTGCTGGAATGTCACAATGGATATAGTCTGATGCAACATGGCAATGCCATGTGCCTGCGTAAATGATGCAGACATTCATATAGGAAGCAATTTCATCATGTAAAACAGCATAGTGAATATATGGGGTAACTCTAACTTCTGGATTTTACTCCCTACACAATGTTCATTTTTATTACTTTAATAATAATTATAAGTACGCAACCATAAGTGACTTGATATTAAAAAAAAACAGTCGCAGCACACACATAAAGTTGCCTATACACACTACACGCTTCGACATGAGGAACCCCACAGGCACAATAATGGTTCACTTGACTTTTCGTTTTATGTGTAGGCATGTCCAAAGTAGGCCCCACAGTTCCCACTACCATATGGCTTTATTGTTTAAGTGCACAAATTAGGGCTCAGCTGAGTATGCTAGGTCGCTGCAAGGCAGAAATATCATTTAGAGCTGCATGAGACTATGGGCTGTTTATTAAACCCTGTAGGACATAACATCCTCAAACTGTCTAGTGTTAATCATATAGAATTACCCCCCCCCACCATTACATACTCCTGGTCATGGCAGAGTGACTACAGTGGACGACACCATGCAAAAACCATTTCCTACCATACAGTACATCACAGCTATTATACTGCGTTGCATGATAAGGGAGAATGGAAATGTCGTATTGGCTGAGGTCGACGTGGCATGCAATCACGTGGTCTAGTCAAGGTTGTTGTAAATACATCTACCAAGTTCAGCAACAGTCTGTTACACAGAGACAAGGATTTTTGACAGGAGTTAACTTTCGGCAAATCAGCCAAAAAAATAAATTATGTATATATATATATATATATATACACACACACACACATTTTTTTGCCTTCTTTTCCTCTCAAAGCAACATTCTAAAACACCGAAGTCTCCATCTTCAAATAGTTCTCAAAGTCTTTAAACCTTGTGACGTCTTTCATGATCCGGCCCTTTATTGTTTTCATGGGGTAGCATTTGCCTCCTTCATCCTGAGACGTGCTCGTCTGATATGGAACACGCTGTCTTACTTGACGTCTCCCTGTGGCTTTCTGCGGGCTGTGAAGTGCAGGCTTCATTCCTCGTGGTGTGGTGTCCCTCACTCCCTTCACACACCTCACTAAGGATGTCTTCATCGCTTGTTGTGCTCTGCTCCCCACCAAGGTCCCTCCTTCAGAGCATGGATGACTGAGGAGGTGACAAAGGAAAAACAGCTCTCTCTCCCCAGAGAGGAACTGCTGATTGTACCAAAGGATGAGAGAACCTCTTTGTCACTCTACCTTTTACCTCAGTATCACCTTGCTTGATAAGTCGTCTTTCCTCAGAACCAGTCCCTCTATAAAAATAGACCCTGGCCAAACAGTTTGTTTCTTTTTTTTTTTGGGACCAGTTTGACAGTCATGTAACCTATAAGAAATTGTTAGCTTTGCAGCAAAGGATGTGGATTATTTTCAAAGGATACCGGGTGTAAGATTTTCTTATCATTGTTAACATTAATAGGTGGCAGGGTGGCGCAGTGATTAGTGCGGTTACCTCACAGCAAGAAGGTCCTGGGTTTGAACCTTGAGGTAGTCCAACCTTGAGGATCGTCCCGGGGCGTCCTCTGTGTGGAGTTTGCATGTTCTCCCCGTGTCTGCATGGGTTTCCACCGGGTTCTCCGGTTTCCTCCCACAGTCCAAAGACATGCAGGTGAATCAGCCACGCTACATTGTCCCTAGGTGTGTGTGTGTGTGTGTGTGTGTGTGTGTGTGTGTGTGTGTGTGTGTGTGTGTATGTTGGCCCTGTGATGGACTGGAGGCCTGTCCAGAGTGTCTCCCCGCCTGCCGCCCAATAACTGCTGGGATAGGCTCCAGCATCCCGCGACTGTGGTTGGGATATGTGGCTTGGGTAATGGATGGATGCGTTAACAATGGTATAAACAGTCAGGGAGAGGAATCTGAATTTATGGGGAAAAAAAAGTTGGCCCTCCCAGTCATTATGAAATACACTACCAAGTGTGACCAAATATGTCAGGACAGATCCCGTTGCTTGTGATATCCCTCAACCATTTGGAGGAGTTAAGGTAAGCTTCCATATAATTTAAGCTAAATCCCAATGTGACCATAACTATGACTTTAACCTTAAAGAAAGGCGTTTACAAAAGATGGGCCATCATCTGTCTTTTATAGCCTGCTTACTTGCTATTAATAATGGTTAAAGTTAATTTGCGCAGAATTGTTTTCCAAGTAGTATCACCTACATTCGATCCCCTGTGTACTGCTCTCTGTCAAACTCTGTCATGGCCCCACTGTAAGGGATAATTTATCAGTCTGTCAGATGGGATTTTACATCATATTTAAGCCTTAGCATTGCCAGATTGAGCCAGATAAAAAAAACAAAAACAAAAAAAAAACGAAGAAATTCAGTGGCTCTGCTATTTCTTTTTTTTCCCTCTCCTTTCTTTCATCTCAATAATGTTAAGCAAATCCTCCACAAATTCACACTGGAGTTGAAATTGTCTATTTGATGGGGTTTATTAGTGCATAATACTTTTCAGAGGGATTCAGAAGCCCCATTATGCATTCAAGGCCATGTTCAATAATAAAACATCCTGACCTTTTAAACTGTAAATGAAGAATATTGCTCTGGTATATCTTTTTTTTTTACTGTGATTCCACATGCTTGAAATAGTTTGCTCAGTCCTATGATATTGTAACTTTAATGATCAAAACATTCATTAGGTTTTTTGTTTTCCCCTGAACTTGTTTACCAGCATCTGTAGAGAGTACAGAAGAGAGAAACTGCAGGTTTTTGACCTTCCACTGCCAAAGTCTGATGGTAAAAATGACAAGCATTTCACCCTTTGCTTTTCACAGTGGTCTTAGCTCTCAGAGATTTGACACTCATCTTGGCTGGTGGATAAAAGACTATGAGACAGGCAATAAATTTGCGGGGATAAAAGAAATGCAGGTTTTGGAGCCCCTGAAAGCGGCCCATGGGCACGCAACGAATGGATTTCCTCTCAGTGCGCCAATTTTTTCTAAACCTTGGTACAAATCAGAGGACCGGAGCTAAAAGGAGAAATGAAATGGAAAATTCAAACCAAATTCAGGGCTTGGTTTTGTCCCACTGGATTCCATCAGGTTAGTGACGGGTAGGCTTGGCTGCTTTAATTGCCTAAATGGAAAAGACATGTTCCAATATGTCCACCCTGGCTTGTGGGGCAGTTCAGCTAAGCTATGGTGGGCGTATGGATAATAATGACCTGTGCTTTTAGATGTCACGCTTGTGTCTCAAGGCTATAGGAACCAGAACTTTTTTCTTTACCAAGCCTTGACACCTACCCAGCTATATGGGCAAGAACTAGCATATTCTCACAGACAAAACATTCATATGCAGGGTGTCCGGGTAGTATAGCGGTCTATTCCGTTGCCTAACAACATGGGGCTCGGCGGTTCGAATCCCCGTGTTACCTCCAGCTTAGTCAGGTGTCCCTACAGACACAATTGGTCATATCTGTGGGTGGGAAGCTGGATATGGGTGTGTCCTGGTCACTGCACTAGCGCCTCTTCTGGTTGATCAGAGCACCTGTTCAGGGTGGAGGGGGAAGTGGGGGGAATAGCGTGATCCTCCCACGCGCTACATCCCTCTGGCGAAACTCCTCACTGTCAGATGAGAAGAAGCGGCTGGCGATGTCACATGTATCGGAGGAGGCATGTGGTAGTCTGCAGCCCTCCCCGGATTGGCAGAGGGGGTGGAGCAGCGACTGGGATGGCTCGGAAGAGTGGGGTAATTGGCCAGATACAATTGGGGAGGAAAAGGGGAACCCCCCCCCCCAAAAAAAATGAATATACAGCTTATTTAC
Organism: Lampris incognitus; assembly: GCF_029633865.1. Lineage (NCBI taxonomy): Eukaryota > Metazoa > Chordata > Actinopteri > Lampriformes > Lampridae > Lampris > Lampris incognitus. Next base: position 110,136,632 of record NC_079212.1, read on the forward strand.
AGTTTCCAACAAACCTTGCCTGACGTGATCTGTGGTTTCCAAAAAACACCGACTGGCAACGTTTTGTCACATGCCTACGATTGTGTGTCAGCAGTGTATCAAAACTTTAGTACTGCGCCTTCACTGATGGTTAAGTTTAGGTATTAGGTTAGAGACAGTCAATTTTAGGAATGGGTTTGGTGTGATGGTTAAATCAAATTAAATAAAATGACCAAACATAAAAAAACTAAAACAACTAATGATAAAAATAAAACCAGAAGTATTCAACAAACAAATTCTCACTAGAGAATCCAACAAATATATGTTCGAAAAGGAGCAGGAGGAAGGTGCTACTTGTAATTTCCTGCCCCCTCTCCAATGCTCAATTAATAAACCTAAATAATAAACTTGGCTTTTCACACATCAGACTATGTCATTCTCAGTATCTATCTCACAATGATTCAATAAAAAACAATAAAAGCAATAAAAAATAAAAACAGTACAAAAAAACAATCACAATGTTTTCCAAAAACAACAAAAACAGCATCCACCATGGGTGTTGTGGTCATAAGAGAAGCAAAACCTCCTCTTCATCTTTGTACATCTTTAAAAAATGTTTTGTACCTCTTTTTGAATGTTGATGTTATTGCCCCCCCCCCATTTTTCTCCTCAATTGGATCCGGCCAATTACCCCACTCTTCTGAGCCGTCCCGGTTGCTGCTCCACCCCCTCTGCCAAACCAGGGAGCGCTGCAGACTACCACATGCCTCCTCCAATACATGTGGCATCACCAGCCGCTTCTTTTCACCTGACAGTGAGGAGTTTCGCCAGGGGGGCGTAGTGTGTGGATGGAGCACGCTATTCCCCCCAGCCCCCCCCCCCGAACAGGTGCACTGAACAACCAGAGGAGGCGCTAGAGCAGCGACCAGGACACATAACCACATCTGGCTTCCCACCCACAGACACAGCCAATTGTGTGTGTAGGGACGCCCAACCAAGCCGGAGGTGACACAGGGATTCGAACCGGCGATCCCCATGTTCGTAGGCAGTGGAATAGACTGCTACACTACCCGGATGCCCATGTTAATGTTAATGTTAGGGAAAGCATCTGGGAAACTAAAAATTAATTAGAACAACACTGACTGACAAAATCGGGGTCACAAGGAGCGTCGACTTGCTCTTGTTTTCATATTTAATGTGTTGATGACACATGTGCCTCTAACATCAGTCACACAGTTCTAAGCATTTGATTCACTGTTTACACACATTATCTTAACATAACAGAATGTTCACAGTCAACATATTTTGGGAAATGCAGATAAGTTGTAGTTAAACATTTTGTCTGCGAGGCTGGGTTTGCAAGGACCCCTTATCAAAGAGTCGTGAGCAAAGTGTTCAAATAGTATATGTTCAGATAAATAAAAATAAAATTAAAAAAAAACTGGATGGCACCCAGAAGATAATGTTTACTGAAATAATTCTTGAGTTGGTGTATTTGCCTCACTCAGGGGCAAAGAAGCAGTATATATATATATTTGTTAAAAGAAGCACTCAATGGTAGGGAAAGTGCTCAACAAATAAGGAGCAAAATAATCCAGTGAGTCAAGTAAATTCTTTATGAGACAGTACAAGCCTGTTTCATGCTATAAGCAATCATCAGCTGTCAAAGCTACACGAGAAAGAACATACCATTTACTGTCTCATCGTGCACATCACATGCACAACGTAGTAGGCAGCAAATGGTATATTTTTCTCGTGTAGCTTTATTGACAGCTGATGATTGCTTATAGCATGAAACAGGCTTGTACTGTCTCAAAAAGAATTTACTTGACATTTTGGATTTCATATATATACATATATATATACAGTGGCTTGCAAAAGTATTCATACCCCTTGAACTTTTCCACATTTTGTCACGTTACGACCACAAACATAAATATATTTTATTGGAATTTTATGTGAAAGACCAACACAAAGTGGCACACAATTGTGAAGTACAAAGAAAATTATACATGATTTTAAATTTTTTTACAAATAAAAAAATGAAAAGTGCGGTGTGCAAAAGTATTCAGCCCCCTTTTCTCTTAGTGCAACCAATTGCCTTCAGAAGTTGCCTGATGATTGCTGAATGATCGAACGTTGACTTAATGACTAAACAGAGTCAACCTGTGTAATCTAATCTCAGTACAAATACAGCTGTTCGGTGACGGCCTCAGAGGTTTGTTAAGAGAATATTGGGGAGCAAACAGCATCTTGAAGTCCAAGGAACACACCAGAAAAGGTCAGGGATAAAGTTGTGGAGAAGTTTAAAGCAGGGTTGGGCTATAAAAAGATTTCCCAAGCTTTGAACATCTCACGGAGCACTGTTCAATCCATCATCCGGAAATGGAAAGAGTATGGCACAACTGCAAACCTACCAAGACACGGCCGTCCACCTAAACTTACAGGCCGAACAAGGAGAGCACTGATCAGAGATGCAGCCAAGAGGCCCATGGTGACTCTGGACGAACTGCAGAGATCCACAGCTCAGGTGGGGGAATCTGTCCACAGGACAACTATTGGTCGTGCACTGCACAAATCTGGCCTTTATGGAAGAGTGGCAAGAAGAAAGCCATTGTTAAAAGAAAACCATAAGAAGTCCCGTTTGTAGTTTGCCAGAAGCCATGTGGGGGACACAGCAAACATGTGGAAGAAGGTGCTCTGGTCAGATGAGACCAAAATTGAACTTTTTGGCCTAAATGCAAAACGCTATGTGTGGCGGAAACTAACACTGCACATCACTCTGAACACACCATCCCCACTATCAAACATGGTGGTGGCAGCATCATGCTCTGGGGGTGCTTTTCTTCAGCAGGGACAGTGAAGAGTTGATGGGAAGATGGATGGAGCCAAATACAGGGCAATCTTGGAAGAAAACCTGTTGGAGTCTGCAAAAGACTTGAGACTGAGGCGGAGATTCACTTTCCAGCAGGACAACGACCCTAAACATAAAGCCAGGGCTACAATGGAATGGTTTAAAACAAAACATATTCATGTGTTAGAATGGCCCAGTCAAAGTCCAGACAAAACTCCAATTGAGAATCTGTGGCAAGATCTGAAAACTGCCGTTCACAAACACTCTCCATCTAATCTGACTGAGCTTGAGCTGTTTTGCAAAGAAGAATGGGCAAAAATTTCAGTCTCTAGATGTGCAAAGCTGGTAGAGACATACCCCAAAAGACTTGCAGCTGTAATTGCAGCAAAAGGCGGTTCCACAAAGTATTGACTCAGGGGGCTGAATACTTTTGCACACCGCACTTTTCAGTTTTTTATTTGTAAAAATTTTCTAAAATCATGTATAATTTTCTTTGTACTTCACAATTGTGTGCCACTTTGTGTTGGTCTTTCACATAAAATTCCAATAAAATATATTTATGTTAGTGGTCGAAACGTGACAAAATGTGGAAGAGTTCAAGGGGTATGAATACTTTTGCAAGCTACTGTATATATATATATATATATATATATATATATATATATATATATATCAGCAGGTGCATCTCAAAAAATTAGAATATTGTGGAAAAGTTCATTGTTTGCTATTGCTTGACAATCCTGTCAAGGCTGCGGTCATTCCTGTTGCTTGTACACCTTTCCCTGCCAC